>NC_138970.1:69400000-69760000 GCF_055761805.1 Camellia sinensis | reverse complement strand
CGACTGCATTGCCAGACAAACCAATTACAGATAAAAATAATTAAATGCCAAGCAGTAGTGAGGTTGTGATTCACTCATGAATGAAATTACCACCCATGATTCACCCATTAAATACCTGAATAGAATTACCACCCATGACGAAATGAGGTTGTGATTCACCTTGGGAAGTGTAAACAGTGCCACCCGACTACTTTGCGAAGCAATCCAATTACACATAACAACAATTAACCATATAATGAACGAACTTAATGAAATGAACTCATCAAACTAACCATTAAATACCTGAATGGAATTACCACCCATGACGAAATGAGGTTGTGATTCACCTTGGGAAGTGTAAACAGTGCCACCCGACTACATTGCGAAGCAATCCAATTACACATAACAACAATTAACCATATAATGAACGAACTTAATGAAATGAAATCATCAAACTAACCATATAAAGACCACATTACTATTAAATATTACCTGAATAGAATTATTACCCATGCGGAAATGAGGCTGAGATTCACATTCGGGAGTATAATCAGCGCCACCCTACACACAACGAAAAACCTTAATGAAAGTGGGCCATTACTAAATAAAATCAATGTTTTAGTTTACTAATCTACTGTATTTTAATTGTATGCAATTTGTCATGTCCAAACCTGAATAGATTGCATCCTTTTCTTCTTTGCAATAGCTTTTTCCATCCCGCCTTTGATCCTCCTTCTTCCCTTACTAGTTGACTCTCTTTTCTTCAGTCCCTTCGCTTGGATTGGACAATCTACTTCATCACTCTGTGGGCATGCATTGCTTGGCGAATTTCTCAAATCAGTTACCTCCACTTGACCACAAATGTGGAGACTTAATTTGTCTTCAACCATTACACTCAGTTCTTCACCTTTTGAAACTAACAATTGATAAGTTTCTTCACTTTCAGCGGCTCTACTCGCTATTGCTCTAAACATGGTCATTAATGACCGATATCGGTCACTTTGATGTAATTTGACATCAGCCTTCACTTCATACCCATGTCTATCTTTCACTCGTTCAGCCCTTGCTTTTTTAGTCCATCGTTTCAGTATATACTGTGCAGGAAGTTCCGTTGCATTGAATATATCTCTAAGCACCTTCAGACAATGTCGACATAATATGCCCTTCACTTCAAACTTCTTACAACTACAACTCGAACAACCCCCTCTATCCATTGTCACAATCTTATCTTTTTTCCCATCTACCATTGTTCTTATTGTGAATTTGGTGCTCTCACCATCATTAGTAGTGCCTATAATGGATGCTTCAATGGACTGCACATACTCATTTTGGAATTCCTCAAAAATAGTTTTCGTGTAAATCTCTGCCACTTGCTTTAACATCACAGTTGGAATTGAAACCCTCGGCAATTTTTGGGACAAATTATACTCCGCTTCCAATTCCTCCTACCTCTTCTCATAAAGCACCCTCTCAAAATGCTTGAAGAACTCCATCAAATTATGGTCACAATTCAGATAATCCTTCAGAAATGCATTAAAGGATTCACTAAGTTGAGTAGTACTCATTCCAGCTGCCCAAGAATTCATAATATATGGCCATCCCCATTTCTCCTTCACGCGAAAAGTCTGCTCCAACCAATGATTGTCGAATGCATCATACTTATCAAGCATTTGGTCCCACTGTATTCGGAATTCTTCTTCATCATCAATGTCATGCATAAATTTTGAAAACACACCCTTCACCCCTACATCATCAAAAACAGAACTTACATGCTTGACAGCATTTTGCATCAAATGCCACGTACAAAGACGATGGTTTGTATCGGGCATGACAATTGGAATGGCCTTAGCCATCGCAGCATCTTGATCTGTGAAAATAGTTTTCGGAGCTTTGTTTGACATTGCCTCCAAAAAAATTTGAAACAACCATGTAAAAGATTCAGCAGTCTCATCATACATCAACGCTGCACCGAATATAACTGTTTCTCGATGATGATTAAATCCAACAAATGATCCAAAAGGTCTATGCTCATTATTTAGTTTGTAAGTAGTGTCAAATGTCACAACATCACCGAACTGAGCATAGTCCATGATCATTTGAGCATCAGCCCAAAATATATTACTTATCTGCTCATCACAATCTAATTGGACTGCATAAAAAAAAGATGGATTTTCCACAGTTTTCTTACGAAAGTAATGCAAGACACTACCCGCTTCCCCATATTCCAAATCTTTTTGTCTCTTCGATCTTAGGTAATTTTTTTGGTTCAATTTGGTGAAACCAAGTGATGCTCTTCCACCAAATTCCCTACCAAATAGTTCATAAGCAGACCTAAGAGGAATTCCAGATTATGAAGCTAATTCTACTTCAATTGCTTGGGTGGTAGAAATTTTTCTTTGGGATGGCAACATATGAATGCAATCTTCACGCACAAGATCATGATTATGATGTTCAACAAAATCACAAGCAATATATTTTCCTGATATTCTATCTAACTTGATACTAAATCTGGCACCACAACCACATCTTACCTCTTGTCTTGGATTTTTGACAAGTGGATCTCGTTTGTCAATACCCCGACTTCCCTCTTTGTAACATACAAACGTGCGTGATGTTATCTCCTTCGTCTGTCTGTGCTTGTTTGCATATGCCTTCCTAATACTAAAGCCCACCTTTCCCCTATACGTATTGTAAAAGTCATATGCGGCTTGTTCAGAGTCAAATGGCATTCCCACTTTCGGCTTCCAACCACAATCATCAACAATATTATTTTCTTCCATTACCTACAATTCATATATATAAACCACATTTATACTTAATTGCAGGTTCATATATATAAACCACATTCATATATATAAATCACATTTACCTACAATTCATATATATAAACCATATAATTATATGAATCCACAACTAAATTTATGAATCTGAAAATAGATCCATGCGATTAACTATATATGTAGAACATAAAATTGCATATGAAAAAATCTATTTTACAGAAACAATAAATATTGCTCTACAACATTGCTCCCACCAAGCTATTGCTCCTACCAAGCCATTGCTAAAGAAACAATAAATATTGCTATTATTTGCAAAACCCAGATCATTATAAACTTGTCCAAATCTATCACTAACTATTTCTATTATGTGCTGCATGAAAAAACATTGCTAGTAATAAAGAAGTGAAGCTTTTTTAATCATCTAGTCTGTATGTCATTTGATTTGTTCTATGAGGAACAACCAACAACTAGTTGCTAAATTGTAATCCACACACGGGTACTCAACAAGCAACGATTTTCCACACCTAATTAACAGTTATATTTCTCCATCAATAATTAAGAATCACATACTGCCACAACTAATTCACTCCATTAAAATCAACAAACAATGACTAGCCACGATTAAGAGCACGTCTAATCCTCAACCAATTCTGTCTAACACTCAATATTATTACTCGAATTTGATAATTTTTTTTTAAAAAGAGTACGGATTCATTTAATCAAATTTTCACTCAAATTTAAATGAAAAGAAGGGAAAGAAAAAGTTAAAAAAGGATTGAAGATCAGGATTATATTTCTCATTCTAATATACATATATACATATATATATATATATCAAACTATAACAGGTAAGGCATCATTTTAAAATCCAATGGTCCAAATTTGTATTCCTATCAACTCTCGCCAACCCACTGCATTTTACCAAGTAAGGCATCATTTGTATTCCTATCAATGCAGAAGGCTAGGAACAAAGCTTTGAAGAAAGCTTCGAAGAAAGCTGTGAAAGGAAGAAAACTCTGAAAAAGCTCTCTTCTCCTCTCCAGGTAAGACACCCTCCTCTCCTTACTTTATTTTGCTCACCTTGAGTTTGAATGCTCAGTTTGAATGCTTGCTCTCTGAAATTGAAATTGAAACTTCGGGCCACCTTCAGTTTTTTTTTACCTTTGAAATTGTTTTAGCTTACTCTGTCTCTCTTTCTCTTTTCCATGTTAAAACAAAGCTTCTTAAATACAAACTGGTTTTAGCTTTTTCCCTTCTATTCTTCTTACATACTTTCTATCATTGAACTGAGTTTCTATTCTTTTTAGCTTTTTCCCTCTTATGATACAAACTGGTTTAAACCAATCTGTATTCAGAATCTTCTTCCCCATTGAGCTCTCTCATGAGCTGTGGAAAATGCAACTGCTATATTAAAATGGAAGCTTGGGGGGAAAATTTATTGCTTCCACTATTTAAACCAATCTGTATTCAGAAGACAAACTACAAAAAAATAATATACCACATGGTCCACAAATCAGTTGACAACACAGTGAGATAAAACATTTGGTGTAATGAATTATGCACCATTTACATTTTTCCATCATGTTTCAACTAATAATGCGGGCTACATTCCATCACAACTGTGTAGTAAACTTCAAATAATTTAAATTTACATACCACCATATAGTATCTGGTTACAGGTATGGAAATCAGAGTATGTAAATTTACACCTCCAACAAGCCTTCCAGAAGTTTTTTTGTGGAGGCAGCCTTGGGAGAGAGTTTAACCATTGTGCGCAAATCAGTCAAAAAAGATAATTGCGATCATGTGAAAAAGCCAACGCTTAAACTAGCATTGCTCCTTAGTGATGTAAACTAGGACATTTTTAGTCCTTTACAAATTCGATATGACTATAGAATGAAAGCAAAATTAGACGGGTTTTTTACCTTCTCTGTGCTAATTTTATAAATTCATTCACAGTTTAAATATTATTACACAGTTACACAGTTACTCCAAATGTGTTCAAACCCATTTCAAATATAACAAATCTAACCCAAAAATCACATACATATATTTAACTGCAAGATGATATATAACAGCAAGATGATGAAATAGACCTCGTTGTTGCCGCAATGTCGCCTTCCCGCCATCGGATCACCGCCGGACTCACCGTCGCCCGCAATCCTTTGCGTTGCTCCTTCAACATCGCGGTGCTCCTCCATCTCCTCCATCTCTTTCATCTCTCAGTTCCGCTCTCAGTTCGCGTTCGTTTCTCTGTCACTCTCTCAGTTCCTCCCCTGCCTCTCGCGATGCCTCTCTCTCAGTGTGCTAGGGTTCATTGCCTTAGATCGATGGTGGAAAGAGATGATGCAGAGAAGAGAAAAGGGGGGAAAAGAAACATTTTGAAAAAAAAAAAAAAAAAACTAATACAAAACGACGTCGTTTTGTATGTATGGCAGGAATGTATGGCAGAAGATCCGGACTCATAATATTTATTTCAAAATTAGGTTTCGTTTGCAAACTTTTCATTTTAGTTAAAAAGTCAAAAAATTATTAAATTAATTAAAAAATTAACTATTCATACTAAAATGTTAAAGATTCTCTTTTCTCTCTACTTTTTATATATTTTTTCGTAAAAAATTAAAAAGTCATTCCAAATATATTAATTTTTTCTAATTCATATTTTAATCAAATAACTAAAAAATTACTAAATTAATTTGTTCTCAAACGATGCCTTATTTTTAAAATAACAAAGTGAAAAGGCCAAGACACAAGCAGTCAATGAGAAATTAATTTTTCGATGTAAGAGTTGTAGGTATTCTATTAATCTCAAAATTATTTCTGAAAGGACAGAGTGAAAAGGCCCAAACTCAAGCAGTCAATGAAAAATTAATTTTAGATGTAACAGCGTCAGATGGTGTAGAGATAGTACTGATCTCAAAATTATTTATGAAAGGACAGAGTGAAAAGGCCAAGACACAAGCAGTCATCTCAAAATTATTTCTGAAAGGACAGAGTGAAAGGGCTAAGACACAAACAGTCAATGAAAAATTAATTTTAGATGTAATAGTATTTAAAAATGTTTAAGATCCCCTTCTCCTCATCTCTTTTGACTTTCTCTCTTTTTTGATTGATTATTTTTTCTTTTATTTTTTTTCCTTTCTCCTCTAATTACCATCTACTACATATGTGTGGAGATTATGAGGTAATAATTAGAGAGGGTCTCTGTCAATGCTCAACAGCAGCAGTAGATGCTATAGGGATATTATTGATCTCAAAATAATTTCTGAAAGTACAGAGTGAAAAGGCTAAGACACAAACAGTCAATGAAAAATTAATTTTATATGTAACAGCACTAGATGGTGTAGGGATACTACTGATCTCAAAATAATTTCTGAAAGGACAGAGTGAAAAGGCCAAGACACAAGCAGTCAATGAAAAATTAATTTTAAATGTAACAGCATTAGATGGTGCAGGTATAGTACTGATTTCAAAATTATTACTCTCTCCTCCACAAACTCTTCTCCAAAACCCCTTTTATTGTTTCTCTTTGATGGATGTAAATGGTCTTGTTTGTCTTTGGTGAAAAGCTTTTCTCTTCACTGTCGACTGAGTTGTAAATGCTGTGCATGTTTCATCTCTAAGACACTCTGGAAAGTTTCCAAGGTTTTTCTTTCTTCACTTCCACTTCAATTCTACTATTTCTTTCTGTGTTTAAATCTGAACTATAATTTTTCTTTTTGTCTTCAGTTTTATTATAAATCTCTGTGTTCCACTGTTGCTTATCAGAAAAAAATAAAAAATAAAAAATTCCCTGTATTCTCTTTTGATGTTAGGAAACTTTGTAATCTTCTCCTCTGCAACTCTATTTTATTTACTCTGTGTTGAACAATTACCAAATCAGTATTCTCTGTATTCTGTTTTCATTTTTATTAAGCTCACTTTCTTCTTTGCAATTTCTGTTTTACAACACAAGTTCTCTTTGTCCAATTATATTGTAATTCTCTATATTCAACCTTGCTTGTCAAAAAAAAAAAAAAAACAAAGCAAAAACTTTAGATCCCCTCTTGCAAAGTGTTCCTTTGATATCTTCATATCCTCTTCAAAATTGTATTGCTCTTTGTTCAGCTGTAACTTACCAGGATAGAGAAATCTTTGTATATCTTCTTTTGGTTCTAGAAATCTTTGCAATCTCTTCCTCTGCCACTCTATTTTAACTCTGTGTTCAACAATTACCATTCTGTTTTGCAATAGTCGTTTGTTTTCTTCTAGTTTTACACATTGCATTGCAGAAAAAGGGGAAGAGAGAGAGAGAGAGAGAGAGAGAGAGAGAGAGAGAGAGAGAGAGAGAAACAGAGAGAGAGGTACACAGCTGAAATTGAAGTGATAAATGGCTACTGGTTTCGTTGGTTTTGTTGGCCCGATTGTAGGCCCGATTGCAGGCGTTGGACAATTTCTAATGGCTCCAGTTGGCCGTCATTTCGGTTATCTATTTTCCTATAAAAGCAAGGTCAAGAATCTGAATGATGAAGTCAAGAAGTTGGATGAGAAAAGAGGTGCAATGCAGCTAGCAGTTGATGAAGCAGAAAGAAATGTCAAAGTTACTAGACCTGATGTCAAGGGGTGGCTGGAAAGGGTTGATAAATGTAGCGAAGAGGCCAGAGAAATTCTAAAAAATGAAGTTGAAGCAAACAAATGGTGCCTAGGTGGGTGTTGTCCAAACCTGCAGTTACGGTACTCGCTCGGTAAGAAAGCAACCAACAAAGCAAAAGAGGTGGCTAAGTTGCACGAAGAGAGGAAACTGACGGAAGTGGCCTACAATAAGCCTTCACCATGGATAGAATCCACGTCCACTGAAGGTATTAAGGTTTTTGAATCTAGACGATTGATTACGTACGATGTCATGGAGGCACTGAAGGATGATAGATTCCACATGATTGCAATATGTGGGATGGGAGGTGTTGGTAAGACAACAATGGCGAAAGAAGTTGCCAAAAGAGCAAAAGAAGAGAAATTGTTCGATGAGGTTGTGATGGTTGTAGTGTCCCAAAGTCCTATTGAAATGAAGATTCAAGGTGAAATTGGAGATAAATTGGGTTTGAAATTTGAGGAGGAGACTAAACATGGAAGAGCAGGTCAACTGCGTGAAAGACTAAGGGGCACCAAGAGAATCCTTGTCATATTGGACGATGTTTGGAAGCGTCTTGAACTGAATGACATAGGAATTCCATTTGGAGATGGTCATAGAGGTTGCAAAATTTTGTTGACTTCTAGAATTGATCATGTATGCAACGATATGAATGCTCAAAGGAAATTTACAGTTGAAGTCTTAACTAAAGAAGAAGCTTGGAATCTCTTTGAGGAGATGGCTGGAATTTCCAATGACACAAGTCACACAAGTACTGATTTGTATATGACATAGAAGAAAGTTGCGGATGAATGTGGATGTTTGCCGATTGCTATTGTTACAGTTGCGAGGGCACTCAATGATAAAGAGAGGCATTCATGGAATTCAGCCCTTCTACAGTTACGCAAGTCTATGGTAAAAAACATCAGGGAAGTAGAAGAAAAGGTGTTTAAATCTCTGGAGTTGAGTTACGACTTCTTAGGAAGTAGAGAAATTAAGGAATGCTTTTTGCTCTGCTCCTTATATGCAGAAGATTTTAATATTCCAATTGAAGATCTCGTTAGACATGGTTTTGGGATAGAGTTGTTTGAGGCCATCGATAGCGTCGATGAAGCAAGAGACAGAGTACATGCCTTTGTCGATGACTTAAAAAAAGGCTATCCCTTGATGGATGGTGAACGAAAAGGTTGTGTTAAAATACATGATGTAGTTCGTGATGTTGCTCTATCAATAGCATCTAAGAAAGAGCATTCATTTATGGTAAGATGTGACGATGCATTGAAAGAATGGCCGGAGAAAGAACGACACAAAAATTACGCTGTAATTTCATTGCAATGCATTGGTATGAGCGAGCTGCCTGATAATCTAGAATTTCCTGAACTCCATCTTTTACGGCTAGAGAAAGGATCAGTGCCAAATCTCCCAGATAGTTTCTACAGAGGGAAGGAGGAACTCCTCAAAAATTTAATACTACCAAATCTCCCAGATAGTTTATACGGAGGGATGGAGGAACTCCTCAAAAATTTAAGATTACCAAATCTCCCAGATAGTTTCTACGGAGGGATGAAGGAACTCAAAGCTTTAAGCATGTTGAATTTGTACATAGAAGGATCACTGCCGACATCCCTGCGATGGTTGACCAGCCTCCGAAGCTTGTCACTATGCAAATGCGGACTGATCAATGATGTATCTGTAATAGGAGCGTTAGAGAATCTAAAAATATTGAGTTTTGAAGGCACCGAAATCGAGGAGTTGCCAAAAGAAATAGGTCGGCTTAGTCACTTGAAGCTACTGGATTTCATGCGATGTGGTGTGGAGAGGATTTGCCCAGGTGTTTTGTCGAGCTTATCAAAGCTAGAAGAGTTGTATCTTGGGTCTAGCTTTGATCATGAAAATAGGATAGAAGAAACTAAAGCGACTTTGACTGAGCTGTGTGGGTTGTCTAATTTTACAACTTTGGTCATTCACCTACGACGTTCTGCATACTGGCCAAGAGACTTGGTTCTTACGAATCTAAAAACATTCGCTATAACCATTAGCTTTGGCAGAGAGACTAGATATTTTTGTGATTATCAATTACAAAACCAGTTTAGTCTCGAGTATCTTCACGAGAGCGATCTTATGGAGAGTGGGTTCAAGAATCTTTTCAACATCACTAAAATTTTAGAAATAACACGAGCAGTAGGTGTGAAGAATGTTGGCTATGATTTAGACAAAGATGGTTTCAAAAAATTAACAGAATTGTTCTTGGAAGATTGTCAGGATCTGGAATATGTCATTGAAACAACAAATGGGGTTCCAGTTCCACAAATAGCCTTCCCTGTGTCACAGTCACTGCGTCTCCATCATTTAGAAAAATTGAAAGAGATTTGTCATGGCCAACTACCAGAGGAGGCCTTCAGTGCGTTGAAAAGGCTGGAACTCCGGGACTTGCCCTCATTGACACATTTGTGGAAGGGTCCTACTCAACTTGTACGGCTCTGCAACCTCACTTCTCTAAAAGTGCGTAAATGTGATGAACTGGAAAGCATGTTCTCATTATCTATAGCCAGAGATCTGATGCAACTACAGGAACTTGATGTATCTGAATGTCATAAGATGGAAGTACTTATTTCGAGTGAAGAAGGAGATCAAAATGAGATAGCATCAACAACAATAGAAACAACAGATAAAATTGTGTTTCCTAAACTAAAGAACTTGTATCTTGGAGGCCTGCCAAGTTTTACTGCTCTCTGCAAGACTGTGAATGGAATTGAGCTGCTGCAATTGAACGAGCTGACACTCAGCCAGATGCCAAAGCTCAATGGTTTTTGCAATACTTCGGATAGCAATTACGATACTATTCAACCTCTCTTCAATAAGGTATGTTTCTTTGACTTCATATTGTAACAAGTTGAATCTAAACCCGATTTGTATTTTTATCGGTACTTGTTTAATAATTTTCTTAGAGATCTAAGTTTATTTATACTAAACGAAAGAAAAAAAAAGAAGTTAAATAAAAAAAATCCTTATGGAGCACTACTTTTTTTTCTTCTTTTTGTTTGTTTATTTGTTTCCTTTTCAAATGAAATAGCGCCCAAGGTTGCTGCCAAGTGGACTATGAGAGAGTTACAAATATTTATAACGTGTACCATCAAAAAAAAATATATATTGTAGTGAGGAAACAATTATACACTATTTTATTATTTATGTCACAAAATATCATAGTGTTACTAAAAATGTATTTGTTATTATATATGTGTATATATAGGTACATATACATATAGATATTGAGATAGATATTACAAAAAAATAATAATAATTGATAAAATAAATAAATAAAGTTTTGATGGGAGAACAGAGACCACGTGGAGTGCTCTACTTTTGGGGGGTATTCTGTTTAATACAGGTCCCTCTTCACATTTAAAGTATTACATTTACTGTCTGTCTGATTAAAATAATATATTTACCCATTAATCTTCATACATATAAAATAATAAAATAATACAAATATTTTATTTATGTCATTTTAAGGAAAATAACAATCATCTTTTTGGTTTAACTCACTTGAAAAATTGAGTTTTTTTTTTTAAATTATTTTTTTTTTGTGTTTTTTTTTTATTTTTACTGAATTTTTTTAACCTTTTAAGTATTTTTTTTTTAAAAATTTTTTAGATACACCTAATCTTGATATACTTAAGAAGTATAATATTTTGTGATATTTTTTTTTAAATTCACCAAATACAAAAAAATAAAATAAAAAACAAAAATTCAATATATTATCTTATTTTGTTGTATTCAATGGATTTTTTTTTTTAAGTTTTTTTTTTTTTTTTTTTACAAATTTTATACTTTTTAAATATATTTAGATTAAAATGATCTAATCTAGGTATAATAGTGGAAATAAACCAAACCAAAGCAAATCAAGTCTTAAGTCCCATCAAATGGAGTCGGCTGCATGAATCCTTCTTCTTCACTTGACTCTATTCAAGGCCATTCCGTTAGTCAAATTAAGGAGATTGATATCTCTGTTTACTAAGTAGTCCACGTCAATTTAGGTTTGCCTCTTCCCCTAATACTACCATCTACCGTCACTATATCGCATCTCTTCACTATTGCCTCGTTGGTCTTTGTTATATATGACCAAACCATTTCAATCTATTCTCTCTCAACTTGTCTTCTATTGGTATTACTCCTACCTATCTCGAATATACTTATTCCTAATTCTGTCTTTTCTAGTCTTGCTACATATTCACCTTACCATCCTCATCTCAGTAACACTTATCTTATCTACATGCTTCTTAGTTGCTTAACATTCCGTCCCATACAACATCGCTGGTCTAATAGCCATTCTATAAAACTTCCATTTTAGTCTAATGGGTACTGATCGTTTATCTCATAGTACTCTAGAAGCACTTCTCCATTTAAGCCACTCCGCATTCATTTGGTGGACCACATCCGCTCCAATCTCCCCAGTCGTTGTGATAATCAATCCTAAATAACGAAAATATTCACTCTTAGGTAGTTCTTGGTTCTCAATCTCTCTTCTTCTCTACTTTCATTGTGACTATTACAAATTAAAATTACACTTTGTCTTAGTTTTGCTTATCTTAAATCCTTTAGATTGAAGTGCTTTTCTCCAAATCTCTAACTTAGTGTTAACTCATTCTCTAGTCTCATCTACTAACATGATATCATCTGCAAAAAGCATACACCATGGCACATCATCTTGAATATTGCGCGTCAACTCATCCATAACTAAAGTGAAAAGATAAGGACATAAGATTAATCATTGGTGTAACCCTACAGTAACTGGAAATTCATTCGGCTCTCCAGCAAACGATCTAATAGTGGTCACCACACATTCATACATATCCCTGATCACATCAATGTAATCTTTTGTCACCCTTTTCTTCTCTAGCACTCACTAGATTATATCTCAAGGTACTCTATTATATACTTTCTCAAGATCAATAAAAATCATATGAATGTCTCTTTTCTTTTCTCTATACTTTTCTATTACTCTCCTCAAAAGATAGGTCACTTCAATGGTTGATCTACCAAGCATAAACCCAACTTGATTCTCTAACACCTTTGTTATATCTTGTAATTGACGTTTCATCACTCTTTCCCATACTTTCATTGTGTGACACATTAATTTGATTCATCTATAGTTGTTGCAATTCTGGACATCTCTTTTATTCTTATATATTGGCACTAAAATACTCTTCCTATACTCTTTCGGGATTTTTCTAGTCAACAAAATCTTTTTAGATAAACTAGTTAACCAAACAACCCCCTTTTTAATGCCCCAACCTTTCACATGTTATCGATAATATTGTCCGCTTTGGCAATACCTGCACGGATTTGTTCTTCCCAGTGGGTCACCCATCTCAGAATTATTCAGCTTAAGCACGTTTAACTGGAGAGTTCTGGGATGGGTGACCCACTGGGAAGAACAAATCCGTGCGGGCATGGCCCAAAGCGGACAATATCAATGACATGTGAAGGGTTAGGCGTTACAAATAGTATCAAAGTTATAGCGATCCCGGGTTTACCCTTGTTATACCGTGATCCGGACATGTGTCCGTGGATGTTGGTAGTTGATTATTATCTTGTTTACATCCTTTTTACTTCGTATTTGAGTTATAGGATGTGTTGGGCAGGTTTGTTACAGGTTGGTTGAGTTTAGAAACCAAAACTAGTTGCCCAGATTTTGGCTTGTACGCTCGAGCGTGGGATTGGCCGCTCGAGCGGGGTTGTCTGAGTGCCGCTCGAGCGTAGAGTTGGAAGCTCGAGCGGAGGCCTGGTTCTGTATAAATGCTGGGAGAGTGCATCCGGCGCTCGAGCGGAAATGTGGACGCTCGAGCGGGAGTCTGTGAGTGACGCTCGAGCGGGGTGTTTTACGCTCGAGCGGGAGACTGGGTTTAAGTCCCGAAATTGTGACTTTTCAAATCACTTTTTACTTTCTCTTCTCTCTCTTACTTTTCCAAAAACACCATTGTTGAGCCTCTCACTCTAGAACTCTACCTTCTCACTAGGTTTTGATCTAGTAGGAGTGATTTGCTCACCTTTGGCCTTTACAAAAAGGTTGTTGATCGTTGAGGGCTACATTTTAATCTGAAAATCTCGGGTTTTGGAGCACGTTGGGTTTTGTCGTCTTCTCCTTTGGGACTCCGAATTTGAGGTAGGGATATCCTACTCCTCTCTATGGACTTTGTCTTTAAATTTTGGTATTTTGAGATGTTGGGGTGGGTTTGGTTATCTTGTGAAAGTTTGGGGCTTTTGTGCAATTTTACAAAAAGTTGGGGTTTTATTTATAACAAACCTAGATGCATGTTTGGCATCGAGAAATGGAACCTAAGGGTTGAAATGTTAATTATGGGAATTGACCTAATTACATTGTTTAATTAATTGGGATAATTAATTGAGAAGAATGAGGAAATGAAATGTTGATTGAATATCCATCGTGCATTTATGTTCTGTTTAGAAATAACTGCTTTGGGCTATCGGTGGAGGATAGTCGTGATTGTTGTAGACAATGCATGATGATTAGGCAAACTGAAACTAATCAATGAAGTGTGTCATGGAACTTGACGGTTGATAGAATACATTAACTATATGTATTGAGTGATTGTATATAGAACCGATATGTTTATATACGTTATGTGTAGAGGAGGAGATAGGGGATGTACTCCGCGGTTTAGGGGAAGATAGGGGATGTACCTCTAAACCGGATAGTGTTGGGAGAAGATAGGGGATGAACTCCGTAGATACAGCTCATATGCTTATCTTTGTGAAGTGTGGATATAGCTTATATGCTTATCTGTGGATATTGTGGTTATACATATCTGTTGTAGAATGTGGATATAGCTTATTTGCTTATCTGAGAATGTGGATATTGTTGTTATACATATCTGTCGAGAATGTGGGTAGTGCTTATATGCCTATCCGTTGAAAAAGGGAAAATGAAAGGAACTTGGACTCATAAGTCGTATGACATAAATATTTGATTTATGTGAATGTATCTGTGTTGGCCACCTATCAATTGCTAATCTTTTAGTCATTGTTCATGGTTGGTTTAGTATATCTCTACTGGGCTGTGGCTCACCCTATATGGGAATATCATTTTCAGGTACAGGAAGCATGCCACCTCCAAGGACATAGCTTGGGAGGCTAGAGGCGGACATAATTTTGTCGTTTTACCTTTTTGATGTATTACATGTAAATTCAAGCCAAGGGCTTAATGCGTATGAGTTAGTACTCTTTGGTTGTAACCAAGTGTTAACTTGGAAAGCTGTAAGCCCGTAGGGCATTTGCTTTTGTTGTTAACATGTAATACTTTTTGTAATGAAACTCTGATAAATGAAAGAATGTGGAACTTTTGAATATCAATGCATGTCTTATTTGTTGGGTTTAATGTTATTTTTTTGGGGGGCGTTACAACTTGGTATCAGAGCGTACCGGGTTCGAATACTTTGGGTACGTGGGAAGTGATTAGGATCACAATGGGTTTGTCTCGCTTGATAGAGACTTAGATGTAGTATCATATGCTATGTGTTTACTTGATAACATGCTTCTGTGACTATGTGGGTATGGGATTTAATTTCTAGGATGTTGATTGGATCCTTGGGTTTCTGGGAGTCTTGTTGGAAAAGCACTTGATCAATACTATTTCTAACCGGAACTCTAGTAACGCCTCGGAACTATCATCATTCGGGAATGAAATTCGTAAGTGCTTATGTGTTTATGTGCTTACGTGGAGTGAATTACAGTTGTCCATGCATTAGGACGTGAGCGTTTAGTTTCGGCACATTTATGAATGTGCTAATGTTTTGTGTTACCTTTATTAGGATGTCAGGACGAGGAAGAGGTGCTAGGCATGGTAGACCTGCGAGGCAGGAAGTACCGTTACAGGGTGAGATTCCGGCAGTGCAGGAGGGAGTTGGCCAGGCCAATGTGGCCGAGCCAGTGGGTCAGCAGGCTATGGGTGCCTTGGCCAGAGAGATTGCAGGAGCTTTGGGTATTCTTAGAGCTGGGAATCAGGCAGCTGAGGCAGGGCCTTCTTTCTTGAAGAGGGAGTTTTTCCGGTCTAATCCGGATGAGTTTATCGAGGATCCGAAGGAGCCACTGAAGGCTGATGAGTGGCTAGAGCAAATGAGTAAGACGTTCGAGATGCTTGGCATCGAAGACGGAGCACTGAAAGTGACCTTGGCATCCTTCCAACTGAAGGGAGATGCGGGTCAATGGTGGAAGTACGAGAAGGCTCGTGTTGGTGGTACTTGGGAGGCGTTTGTAAATGCTTTTCAGGAGAGGTTTTTGTCTGCAGCAGCTAGGGCGAAGCTGAGGGATCAGTTTAGCCGGCTTAAGCAGCAGGGCTTGTCAGTGGCCGAGTTTGAGGCTACCTTTTCTAGTCTGTCCAGGTTCGCACCTGAACTGGTGGCGTCTGAGGAACAACGTTGCTATGAGTTTGAGCGGAAGTTGAGGCGGGGCCTCAAGTTGAGAGTTGGTGGGTCTTATATCCGAGAGCATAGACACCTGGTAGATGCTGCTGCTCATATGGAGATTATGATGCAGGAGGAGGAGGAGGAACAGAAGGGCTCCAAGAGGAGCCAGGATGGTCAGGGTGATGGCAGGAAGCAGAGGGGTTATAACCCTCAGCAGTCTCAGGGAGCAGTTTCTAGATCGACCTTTCCAGTGCCGAGTGCAGGCTCGGGGAGAGGCAATCAGGGGGAGTTTCTTGTTTCAAGTGTGGCCAGCTGGGTCACAAGGTTTCTGTTTGCCCGCAGAAGGGTGGGGGTCAAAGAGCTGCTTCTTCTTCAGCTAGACCGCAGAGTCAGAGTTTGGGTAGGGGGCAGCCCTTGTCTTGTTATCAGTGTGGACAGCCTGGGCACCTGAAGAGGTTTTGCCCGCAGTTAAGTGCCACTTCGGGGGCGTTTGGTTCTAGGCAGACGCAGAGTTTTCAGCCAGCTCAGTCTGTGCAGGCCTCGAGGGCCAATCCGGGAGCTTCATCATCCCAGTCTGTGCAGCAGTCTTTTGCTCCTAGAGGTGAGCAGGTAGACCAGGGGCCTACGGGGCGCGTGTATGCTGTTACCGCGCAGGATTTAGTACTGGCTCCATCGGTAGTGAGAGGTACTTTTCTGTTTTGCAACTCAGTTGCTAATGTGTTGATAGACACGGGTGCATCTCATTCTTTTGTATCTGCTGCATTTGCATCTGTTTTGGAATTGGAGTTAGCACAGTTAGCATCTCCTATTTGTGTGGTATCGCCTTTGGGTGGTGAGTTGATCCTGAAACAGGGTGTTAGAGGTTGTGATATAGAGGTCGCCGACTATAGGCTTCCTTTTCCGTTTGTTGTCATGCCCATGAAGGGTTTTGAAGTTATTTTGGGTATGGACTGGCTATCGTCATACCGAGTTGTTATCGATTGCTACCGCCAGAGGGTCACGTTATGTACCTTGAGCGGGGAGTGGTTCCATTTCTTGGGAGACCGGGTTGGTTGTGTGTTGCCACCGGGGTATGATTCGCGAGGGCGAAGTGAGCTTAGTGGTCTACTTGCTAGCTTTGAGAGTAGTGAGTGTGATGAGACACAGATTGTGTTGCCGAGGGTGGTTTGTGAGTATTCGGATGTCTTTCCCGAAGATCTTGTTAGTTTGCCACCTCACCGAGAGATAGAGTTCTCTATTGATTTAGTGCCCGGTACGGCGCCGATTTCTATGGCACCTTACCGTTTTGCTCCAGCAGAGTTGGTTGAGTTGAAAGTTCAGCTCCAGGAATTGCTCGATAAGGGCTTTGTTCGCCCTAGTGTTTCGCCGTGGGGAGCGCCGGCCCTCTTTGTTAAAAAGAAAGATGGCGCCTTGAGATTGTGTATTGACTACCGGAAGTTGAATCGGGCTACGGTTAAGAATAAGTACCCTATGCCCCGTATAGATGATTTGTTTGACCAGTTGAAGGGTTCCCGTTGTTTCTCTAAGATAGACTTGAGATCGGGTTACCACCAGCTGAGGGTCAGGGAGGAGGATGTTCCTAAGACGGCATTCCGTACGCGGTATGGCCATTATGAGTTTCTGGTGATGCCATTCGGGCTTACCAATGCACCGGCAGTCTTTATGGACTTGATGAACCGGATTTTCCGGGAGTTCTTAGATCGATTTGTGGTTGTCTTCGTGGACGACATTCTTATCTACTCTCCTTCTGAAGAGGAGCACGAGGAACACTTGAGAGTGGTGCTTGAGTTGCTTAGAGCCCATAGGCTGTATGCCAAGTTTGGGAAGTGTGAGTTCTGGCTGAAGGAAGTCAAATTCTTAGGCCACGTGGTATCCGGGAAAGGGGTGTCTGTTGATACATCCAAGGTTGAGGCAGTGCAAGATTGGGCACAGCCTAAGAGTGTGTTCGAGATCCGCAGTTTTCTGGGATTAGCTGGGTATTACCGTCGGTTTGTGAAAGATTTCTCCAGGCTAGCGTCACCGTTGACTAGACTGACTCGGAAGGGAGTCAAGTTTGTGTGGAGTGAGACTTGTGAAAAATCGTTCCAAGAGCTGAAAGTTAGATTGACCACCGCTCCGGTGTTGATTATTCCGGAGAGAGGGTTGGGTTATGCGGTTTATTGTGATGCCTCACGAGAGGGTTTGGGTTGTGTGCTGATGTAGGAGGGGAAAGTGGTAGCTTATGGCTCACGTCAGTTGAAAATACACGAGAAGAATTACCCCACACACGACCTAGAGTTAGCAGCAGTGATCTTTGCCTTGAAAATCTGGAGGCACTACCTCTATGGTGAGAAGTTCGAGGTGTTATTGGACCACAAGAGTTTGAAGTATCTGTTTACACAGAGGGACTTGAATCTGAGGCAGAGGAGATGGATGGAGTTCATCGAGGATTATGATTTTGAGTTGCATTATCATCCGGGAAAGGCCAATGTTGTGGCCGATGCCCTCAGTAGGAAGACCATTAGTGATGTAGCTTGTATAGCCATCCGGGAATGGGAGATGTTGGGAGCACTTGGTGAGTTTGATTTGCTACTGGGCGAATCTGTTGAGGCTGCGGCCTTGTTTTCTGTTGTTGTGCAGCCTACACTTGTGACACAAGTGTTAGAAGCATAGAGAGGTGACCTTGAGGTAGAATCCCTCCGAGAGAATATCTCTAGTGGGAAAGTTGAGAAGGGATTGACGGTGTATCCCGACCTGAGTGTGAGATACCGAGACTGTTTGTTTGTACCGGAGTCTTTCCGAGAGGAGGTACTCCGAGAGTTTCACCATTCGCGCCTTGCGGTGCATCCGGGAGGTACTAAGATGTATCAGGATTTGAGTCGCCAGTTTTGGTGGCGGGGTATGAAGAGAGATGTGGCTGTTTTCGTATCGAAGTGCCTTACTTGCCAGCAAGTGAAAGCCGAGCATCAGAGGCCAGCGGGTTTGTTGCAACCCTTGCCTATTGCCGAGTGGAAGTGGGAGCATGTCACTATGGACTTCGTTGCAGGTCTTCCGAGGACTCAGCGGGGTAGTGATGCTATTTGGGTGGTTGTAGACCGGTTGACTAAGTCGGCGCACTTTATTCCTATGCGCGTGAGAGATTCGGTAGATCACCTTGCCGACTTGTATATTCGGGACATAGTGAGATTGCACGGGGTCCCAGTGACGATCATCGCAGATAGAGATCCTCATTTTACTGCTAGGTTGTGGCAGAGTTTGCAGAGTGCCTTTGGCACTAAGTTGACCTTTAGTACGGCCTATCATCCTTAGACTGACGGGCAGTCCGAGCGTACTATCCAGATCCTCGAGGATATGCTTCGGGGTTGTGTCCTGGACTTCAGTGGGACGTGGGAGAGGCACTTGCCTTTGGTAGAGTTTGCCTACAACAACAGTTTTCAGTCTAGCATCGGTATGGCACCGTTTGAGGCCTTGTATGGCCGACCGTGTAGGTCTCCAGTTTGTTGGGCCGAGGTGGGTGATGCACCTTTGTTGGGTCCGGAGTTGGTTAGGGAGACGACGGAGAAAGTTGAGCTTATCCTTGTTACAGCCCAGAGTCGACAAAAGAGTTATGCCGACCGTAGGAGGAGACCTTTGGCATTTGAGGTAGGTGATCGTGTCTTTTTGAAGATATCACCTAGGCGAGGCTTGATGAGGTTTGGGAAGAGTGGGAAGTTATCCCCTCGGTTTATTGGTTCTTTTGAGATCCTTGAGAGGATTGGCGAGGTTGCTTATCGGTTAGCCTTACCGCCGCAGTTGTCCGGAGTGCATGACGTGTTTCATGTGAGTATGCTTCGGAAGTATGAGCCAGACCCATCACATGTGTTGGATTGGACCGATTTAGAGGTAGATGAGGATGCCTCGTATGAGGAGAGACCGGTTCGGGTCTTGGATAGGCGGGACCAGGTCCTGCGTGGCAAGACCATTCCTTTGGTGAAAGTCTTGTGGAAACATCACGGAGTGGAGGAGGCCACTTGGGAACGTGAGTTGGAAGTCCGCGAAAAATATCCGGACTTGTTTGTTGATATGTAATCTTGTATTTAGATTTGAACTATTGTTGAACTTAAGAGCTTTTATATATGTCTTAAGTTGTGAAACATTGAAAATGTTTTGGTTTATTGGAAGTATGTTTGGAACTTGCCTCATATGGAAGTTGAATGTAACATTGTATATGTTGAATGTATTGTTGAAATTGGAAAGATAGTGCATAATGTTGATGCATGTTGGAAGTACATATGTTGTTTACATATTGTGAAATGTCTCTTGTTAAAGGGATGGAATGACCGGTAATGGGTCGAATTGTTGAATGTTAAAGTGTAACATTGTTTAAAATGGTGGAAAACTTGTTTTTGAAAACTTGTGCTTAATTTCGGGGACGAAATTCTTTAACTTTAAGGGGGGGAGGTTATAGTGATCTCGGGTTTACCCTTGTTATACCGTGATCCGGACATGTGTCCGTGGATGTTGGTAGTTGATTATTATCTTGTTTACATCCTTTTTACTTCGTATTTGAGTTATAGGATGTGTTGGGCAGGTTTGTTACAGGTTGGTTGAGTTTAGAAACCAAAACTAGTTGCCCAGATTTTGGCTTGTACGCTCGAGCGTGGGATTGGCCGCTCGAGCGGGGTTGTCTGAGTGCCGCTCGAGCGTAGAGTTGGAAGCTCGAGCGAAGGCCTGGTTCTGTATAAATGCTGGGAGAGTGCATCCGGCGCTCGAGCGGAAGTGTGGACGCTCGAGCGGGAGTCTGTGAGTGACGCTCGAGCGGGGTGTTTTATGCTCGAGCGGGAGACTGGGTTTAAGTCCCGAAATTGTGACTTTTCAAATCACTTTTTACTTTCTCTTCTCTCTCTTACTTTTCCAAAAACACCATTGTTGAGCCTCTCACTCTAGAACTCTACCTTCTCACTAGGTTTTGATCTAGTAGGAGTGATTTGCTCACCTTTGGCCTTTACAAAAAGGTTGTTGATCGTCGAGGGCTACATTTTAATCTGAAAATCTCGGGTTTTGGAGCACGTTGGGTTTTGTCGTCTTCTCCTTTGGGACTCCAAATTTGAGGTAGGGATATCCTACTCCTCTCTATGGACTTTGTCTTTAAATTTTGGTATTTTGAGATGTTGGGGTGGGTTTGGTTATCTTGTGAAAGTTTGGGGCTTTTGTGCAATTTTACAAAAAGTTGGGGTTTTATTTATAACAAACCTATATGCATGTTTGGCATCGAGAAATGGAACCTAAGGGTTGAAATGTTAATTATGGGAATTGACCTAATTACATTGTTTAATTAATTGGGATAATTAATTGAGAAGAATGAGGAAATGAAATGTTGATTGAATATCCATCGTGCATTTATGTTCTGTTTAGAAATAACTGCTTTGGGCTATCGGTGGAGGATAGTCGTGATTGTTGTAGACAATGCATGATGATTAGGCAAACTGAAACTAATAAATGAAGTGTGTCATGGAACTTGACGGTTGATAGAATACATTAACTATATGTATTGAGTGATTGTATATAGAACCGATGTGTTTATATACGTTATGTGTAGAGGAGGAGATAGGGGATGTACTCCGCGATTTAGGGGAAGATAGGGGATGTACCTCTAAACCGGATAGTGTTGGGAGAAGATAGGGGATGAACTCCGTAGATACAGCTCATATGCTTATCTTTGTGAAGTGTGGATATAGCTTATATGCTTATCTGTGGATATTGTGGTTATACATATCTGTTGTAGAATGTGGATATAGCTTATTTGCTTATCTGAGAATGTTGATATTGTTGTTATACATATCTGTCGAGAATGTGGGTAGTGCTTATATGCCTATCCGTTGAAAAAGGGAAAATGAAAGGAACTTGGACTCATAAGTCGTATGACATAAATATTTGATTTATGTGAACGTATCAGTGTTGGCCACCTATCAATTGCTAATCTTTTAGTCATTGTTCATGGTTGGTTTAGTATATCTCTACTGGGCTGTGGCTCACCCTATATGGGAATATCATTTTCAGGTATAGGAAGCATGCCACCTCCAAGGACATAGCTTGGGAGGCTAGAGGCGGACATAATTTTGTCGTTTTACCTTTTTGATGTATTACATGTAAATTCAAGCCAAGGGCTTAATGTGTATGAGTTAGTACTCTTTGGTTGTAACCAAGTGTTAACTTGGAAAGCTGTAAGCCCGTAGGGCATTTGCTTTTATTGTTAACATGTAATACTTTTTGTAATGAAACTCTGATAAATGAAAGAATGTGGAACTTTTGAATATCAATGCATGTCTTATTTGTTGGGTTTAATGTTATTTTTTTTGGGGGGCGTTACAAAAGTCAACTCTCCGGAGTACCGAGTGTGGGCCCTTGGCATCTCTTGGTTCATGTGGGCAGGCTCGCGAGTTGGCAGGTTATAGCACGGGAACGTGCAGCTCTAAGGAGGATGGATTGTAAGGTCCTAGTGTCCCACATCGAGAATGGAAAGGGAGTTCCTAGGCTATAAAAGTAAAAACTTGGACCCTTATATAGCATTGAGGCGTTTTCTCGGATGGTGAAATCCTTAGCAGAACTCCCGTAGTTAAGTGTGCTTAGGTTGGAGTAGTTTTGGGATGGATGACCCACTAGAAAGAACAAATCCGTGCGAGCATAGCCTAAAGCGGACAATATTGATGATATGTGAGGGGTTGGGGCGTTACACCGTTCTTACCCAAACATTTCCACACTTTAATAGGTATATCATTGGATCTTAAAGTCTTATTCAATTTCATCTTCTTAAATGCAGACTCCACTTCGAAGTCCCTAATCCTACGATAGAAACCATAGTCTTGGTTTTCCATATGACTGCCTACTTCCTCCATGTTCCTCATGTTTATGGGTGTTTTGTTTTAAAGTAAAAGGTCACCATTAAGCAATCATTGTGTTTGAAAATTCTATATAAAATTTATGCTTGTATATTATCACTGAATAAGAATATGTTCAGATAAAATTCAATGATGGAAAGTTGTAGAATGTAGTCATGATAATAGGAAGAAGAATTGGTAGGAAAAATGGCAAGATGGTCATTTAGAAAATTTTAGGGCATGCCATCAACAAATCAAGGGCAATTTGTAATGAGATTACAAATCTTAGGGAGGCGAATGTAATTTTTTAAATGTAAGGGGGTATTAAATAGAAATCTCAGGGGGTGTTAGTGTAATTTACCCTTATTTTTTTGGTAAGATAGGGTCGAAGCCAAGAAAACAAAAGCTTAGTTAAAAAAAAAAAAAAAAAGCTAACAATTAACTACTAGAGAGATCAAACAAACTTGCTTATCCTCCCTCAATCAAACTAGACAAAGCTAATTACGATGTTGGTTTCAATTTTTAAATTCAATTATTTGAAAATTGAGTTTTTTATTTTTTATTTTTCTTTTTTTTTAGTGAATATTTTTTAAATTTTAAACAATTTTTTATTTTTTTAGATTTACCTTATTTAGATGTATCTAAAAAATAAAATATTTTATAAAAAATATTTAAAAAATCAATAAATACACAAGAATACAAAAATATACTGAATTTTTGTATTTTTAAAAAATATTTTTGGTATTTGGCTAATTTTTTTAAAAGATTTTTTCATAAATATTTTACTTTTTAAGTGTATTTAAATTATGTGTATCTCAAAATTAAAAAGATTACTTAAAATATTAAAAAAAATTAAGTGAAAAAAAAAATGAAAAATAAAAAATTTCAATTTTTTGAAAAATGAATTTTAGTAGAACCAAACTAGCTGAATGGTCTTGAAGAAAGAAACTTGTACGGGGAGCTGATATTCACTGAAGCCCGTGCTCCTTGCGTCCAAGCTCTGCTTCTATTCGATTAACCTGCGAACACAACGGCGGTGAGCTACCCGGCGGTGTGTTGCCGGAAAACCCCTCTAACGGTCAAGTTAGCACACACTCAAAGAGAGAGAGAGAGAGAGAGAGAGAGAGAGAGATGAGCTGGATGAAGGTTAAAGTTTTTCTCACCAACTGATGTTCCATCTCAGCATGGAGGGCGCAATCATGCTTATATACTTTTTGCGCTCACCTCTGCATCCATTCACTTCTTGGCACGTGGAGCTGCTCTCCTATCTGTCAGCGCAAATTCAGCTAAACACCACCTAATCAAACCGCCACTCGGCATTGGCGGGAACGGGCAGCCCGGCGGAATCATATCGGCCTCCTTCGACCGAGCTACTTAATGAGTCCAATAGTGCCACTCGCCGAGCTCCATCACAACCGAGCTTGGTAGCATTCCAGTACGACCAAGCTCCAGACAGGTTAGGCCGGTCCGTGAGAGACCTTTCCGCCGAGCTACATGCACGAACAATAAGCCTGAGTTGACAGATGATCATCTCGGCCGAATGGGCCCTGGAACTCAATCGAGCAAACCACTCTGGATCAGCCAACGTTAGCTCGGCCCAAACACGCTCGGACCTCTTTTTAGCCCGGTCATTACCACGGCCCAAAGCTAGATTATGAAATCTCCCTCACAAAACTCTTGCGGTGTAGATCGATGATGGGAATTTTTTTGCCAAATAATGTGAAGTTCACAAATCCAATAATTTCTTTCTTTCCTTCCATTTTTTTCTTCTCCTTCCGTATCTCTTTCTCTTCCTCTCATCTGTCTCCCTTTTTTAAATAATTTTTTATTATCACACAAAACTTTCAATCCACCATATCTAGAGTTAGAATCTCGCTTTGCTACTTTGATACGGAATATAGAGCGCACTGAGGATTTTGTTTTGACCGGGGCCGATCGCGTTTTCGATGCATTCGATTTTGAGACTTTTCTTCTCCTCTTTTAGTTTGAGGTAGGGATGATATTATCTTTGTATATTTGTTTTACCTTGATTGTGTACCATTTTTTGTTAGTTATGATTTTGAAGAAATTGAGGTTTTATTATTATATATATATCGCATAAAAATTAGGATTTGCTCATATTTTACCATATGTTTAAAATTCTCTTCCCAAAATGATTTATGGTATATAAATTTCAAAGTGTCATATTCAAGGTTTTAAAAAGTAGCCTCAACCGTTTCTAATGTCATTATGTAATGATTGTGGTGGTTATCGTTACTTGTTATAGCCGCTATAGCAGTGTGACAAAAATTCATGACTGCAATGGCCGCCACCGTTACGTAAAGGCCATAGCAGTCGTTACATCACCGCTACAGCACTGTTATAGCCATTCCGACCGTTACATATCTATATTTGTTTTAATATAAATTTCGTATATATTGCTATTTTCGCTTTTTATTTTCTTGTTACATAGAACTTAAGTAAAAATCTTATCTATATATGTTTTGAATGTCCAATCTTCAAGTTCTACAAGACTTCATTACTTTTTTACTTAATTATATTTGAATATGAACTTAATCTATTTCTTTTATGTCCAAACTTATATTTTAAGCATAGCACATCATTGCATTCGTGATCATAATCATGTTAATCTCATATACATTGTTAATATTATATCTACCGAGCATTAGTGTTCACCTTTTCGTGGAAAATCATTTTCAGATGTTAGTGATTTGCCTCCACCTCGTTGAAGACTCATGATGTGATTTTTGGAGCACGAATGCTCCTTTATTTTGTTTGCTTATTTTTGTAAAGCATTGGTTTATATGCTTGGGTAGAGACCCATTCTTTTTGTAATAGGATTCTAACCATTGTAACTTGTAATCCATTAGGGCATTTAAATTTTGAATATTTATGTAGTATTGTATCATATGTTATACATCCATGCTTTGGAAATTGTAAATGTGTAATCGTACGTAATCTCTTTTGTAAATCTCAAACAATAAAGAAATGAAATATAACAGGAAAAGAGAATTATTTTGTTTGTGATTATTGTTGAATCTTGATAAGATTATTGGCTTCCGTATGTCAATTTAATTTGATTTAAAAATAAATAACGAATACGATTTTGATTTGTTTCATTGGATTTTACGAAAATTGGGACATTACAGGTGGCCTTTAGTGCGTTGAAAAGTCTGGAACTGTGGGACTTGCCCACATTGACACATTTGTGGAAGGGTCCTACTCAACTTGTACGGCTTCGCAACCTGACTTTTCTAGAACTGGAGAGATGTGATAAATTGGAAAGCATGTTCTCATTATCCATAGGCAAAGATCTGACGCAACTACAGATACTTAGGGTATCTGAATGTCCTAAGATGGAAGTACTTATTTCGAGTGAAGAAAGAGCTCAAAATGAGATAGCATCAACAACAACAGAAACATTAGATAAAATTGTGTTTCCTAAACTAAAGGAATTGTATCTTAAAGGCCTGGAAAGTTTTACTGCTCTCTGCAAGGCTATGAATGGAATTGAGCTGCTGCAATTGAACGAGCTGATACTCTGGGAGATGCCAAAACTTAATAGTTTTTGCAATACTTCGGATAGCTATTACGATACTATTCAACCTCTCTTCAATAAGGTATGCTTCTTTGACTTGAGCTCATGTATTTATTTATTTATGTAAGCTTCATTGCTGTGGGGCGTCTTCAAATTTTATTTATTATTTTGCTATTTTCATTTGACCTTTTGGGCTATAATGAGAACACAACATATTTTGGATCAAATATGTTGTTGGATGCAAAAATAAGAACGTCAAACTACACTTAAAATTAATTAGTATTTAGGAACAAATTTTCGTTTTTATGTGTTGTATTTCTTTAGTAAAGTACATTTAATTCTTGTAGTTTGTTTATATCAATTTGGTTCTTATAATTTTAATTGCATCAATTTTACCTTGCAATTTTGCACATGGTATCAATGTAGTCAAATTGACAATATTTCATTTAGAAATGGGACTAAAATTAAGGGACAAAATGTTTTTTTAATTCCCTTCAATGTTATTGAAGGATTCGCTTCCAATTTGAAACGATTCATTCCCTTTTTAATAGATTATTTTGCCTTCGATTTTTATTCAAATTTTTAACGGTTATTATCACGCTGACTGGATTGACATAATTTGAAAAATTAAAGGTCAAAACTTATATTACAGAAACCAAATTGAGATGAGACTATAGATATCATTTGCCCCAGTGCCGGCCCTCGGCATGGGCCAACAAGGCCATGGCCTAGGGCCCCTCAAAATAGACCTAAAAAAGGGGCCCTTCTATTATGGTTTAGTGTAATATATTTAATATATTAGGTATGTTTTAAGTTAAAAAAAAATTAAAGAAGGCCCAAACTAACTTAAAATAAATTGACAAAAATTGAAAGGCCCATTCAAAAAAATTAACATTGTTATCCATTGAAAATAGACTCAAAAAAAGGATCCCCTCCTATTATAGTTTATTGTAATATATTAGGTATGTTTTAAAACCCCAAAAAAGTAAAAAAAAAGTTAAGGAAGACTTAAACTAACTTAAAATAAATTGACCCATTAAAAAATTGAAAAGCCCATTTAAAATAATTAGCATTGTTATCCATTGAAAATGATTTTGCAAAAAAACTAGATTATGCAAGTATGATTGATTTATTTACTTCTAAAAATGCTAGAAGAGCGAGGATCAAGCAACACTTATTAATTGTTATAATGTAATACTAAGTATTTTTTATGATTTTGACACAAATATTGTCTTTTATCTTCATTTTTTTTTTCATTTTCTTTTCATTCAATGAAAAAAAAATGTGAAGGGTTTGGGCCTCGGAAATCTCAGGGCTGGGCCTGATTTGCCCTATTTCCTTTGATTAAAAATTTAGCTAAACTAATATGAATAGGGTTGTAATTTTGCGAACTTTGACCAAATTATTTAAATGGTAAACTACCAATAGGTTCTAATAGTTAGATTTAATTTCTATCAAGTCCTATTGAAAATAAAACTTAGTAAAATCATTGCTAAAAATATTTTTTTTGTGACGATTTTTTGCATGTCGCTAAAAATTAACAATTAGTGATTTTTTTTTGTCATGGCTTTTATAAATTGTCTTTAAAACATACAATTAATGATTTTTTTTGTAACAAAATTTTAAATTGTCGCTAAAAGTTGAAAATTAGTGACTTTTTGTGATGATTTTTTTAAATTGTTGCTAAAGCTTATAATTAGTGACATTTTTTGTGACAATTTTTTAACTATCACTGAAAATTAACAATTAATGACATTTTTTAATAGTGTTTGATGAAAAACACCATGAATTCTCATAGGACCTAGTGGACAATAAGTCCACCTTTTAGGACCTATATATAAGTCCCTTTATTTAAAAATACTAAGTAAAAATCCATATATGTTTCGAATGTCCATTTTTCAAGTTCTACATGATTTCAGTACTCTTTTACTTAATTATATTTGAATATGAACTTAATCTATTTCTCTTATGTTAAATTTATTGAACAAAATTTAGATTTCATGTCATGTACTTTTACATTATTATGTTTGGCATTTTCTATTTTGAATTTCTATTTCTGAGACTTTTGTTTTTAATATTAACTTTTTTAACAAATTGGAAAAGTTATCCATAATTATAATTCGTAAAGTAAAGAAAATTAAATAAATTCAACAATAGGAAAATTTTTCATAGCAACTTAAAACTAATATAAAAATTAGTATATTTATTGGATCATGTTTTAAAACTAAACAAAAATCCTAATAATCATTTTGAGACTCGCTTAATGTGATTTTGAAATAAAAACATGCGTATTGGTATGTTTTCTTAAAGTTGTGTGAAGATTTAAAAATTCACGACTTCGGTTGCCGCTGCCGTTACGCTATGACAGTTACACCCCGCAACCGCGTCTGCATTATTCCTACCATTTTAGTAACCGCCACCGTTATTTAAAACCTTTGTTATATTTAAATTGACAACACTCTAAATTGTTTTCAAACCCTTGAAAATTTGAGAAATGAAAAATGAGATTTTGAATAGGATTAAATTTTTGGAATAATGTGAAAATCGGTGATCTATTATGGAGATTGTGAATTTCCTTGGAGATATTAGTTATCATGAATTTATTGGATTTATTGGAAATAATAGAAATTATGAAATATGGGATATATGTTGAGAACTGATGAGTTTATTGGAATCTCATACTATTTTGGAATTCTTGAGAATGTTGAGTTATGTTCTAAATATATTTTCGTATTGGAATATTTTGTTACAGATTATTGTTTCATGCATCCATTGCACTCCCATGGCCTTACATTGAGATTATGCTATTATTTTGAAAATGTTGGAAATGTTGATAACGTGGTAAATCTGGAAAGGGGATGTAATTGTGGATTTGAGAATTAAGTTGGTTTGAGAGTAATGGTGAAAGTCCTAAAACACGAGCGGAGTAGGTATCAATTTCGTTCCGGTTAGTAGCCGTTAAAATGGTATTTGGTGGTGCTTGAGACCTACTTCCAGACGCGTACCAGGGAATTCCAATGTCTTATTTACTACCCCGATGTTTTGAAATGAAATTGTTGAAATGAATATTGTTTTGAAAGTAGTGCATTGAGCATCCTATTGAAAAAAAAAAAAAAAACCTTATATTTTAAGCATAGCGCATCATTGCATTCATGATCATAATCATGTTAATCTCATATAGATTGTTAATATTATATTTACTGGGCATTAGAGTTCATCCCATCGTGGAAAATCATTTTCAGGTGTTGGTGATTTGCCTTCGCCTCGTTGAAGGCTCGTGATGTGATTTTCGGAGCACGAATGCTCCTTTAGTTTGTTTGCTTATTTTTGTAAAGCATTGGTTTATATGTTTGGGTAGAGACCCATCCTTTTTGTAATAGGGTTCTAACCATTGTAACTTGTAATCCATTAGGGCATTTAAATTTTGAATATTTATCTAGCATTGTATTACTTGTGATAGATCTATGCTTTGGAAATTGTGAATGTGTAATAATACGTAATCTCCTTTGTAAATCTCAAACTATAATGAAATGAAGTATAACAGGAGAAGAGAATTATTTTGTTTATGATTATTATTGACTTCCGCATGTCAATTTAGTTTGATTTAAAAATAAATAACGAATACGAGTTTGATTCGTTTCATTGGATTTTATGAAAATTGGGGCATTACAGGTGGCCTTTAGTGCGTTGAAAAAGCTAAACCTGTGGGACGTGCCCACAGGGACGCATTTGTGGAAGGGTCCTACTCAACTTGTACGGCTCTGCAACCTGACTTTTCTAGAATTGGAGAGATGTGATAAATTGGAAAGTATGTTCTCATTATCCATAGCCAGAGATCTAATGCAACTACAGATACTTAAGGAATCTAAATGTCGCATGATGGAAGTACTTATTTCGAGTGAAGAAGGAACTCAAAATGAGATAGCATCAACAATAGTAGAAACAATAGATAAAATTGTGTTTCCTAAACAAGAGGAATTGTATCTTATAGGCCTACCAAGTTTTACTGCTCTCTGCAAGGCTATGAATGGAATTGAGCTGCCGCAATTGAACGAGCTGATACTCTGGGAGATGCCAAAGCTTAATAGTTTTTGCAATACTTCGGATAGCAATTATGATATTATACAACCTCTCTTCAATATGGTATGCTTCTTTGACTTAAGCTTATTTATTTATTTATTTATTTATGTAAGCTTCATTGCTGTGGGGTGTCTATAAATTTTATTTATTATTTTGCTATTTTCATTTGACCTTTTTGTCTATAATGAGAACACAACATATTTGGGATTGAATATGTTGTTGGATGCAAAAATAAGAACATCAAACTACACTTGAAATTAATATAGTATTTAGGAACAAATTTCCATTTTTGTGTGTTGTATTTCTTTGGATAAATTACATTTAATTCTTGCAGTTTGTTTTATATCAATTTGGTTATAATTTTAATTGCATCAATTTTACCTTTCAATTTTGCATATGGTATCAATTTAGTCTAATTGATAATATTTCATTTAGAAATTGGATTAAAATTAAGGGACAAAATGGTTTTGAAATTCCCTTCAAAGTTATTGAAGGATTCACATCCAATTTGAAATGATTCTTTCCTTTTTTAATAGATCATTTTGCCTTTGATTTTTTTTCATTTTTTTTACAGCTATTATCACTTGGACTAGATTGACACAATTTGAAGAATTAAAGGGCAAAATTAATATTACAGAAACCAAATTGACATGAGAGACAATTATAGAGACTACTGGTATAATTTGCCCTATTTCTAAACCAATATGAATTGGACTGTAATTTTGCGAAATTTGACCAAATTATTTGACGGGTAAACTATCAATAGGTCCTAATAGTTGGACTTAATTCCCATCAAGTCCTAGTAAATTTGTCGCTAAATCTTACAATTAGTGACATTTTTCTATGACGAATTTTTCAAACTGTCATTGAAAGTTGAAAATTAGCGACTTTTTGTAATGATTTTTTTAAATTACCGTTAAAACTTATAATTATGACATTTTTTGTGACAAATTTTTCAAATTGTCGCTGAAAATTAATAATTAGTGACATTTTTTAATAGTATTTGATGAAAAATGTCATTAATTCTCACAAGACATATTGGACAATAAGTCTATACGTTAGGCATTACACGCAAGTCCTCTTATTTAAAAATACTAAGATTGTATTTTGGATGGAAGAATTTAGGGGAAATTACATATACACATACACACACACACCAAAAAAAAGACCCTTGTAACAAAATAAACCATGAGTTTTGATTTTGTCAATTTAAAACCTGAATTTTTGATTTGTTTTTAATCTGAATCATTTGCCTATTTTTGTTAAGTAAAATCGATAAAAAAAAAAAATGGGTATGTTAGTCATTAAACTCAATGAAAATGGATATTTTGGACATTTTATGTATATCTACATTGAGTTTAATAACTAAAATACTATTTTTTGGGGGGTGAATTTTAGTTAACAAAAGTAGGCAAATGATTTAGATTGAAAACAATTTTAAAAAAAATTAAGGTTTCAATTGATAATTGAAAACTTAGAATTTATATTGTTGCAAGTGTCAAACATTGGAGGTTTTATTTATTTATTATTTTTTATTTTTTGTAATTATCCCTTCAATTTAAAATAAAGGGTTTTGAGGTTAAGGAACAACCATTAGTCCCTATAGTTTAAACGAAATGTCAGTTTAGTCACTATAGTTTCAATTTAAACCCTATATTTTCAATTTTGTTACAATGTAGTCTCGCTATCATTCACCGTTAGAATTTTTCATGGATAAATGCCACATGCAAAACTAAACTAACATCGTTTTGTTGCACACCCCCAAAAAAATAATTTTGAAGCAAAACGCAAGAGCAAAGCATAGAAGCACTAGAGAAAAGACCCGCAGGCGAGAGAGAGAAGAAGGTGCTTGACCGATACTACCCCTCCACTATTTGACCACCCTACTACCCCCGCTAACACCAACGTTGGCGAGATCGAAATAGAAATAGAGACAGATATAGAGAGAGCTTGCGACAACAATGGCGGACGAAAGGGGCGGGTGGGGGTTGGAACGGGTTAGAGAGGCTCGTCGGAGTTGAGATGGGGGGAAGGATTGGTAGGGATGGGGCTACAGTGGGAAGATGAGGTGGATCTCCTAGGCCGGGGGGGTTGCCAGAGATGTTAATGGCATATTTTAGGAAATGAGAGGGATGGGATGGGATGGGAAATGAAGGGTGATTGCCAGAGGTGGTCGATGTGAGAAAGGAAGGTGAAGAAGTGCTTTGTTTGCACTGTGGGTCTTCTTCTCTCTGGCTCTTTCGTCTCTTCTATGTTTTGTTTCGTTTCATTGTTTTTTGTGCGCATACCAAAATGGCGTTATTTTGGTGCACTACACAAACATTACAAGGAAAAACACTGCAGAAGACTTGGACTTATTTGATATAGCGACCCCGGTCTTTTCCCATTTGATTATTGTATCCGGACTTAGATTCCGTAGATTCTGTCATTGTATAATTGTTGTTGTTGTTGTTGTTATCCCTTATTTTCTCATTTGGAAATTATAGGATGTGTTGTGCAGGTTTGTTTCAGGTTGGTTGGGTTTAGAAACCAAGTGTTGCTGTCCAGGTTTTTGGTTCTTCGCTCGAGCGAGGAGTTGGTCGCTCGAGCGAGAGGTGGCATCCAGTATGGACCTGTAGCTTTGCATTCTTGGCTCGAGCGAGCTTTTCTTCGCTCGAGCGAGTTAGTCCGTTCTTCGCTCGAGCGGTAGTTCCTTCGCTCGAGCGTGAGTCTGGTTACAGACCTGAGGGTTTGGGTTCTTCGTTCGATCGAGTTTTCTTTCGCTCGAGCGAGCTTTTGGGTTGTTGGCTCGAGCAAGGCTTCCTTGGCTCGAGCGTGGTTCTTCTGTGTCTGGTCGCTCGAGCGACCAAGTCTTCGCTCGAGCGAGCCTGTCAGGTTTAAATAGGCAGCAACGTGTTTCAGATCAGTTTTTCATTCCCTTTCAGATTCCAAAACCCTAGGTACGAGTTCTCTCTCCCTCTACACACCTTCTCTCTTGGGATTGATCTATTTAGAGTGAGTTTCTACCTTAGATCCTTTATTAAAAAGATAGAGTGGGTCGAGGGCTTCCATTTAATCTGAATTGTTGGTAGTTTGGAGCACTTTGGAGTTTGGGCATTCATCTCCATCTTCTCTTTTGGGGTTATTTCTTCGAGGTAGGGATTTCCTACTCCATTTTATATGTATTGTTCTAAGTTTTGGTATTTTGATATGTTGGGGATACTTTGGTAAATTTTGGGAAAAACCCTAGTTGTATTATTAAATTAATTTGTATAATTAATTCATGGAATCGGGAAAAGATGGTTAAATTCATTGATTAAATGACGTAGTTGGATAATTTGAATCATTTGTCTATTGAATTGTTGACATAGTTATTTTCAGTTTAGAAATAACTGTTTTGGGCTATCGGTGGAGGATAGTCGTGATTGTTGTAGACATTGCATGTGGATTAGGAATAACTGAAACTAATCACATTGATTAAGTCATTAATTTTGACTATTGCATTGATACAGAAAATACATGTATTGATTGAGCATTGCATTTGCATACATTGTTTTGTGTGGGAGGAGATAGGGGATGTACTCCACGGTTTAGGGGAAGATAGGGGATGGACCTCTAAACCGGATTTTGTTTGGGAGGAGATAGGGGATGGACTCCATTAGCATCACTTTTATGTGTGCTTATTTATATAGAAGTGTTTTATTGATACAGCACTAAAATGTGTATCAATCTGGAAGTATGAAGTGTTTTGATTTGAGCTTGAGTCTCATTTGTTTATTGATATTGGAAGGATGTGAACATGATATATGTAATTCACTGTTGTAAGTTTGGCCAGGTTCTGAGCCATGTTGATAAAATTGGAAAGTAAAACGTATCTTAGACAATAGTGTCATGAGACTGTAAAATGAAGTAATTGATTATCTTGGTTAACCATCTGTTGAATGCTATTGCTTTATTCATTGCTTATATGTGGTTTAGTATATTCCTACTGGGCTGTGGCTCACCCTTTATGGGAATATCATTTTCAGGTTCAGGTGATAAGCTACCTCCAAGGACTTAGCTTGGGAGGGTTTGGCTTCTGGATTTTTGAAGAAGACTATCTTTAGTTAATTGTCTTTATTTATTAATACATGTAAACATTCAAGCCTAGGGCTTTTCTTGTATTGAGTTAGAACTCATATTTTTGTATCCAAGTGTTGGCTGGGAAAGATGTAAGCCTGTAGGGCATTTTATTCGATGTTACATGTGATGCTTTTATTTAGTAATACTCTGATGAGCGAATTAATAAAATGTTTTCATTAAATAATGCATGTCAATGATATATATATAATGGGTTTATTTTGAGGGCGTTACAACTTGGTATCAGAGCGTACCGGGTTTGAATACTTTGGGTACGTGGGAAGTGATTAGTATCACAGTGGGTTCGTCTCGTTCGATAGAGACTTAGTGTAAAGTTATATGTTTATGTGATAACATGTTTATGTGATTATGTGGGTATGGAATGTAGTTTCTAGGATGTTGATTGGACCCTTGAGTTTCTAGTAGTCTTGTTGGAAATGCACTTGATCACTGCTGCTTCCAACCGGAACTATAGTAACGCATTGGGACTATCATTATCCGGGAATGAAATTCGTAGGTGCTTATGTGATTATGTGCTTACGTGGAATGAATTATTGTTGTCCATTGCATTAGGACGCGAGTGTTTAGCTTCGGCACATTTATTAATGTGCTAATGTCTTTGTTTCCTTTGTTAGGATGTCAGGACGAGGACGAGGACGCGGTAGGCGTGGTAGGCCGGGTAGGCAGGAGGTGCCTGTGCCGGAGGAGATTCCGGTAGTCCAGGAGGGAGTTGGCCAGGTCAATGTGGCCGAGCCAGCAGGCCAGCAAGCTATGGGCGCTCTAGCCCGAGAGATAGCAGGGGCATTCAGGGAGTCAGTTGGCATTCTCAGAGCTGAGAATCAAGCTCGGGATGTTGCTACAGATGTAGGACCTTCCTTTCTGAAGAGGGAGTTCTTCCGGTCTAATCCGGATGAATTTGTGGGTGATCCTAAAGAGCCGCTTAAGGCAGATGAATGGCTCGAACAGACAACGAAGACGTTTGAGATGCTTGGCATCGAAGACGAGGGGTTGAAAGTGACCTTGGCATCTTTCCAGTTGAAGGGGGATGCGGGTCAGTGGTGGAAGTTTACTAAGGGTCGTATAGGAGCTACATGGGAGGCTTTTGTGAATGCTTTCCAGGAGAAGTTCTTATCTCCAGCAGTCAGGGAGAAGCTGAGAGACCAGTTCTGCCAGCTTAAGCAGTCGAGTTCTTCAGTGGCCGAGTTTGAGGCTGCATTTACTAGTTTGTCCAGGTTTGCACCTGAGTTGGTGGCGTCTGAGGAACGCCGCTGTATTGAGTTTGAGAAGAAGTTGAGACGTGGCCTCAAGCTGAGAGTTGGGGGAACTATGATTCGGGATTATGGGCGTCTGGTTGATGTTGCAGCCCACATGGAAATCATGATGCAGGAGGAGGAGGAAGGACAGAAGGGCTCCAAGAGGAGTCAGGATGGTCAGAGTGATGGTAGGAGACAGAAGGGTTTTAATCCTCAGCAGTCTCAGGGTAGCTTTTCTAGATCGACTTTTCCTGTACCGAGTGCTAGTTCGGGGAAAGGCAGTCAGGGAGACATTACCTGTTTCAAGTGTGGCCAGCTGGGTCACAAGTCTCCAGTTTGTCCTCAGAGGGGAGGAGTGCAGAGAGCAGCATCATCTTCAGCTCGATCTCAGAGCCAGAGTCAGGGTAGAGGCCAGCCACTCTCGTGTTATCAGTGTGGTCAGCCAGGGCATATGAAGAGGTATTGCCTGCAGTTGGGTGGCACACCTGGTGCATCTGGTTTGAGGCAGATTCAGGGACAGCAGCCAGCTCAGTCGGGTCAGGCCTCGAGGGCCAATCTGGGGGCTTCATCGTCCCAGTCAGTGCAACAATCTTATGCTCCTAGGGGTGAGCAGGTTGATCAGAGGTTGTCTGGGCGCGTGTATGCTGTTACCGCGCAGGATCTTGTGCCAGCACCATCAGTTGTGAGAGGTACCTTCTTGTTTTGCAACTCGGTTGCTAATGTTTTGATTGATACGGGTGCATCTCATTCTTTTGTGTCTGCCGCATTTGCATCTGTTTTGGAGTTGGAGTTAGCACAGCTAGCATCTCCTATTTGTGTAGTGTCACCTCTTGGGGGTGAATTGATTTTGAAACAAGGTGTTAGGGGTTGTGATATAGAGGTTGATTATCATAGAATCCCATTTTCCTTTGTAGTTATGCCTATGAGGGGTTTCGATGTTATTTTGGGTATGGACTGGTTATCGTCATACCGGGCAGTTATTGATTGCTACCGCCAGAGGGTCACTTGTTGTACCGTGAGCGGAGAGTATTTTCATTTTCTGGGGGACCGGGTTGGTAATGTGTTGCCACCGGGGTGCATTCCACGAGGACGGAGTGAGCTTAGTGGTCTACTTGCTAACCTTTCGATTAGTGAGGATGATGAGACTCAGATTGTGTTGCCAAGGGTGGTTTGTGAGTACTCGGACGTCTTTCCCGAGGATCTTGTTGGTTTGCCACCGCACCAGGAGATTGAATTCTCTATTGACCTAGTGCCCGGCACGGCGCCGATTTCTATGTCACCTTATCGTTTTGCCCCAGCCGAGTTAGTTGAGTTGAAGATTCAGCTCCAGGAGTTGCTAGATAAGGGCTTTATACGTCCTAGTGTTTCGCCGTGGGGAGCACCGGCCCTCTTTGTTAAAAAGAAAGGTGGTGCTTTGAGACTTTGTATAGATTACCGGAAGTTGAATCGGGCCACGGTCAAGAATAAGTACCCTATGCCCCGTATAGATGACCTGTTTGACCAGTTGAAGGGTTCCTGTTGTTTCTCTAAGATAGACTTGAGATCGGGTTACCACCAGTTGAGGGTCAGGGAAGCGGATATTCCGAAGACGGCATTTCGTACGCGGTATGGCCATTATGAGTTTCTGGTAATGCCATTCGGGCTCACCAATGCACCGGCAGTCTTTATGGACATGATGAACCGGATCTTCCGGGAATTCTTGGATCGGTTTGTAGTTGTTTTTGTGGACGACATCCTTATCTATTCGCCTTCTGAGGAGGAGCACGAGGCACACTTGAGGGTGGTGCTTGAGTTACTTAGAGCCCATAGGCTGTATGCCAAGTTTGGGAAGTGTGAGTTCTGGCTGAGGGAAGTCAAATTCTTAGGCCACGTGGTATCCGGGGAAGGAGTGTCTGTTGATACATCCAAGGTAGAGGCAGTGCAGGATTGGGCACAGCCTAAGAGTGTATTTGAGATTCGCAGTTTTCTGGGATTAGCTGGGTATTACCGTCGGTTTGTGAAAGATTTCTCCAAGTTAGCATCACCGTTGACTAGACTGACTCGGAAAGGAGTCAAGTTTGTGTGGAGTGAGACTTGTGAAAAGTCGTTCCAAGAGCTGAAAGTTAGATTGACCACCGCTCCGGTGTTGATTATTCCGGAGAGAAGGTTGGGTTACGCGGTTTATTGTGATGCCTCACGAGAGGGTCTGGGTTGTGTGTTAATGCAAGAAGGAAAAGTAGTTGCCTATGGCTCACGTCAGTTGAAAATTCACGAGCAGAATTACCCTACGCATGATCTAGAGTTGGCAGCTGTGATATTTGCCTTGAAGATTTGGAGGCATTATCTTTATGGTGAGAAATTTGAGGTATTCTCAGATCATAAGAGTCTGAAATATTTGTTTACACAGAAAGACTTGAACTTGAGGCAGAGGAGGTGGATGGAATTTATAGAGGATTAGGACTTTGAGTTACATTATCATCCGGGAAAGGCCAATGTAGTGGCCGATGCCCTTAGTAGGAAACCTGTTGGTGACATAGCTAGTATAGCCATCCGAGAATGGGAGATGTTGGGTGCACTTGGGGAGTTTGATTTACTTCTGGGTGAATCCGTTGAGGCTGCGGCCTTGTTTTCTGTTGTTGCACAGCCTACACTTGTGACTCGAGTGTTAGAGGCTCAGAGAGGTGATCTTGAGGTAGAATCTCTCCGTGAGAAGATTTCCGGTGGGAAGGTTGAGAAGGGTTTGACGGTGTATTCTGACCTGAGTGTGAGATACCGAGACCGTCTGTTTGTGCCGGAGTCTTGCCGAGAGGAGGTACTCCGAGAGTTTCATTATTCACGCCTTGCGGTGCATCCGGGAGGCACTAAGATGTATCGGGATTTGGGTCGCCAGTTTTGGTGGCAGGGTATGAAGAGAGATGTGGCAGCTTTCGTATCTAAGTGCCTTACTTGTCAGCAAGTGAAGGCCGAACATCAGAGGCCAGCGGGTTTGTTGCAACCCTTGCCTATTGCCAAGTGGAAGTGGGAATACATCACTATGGACTTCATTGTGGGTCTTCCGAGGACTCAGCGGGGTAGTGATGCTATTTGGGTGGTTGTAGACCGGTTGACTAAGTCGGCGCACTTCATTCCGATGCGCGTGAGAGATTCGGTAGATCATCTTGCCGACCTTTATATTCGGGACATAGTGAGATTGCACGGGGTCCCAGTGACGATCGTCTCAGATAGAGATCCTCGTTTTACTGCCAGGTTGTGGCAGAGTTTGCAGAGTGCCTTAGGCACTAAGTTGACCTTTAGCACGGCTTATCATCCTCAGACTGACGGGCAGTCTGAGCGTACCATTTAGATCCTTGAGGATATGCTTCGAGGGTGTGTTCTAGACTTTAGTGGGTCGTGGGAGAGACACTTGCCATTGGTAGAGTTTGCTTACAACAACAGTTTCCAGTCCAGTATCGGTATGGCACCATTTGAGGCCTTGTATGGCCGACCGTGTAGGTCTCCTGTTTGTTGGTCCGAGGTGGGTGATGCACCTCTGTTGGGTCCGGAGTTGGTGAGGGAAACGACGGAGAAAGTTGAGCTTATCCGTAAGAGACTTGTTACAGCACAGAGTCGTCAGAAATCTTATGCCGACCGTAGGAGGAGACCATTGGTGTTTGAGGTGGGTGATCATGTCTTTCTGAAGATATCACCTAGACGGGGTTTGATGAGATTTGGGAAGAGCGGGAAGTTGTCCCCTCGGTTCATTGGTCCGTTTGAGATCCTTGAGAGGATTGGCGAGGCTGCTTATCGTTTAGCTTTGCCGCCGCAGTTGTCCGGAGTACATGATGTGTTTCATGTGAGTATGCTTCGGAAGTATGAGCCAGATCCATCACATGTGTTGGATTGGACTGATTTAGTGGTTGATGAGGATGTCTCGTATGAGGAGAGACCGGTTCGAGTCTTGGATAGGCGGGATCAAGTTTTGCGAGGCAAAACCATCCCTTTGGTCAAAGTTTTGTGGAAACATCACGGAGTGGAGGAAGCCACTTGGGAACGTGAGTTGGAAGTTCGCGGAAAATACCCGGACATGTTTATCGATTTGTAATCTTGTTTTTAGATTTTGTAATGGTGTTGAACTTAAGAGCCTTACATATGTCTTAAGTTGTAAAACATTGAGTATGTTTTGGTAAATGGGTGTATTTTGAAACTTGCTTCATTATAAGGAGTTTAGTGTAACATTGCATATGTTGATTACATTGTTAAATGTGTTGTATATATCAAGCAATTAAATATGATATGGGAATTGCTAACATTGAAAGGAATAATGCATAATAGTGATGCAGGCTGAAATATATGTTGTTTTATATATTGTGAGATGCCTCTTGATAAAGAGATGAAGTGACCAGTATTGGGTCAAGTTGTTTATTATTGTTTTATAATATCTTTGGGAATTGAGAAAAACCTGTTTTCAAAAATTTATGCTTAATTTCGGGGACGAAATTCTTTGAAGGGGGGGAGGTTATAGCGACCCCGGTCTTTTCCCATTTGATTATTGTATCCGGACTTAGATTCCGTAGATTCTGTCATTGTATAATTGTTGTTGTTGTTGTTGTTATCCCTTATTTTCTCATTTGGAAATTATAGGATGTGTTGGGCAGGTTTGTTTCAGGTTGGTTGGGTTTAGAAACCAAGTGTTGCTGTCCAGGTTTTTGGTTCTTCGCTCGAGCGAGGAGTTGGTCGCTCGAGCGAGAGGTGGCGTCCAGTATGGACCTGTAGCTTTGCATTCTTGGCTCGAGCGAGCTTTTCTTCGCTCGAGCGAGTTAGTCCGTTCTTCGCTCGAGCGGTAGTTCCTTCGCTCGAGCGTGAGTCTGGTTACAGACCTGAGGGTTTGGGTTCTTCGTTCGATCGAGTTTTCTTTCGCTCAAGCGAGCTTTTGGGTTGTTGGCTCGAGCAAGGCTTCCTTGGCTCAAGCGTGGTTCTTCTGTGTCTGGTCGCTCGAGCGACCAAGTCTTCGCTCGAGCGAGCCTGTCAGGTTTAAATAGGCAGCAACGTGTTTCAGATCAGTTTTTCATTCCCTTTCAGATTCCAAAACCCTAGGTACGAGTTCTCTCTCCCTCTACACACCTTCTCTCTTGGGATTGATCTATTTAGAGTGAGTTTCTACCTTAGATTCGTTATTAAAAAGATAGAGTGGGTCGAGGGCTTCCATTTAATCTGAATTGTTGGTAGTTTGGAGCACTTTGGAGTTTGGGCATTCATCTCCATCTTCTCTTTTGGGGTTATTTCTTCGAGGTAGGGATTTCCTACTCCATTTTATATGTTTTGTTCTAAGTTTTGGTATTTTGATATGTTGGGGATACTTTGGTAAATTTTGGGAAAAACCCTAGTTGTATTATTAAATTAATTTGTATAATTAATTCATGGAATCGAGAAAAGATGGTTAAATTCATTGATTAAATGGCGTAGTTGGATAATTTGAATCATTTGTCTATTGAATTGTTGACATAGTTATTTTCAGTTTAGAAATAACTGTTTTGGGCTATCGGTGGAGGATAGTCGTGATTGTTGTAGACATTGCATGTGGATTAGGAATAACTGAAACTAATCACATTGATTAAGTCATTAATTTTGACTATTGCATTGATACAGAAAATACATGTATTGATTGAGCATTGCATTTGCATACATTGTTTTGTGTGGGAGGAGATAGGGGATGTACTCCACGGTTTAGGGGAAGATAGGGGATGGACCTCTAAACCGGATTTTGTTTGGGAGGAGATAGGGGATGGACTCCATTAGCATCACTTTTATGTGTGCTTATTTATATAGAAGTGTTTTATTGATACAGCACTAAAATGTGTATCAATCTGGAAGTATGAAGTGTTTTGATTTGAGCTTGAGTCTCATTTGTTTATTGATATTGGAAGGATGTGAACATGATATATGTAATTCACTGTTGTAAGTTTGGCCAGGTTCTGAGCCATGTTGATAAAATTGGAAAGTAAAACGTATCTTAGACAATAGTGTCATGAGACTGTAAAATGAAGTAATTGATTATCTTGGTTAACCATCTGTTGAATGCTATTGCTTTATTCATTGCTTATATGTGGTTTAGTATATTCCTACTGGGCTGTAGCTCACCCTTTATGGGAATATCATTTTCAGGTTCAGGTGATAAGCTACCTCCAAGGACTTAGCTTGGGAGGGTTTGGCTTCTGGATTTTTGAAGAAGACTATCTTTAGTTAATTGTCTTTATTTATTAATACATGTAAACATTCAAGCCTAGGGCTTTTCTTGTATTGAGTTAGAACTCATATTTTTGTATCCAAGTGTTGGCTGGGAAAGAAGTAAGCCTGTAGGGCATTTTATTCGATGTTACATGTGATGCTTTTATTTAGTAATACTCTGATGAGCGAATTAATAAAATGTTTTCATTAAATAATGCATGTCAATGATATATATATATAATGGGTTTATTTTGAGGGCGTTACATTTGAGTAGTGGTTCCAAAGAGATTTTTATAATTTATAAGGTTTTTGATTTACTTAAAATTCTTGGGAAGAACTTTTGAAATGATTAGTTTTACAATGTTATTTTGTAGGGTTAATCATCTAAAAGTCCTATTGATAAGGTTGATATTCCATTAAGTCCTTCCTTTTTCTTAGGGTGACTCTATTTACACATCACAAATCCTTTCAGTACATACCACCTACTCTGTTCACACCACACACAAATTAAAGCTTTTAATTGTGTCTCAATACACACCACTAATTTTTAAATAATACCAAATTATTCTCATTGTCTTTGACCCTAACCCTAACCCAAAACCTTGTCCATCGCTGGCCATCAGCCATTGACCTCCATCCCTTTCCCCTCCTCGTCGCAACCCACATCTTCGCCCCTACCACCGCTGCCCCACCATTATCGCAACCCTCATTGTCGCCATGCATAGTCGTTGCAACCCCACAAATCCCTCTCTACGAACTACGCATGGTTGGCCATCAGATGTAGGCGAGTTGCGATGATGGTGGTCTCCGTGTGATGAGAGGCGTGATGGTAATAGGTTATTGTAGTAGTAGTGAGAAAGAGAGAGGCTGCACAAATGGTGGAGGAAAAGAGAGAACAAAGGATTGTTTAGGGCAACACAAAACACTCAGGGGTAAAAACGGAAAAATAATAGATGGGCCAGGACTTATGTGTACATAAGGTTCTAAGTCAGAACCTAATGGGTAATAAAATCCAAAAACAGGATCGGCTGGTAGATAACCCAATTCATTAGTACCTTATACTATATTATTCAAATAGACCCAATAAACATTGGGGCCCAATTTTTTTATTTTTATTTTATTAAGCAAAATTTTTTATTTAACAAAATTAATTGAAAAAATAAAATTCTTAATTGCTCTCTCATACAATAATAAAATTATATGAATTAATTAATAAAATAAAATTGAGAATACTTATAATTTTCCAAATCACAAGGGGAATCCGTATTTTAAGAAAATTTTAAAAGACATATTTGTAATTTATCGTAAATTTTTTTATTGATTGTGGCCTAGTCTAAAGGGCCCCTAAAAAAATTCTTGTACTAGCAACGAACAATTTTAAATTTTTTCATATATATGTGTTGTTGGGCCAAATTGAATGTATATATATATTGAATAAATCTTTCCTTTGATCAATAATGTTGCAAGAATTATCAAATGGATTAGTTATATTATCTATTTCAAAAGATTTGGTAAATAAATTAGATTATGAAAATTTAATTAGTTATTTTGCTGCTAAAATGTGATAGTTGGGTCAATTGTAAACTGAATATTGCTAAATTATAAAATAACAACATCAAATTTTTATCCTTTTGAGAGTTTGCAATGATTTCTTTTAATCTTAATATATGGAAGTAAATTTTAATTTATAATTTTAACGATTATTTGTGTAAGTAAACTTTTTTGTGACTATTAACAAATAAAAAAATTATTAGTACTTATCATTTTATCTATAAAATTTTTACAAAAAAAGTAGTGTAAATTATAAATACCTCTTAAGGTTTGCTTAAAATATAGATTACCTCTGTGGTTTAGAAAATTATAAATATCCCATTGTTAAAAAATTTTATTTAACAAAATTAATTGAAAAAATGAAATTTGTAACTGCTCTTTTATTCAATAATAAAATTACCTAAATTATTAATTGAAATAAATTTCTGATATCATTAAATCTCGTTAATTGGTTTGATGATTTATTAATACAATGCTCTATTTGTTATGAAATTAAAAACCTTAAGAGACATGCTATAATTTTCAAAATCACAGGAAGCAATTCATATTTTAAGCAAACTTCATGGGATGCATTTGTAATTTACCCAAAAAAGTATATGTAAGAGGGCCTCATTTCATAGTTTGCCTAAGATATGATAAATCTCAAGGCTGGCCCTACCTCTACCTCCCTAAGCCACTCTGATCTCTTTGTGTGTGTGTGTGTGTGTGTGTGTGTGTGTGTATGATAAACCTATTTTGTTTTTAGGTGAGTTTGCCCCCGATAGAGTACAGAAAATTTATAAGTTCACCTCTAATCAGTCATTCCTCGATTTTCAAAATATTAATAAAGCAAAAATTAATTAATTTAAGCTTGATATTTTAATAGAAAACATTCTTGTTAACCTTATTCTTTCTCAATGTTAATAGTATTGAAGAAATAGAAAAGTGCATTCAATAAAATTTGTCTTTACAATACAATGAGAGGCCTATATATAAGCAAGGAAGAGTGGTCACCATGAAAGCTAACAATAGAAATATCGTAATATGGTAAAACCTAATTACAGTATCTATTATATAGTGAATATAATATATATATATACAATATTCACTAACAGTCTCCGTCAAACTCAAGGTGGTTGCAAAGAGACCAATTTGAGATTGGAAAGAGAAACTACAGAAAATAAAATAAAATAAAAATAACAATGTTGGAATGCAATTTATTGTCATGCCTGATCGTTGTAGGAGTAGCCGAAACTAATGTTGAAAGATAGTTTATGGTCATATTGGATCATTGTAGGAGCAACCGAAGCTAATGCCAAAAGACAGTTTATGGTCGTACAGGACCATTGTAGTAATTGAGTGCACCAGGGGGTAGCTTAAGACAGAATGCATCAGGGGCCGACTTAGGTAGCGTGCCAACGGGTAGCTTAGGCGGTGGTGCGCCAAGGGACAGCTTGGGTGTTTGCATGGTGTATCACCTTGCTCACCATGATATAAGTATATTACCCCTACCCCCTCAAGCTCAAATAGGTTTGAAGATATAAATCAATTTGAGGTCGAAATATAGGGAAAGACAGAGTGGAGTAGAAGAAAGAGAGAGATCATATTCTAAAACAAAAAAATTGTAGAAAGGAATTTTCATTTTAATAGTGGGACAAGCTTGTGTGATTGAGTTGAAAAACATATTGTTTTGTTTGAATAGAAAAAGCTTGTGTGATTGAGTTGAAAAACATATTGTTTTGTTTGAATAGAAAGAGTATACCTGAGGGAAAGAGAATTTTGGATGGGTTTAATTAAAAAATTGTGGGTTTGGGAAAGTGTGTAGGATGGGTTTGATTAAAAAAATGAGAGTGTAGATGAGAGAGGGGTAAATCAAAGAGAGGAAGAGAAAGATCTTGAATGTGGGTTGGTGGTTGAGCAACAGCGAAGGACGGCGACGATGGGTTGGAACTGCTGGCGCCATGGCTGGAGCTGTAATTGGGGTGATGGAATAGACGTCCGAGGTAGAGGCAATGGCAGGAGCTGAGGTGAGTAATGGCGGTGATGGTCGGAGAAAGAGACGAATGTGTGGCTGTGAGATACTCAGGTTCAAGGACTAAGGGGTTTGGGATGCAAAGATAGCAAATAGGACTGAGATCCAGCGAGCATCCAAGGAAAGGTTGTTGCCCGCCGGTAAGGCAAAGAATAGCAAGAACTTAACCTATAGTTCTGATACCATGTTAGTAGTATTGAAGAAATAGAAAAGTGTATTCAATAATGTGTCTCTTCACAATACAATAAGAGGCCTATATATAGTCATGTAAGAGTGGCCACCAAGAAAGCTATGAATAAAAATATTCTAATATGGTAATACTTAATTACAGTATCTAATTTTTTTTTTTTTTTTGATTTGCAAAGAAAAGACTTTATTGATGAAAAGTAAAATTACAAGCATAACTTACATCAACAAAGGAGGGAAGTGCACAAAGTATCATAGCTAGAGTCGACAATCCCAATTAGGTTGGCATGAAAAAGCAAGCGCAATCCTATGCTAGCACTTGACCAAAGAATTGGAGAGGGACCAATCAAAGGAAAAACAAAACACAAAAAAAACAACAAACAAGGATCCCACTCAATCATTTTACTTGATCATATTTACTTAAATTGTCAAAAATCTGATTTACATTGTAAAGCGTGTTTGGAGGCCAATATTTTATTAAACTCAAAAATATATTCTATTTTTTCTTGTTAACTTTATCTTGCAATGAACTAATAAAATCAATGATTTTCAAGTATAGTGAGCTTGCATTACAAAACGCATATAATTTCATGAAAAATGATATATAAGTCCACGAATTTTTTAGATCCAATGATATGTAAATAATATGATTGGTTAATAATTAGAGAAGATATGAGAGAGAATGTCGCCTTAGATATCTTAATTGATTGTCACATCATTGAACTTAAAAAGTGGGTCTAATTTTTAAACTTGTATAGAGCAATACTCCAATTTTATAGTTTTTGAAGAAAATAATTTTAATTTAAAAAACGATGAAATTCACTTAAGATCATGACTAAGGGGTTAGCAACTTCATTATCTAAACCACACTCGACACAAACAGAATCAGAAATTTTGCTATGTTATTTTCAACATTAAATGAATGATATTTAATGGATTTTTTTTAATGGAAATAAAATATGTTGTGTATTAACTATATTTGTAACCCTGTGAATGGACTTTGTAGGTTAAATTAATTACCATTGAGAAATTGGCGATCGCTGGAATGGATAACATGATAGAGATATGGCCTAGGGAACTTCAACCTGAAGTGAGATACATGAATATTTGGATGTGTCGTAAGCTATCAAATATTCTTTTTCCATCCAATGTGATTAAGGGCATGCAGAGTCTTGAACTACTTAGTGTGGAGAGGTGTCAATCTGTGGAAGTTGCATTTGATCTTGAAGGAATAATTGTTAGGGAAGGCTATCTAGATATCGTACTCCCTTCATTAACAAAATTGGTCCTACGTTATCTACCAAAGTTGACACATGTTTGGAAGAGCAACTTACTAAGAATTCCAAGCTTTCAGAACCTGGCATCCTTAACAGTAGTGGGTTGTAGTAGTTTGAGATATATATTCTCATATTCTCAAGCTAGACTTCTTGTGAAACTACAGGAAATAATTGTAGCTGCATGTGGTGTGTTGGAAGCGATTGTTAATGAGGAACCCAAAGTAGATGATGAAGTTGCAACAAATATAATCATGTTCCCTCAACTAAATAGTCTCAGACTCTATCATCTGCCAAACCTCAAGAGTTTATGTCCCCAAGCTTACACATTTGAAGGATCATTCTTCGAGGAGATAAAAGTAATCAATTGTCCCAACATGAGGGCACTCCCTTCATCATTGCAGCGAATGCTAGAGCCACAAGAGCGCAATGTTCGAGAAGTGAAATTTTTTAACTCAGTTCAACACCATCTCTTGGATAGAAAGGTAAGTGAGTTGTCTTAAAATTATAGTATTCAACATTACCAACTCATTCTTTCAAAGAAAATATTTATAATATCCATTAAACTAAGGACAAACCTCTAAATGTTTGAAGAGGAAAGAATTGTTGGGTACCCAAAATCAAGGAGAATAAACTCTTTAGCATTGATGTGGTCAAAGATTTTGCCAAGAAAAATTATCCATTCTTTTAAAAAATAAAAATTAGACATAATTTTTTGGGATTATTACATCCCAGTTGATGTCAGGAAAAAAAAAAAAAAAAATACAAGTCCATGAAAAAGCTTACAATTTTGATTATGAATATTTATAAAGTTTCTCACTAATTTCTAATTATTTTTTCAAAACTCTATTGATATGATATTTTCCCGAATTTTTTTCCATAATGATGTAATGGTGATATTTTTTGTAATTAAATGTCATTTTAATGGGCACATGATTTCAAAAAGACAAGTCTCAGCGCAACCACATCATTCTGTATACAAATTTTATATATTTTTCTATTTGTATATCATTAATTATTCTTTTGTCAATTGTTCCTAGCTCCCAAATAAATGGTGTTTAACACTAAGGGAGTGTTTGTTTGGATGGACTAGATAGAAGTAGATTGCAATACAATAGACTGTTAGTTCTAAATAATTAGTCCCTGAAATATTTTGTTGGAAATGATGTGTATTTAACTATTAGTCCGATCTTATTTTTTTAACCAAACAATAGATTAGCAAATATGTCACTAACACAATTGAGGTGATAACAATTGCAGTTTAGTTTAAGCACCAAGGGAACACTTGATGTCACAGGAATAGATGAGCCAACTGAGATATGGCACAACCAACTTGAAGTCGGACGCCTTGACAAAGTAAGATTCATGCGGGTCCAGTGTTGTGGAAAATTATCAAGTGTTGTCTCATCCAAGTTAATGCAAAGGCTACACAATATACGAGGGCTAAAAGTATGGTGGTGCGATTCACTGGAAATGATATTTGATCTCCAGGAGGGTGTATGTGCTGATGTTGCTGAGAAAGAAACATTAATCACTCAGTTAAGCGAATTGAAATTGAAGTATTTGCTCGAGTTGACCCACATATGGAAGAATATTTTGCAACAAACTCATTGTTTCCAAAATCTAAGTTCTCTAAGAGTGCAGCACTGTGACAACCTGAGATATATATTCACGATTTCCATGGCCAACGTTCTTGTGAATCTAGAATATCTAACAGTTCAACATTGCAAGAAGGTTGAAAAGATTGTCACCAGGGAAAACGAAGAAGAAATCTTTTCACGAGAAATTCACTCTGTCTACCTTGCAAATCTTCCAAGTCTCGTGTGCTTTGGGCCGGATGTAAATGATACTAAAATTCCAGCCAAAATAATCAAAGCAAGACTCTACCCCAAATTTCCAGGTAAAACTCCAATTATATATTTGCAAGTTTTCGGCGAACTCAAGAAGACAACTTCACTACTCAATTTTTTTAGCTATACATCTTACAGCTAAGAAAAAAGTAGTTATGATAAGGTTGTATTTGATTCACTAATATGAAAATATATGTTCTAATGGAATGACCATCCTATTTCATTTAATTTCAATGAATCAAACATAAGATAAAGGAATACAAACCTATGGCATGTCCAATGATAATTGGACAATGTTAGGAATCTGTACGAGGAGGAAATATTCGTCGCTGTCCATACTCTTTTCGTCCAAGCTCTGAATCTATCCGATCAACCTGAGAACACAACGACAGTGAGTTACCCGGCGGTGTATTGTCGGAAACCCCTCCGACAGTCAAGTTAGCACATACTCAGAGAGTGAGAGAGAGAGAGAGAGAAGCTCAATGAATGTAAGTCTATCTTACCAAATGATGTTTTTGCCCAGCATGGGGGGGCGCAGTCATGCTTATATACTTTCTGCGCTCAACTCTGCACCCATTAGTCTCTTGACACGTGGAGCTGCTCTACCATCTGTTAGCACAAATCTAGCGAACACTACCTAACCAAACCGCCAGACAACATTAGTGGGAACTTGATAGCCCGACGGTATCACCTCGGCCTTACACGATCGTGCTGCGTAACGACTTTGAGTGCGTCACTCGCCGAGCTCCATAACAATCGAGCTCAGTAGCATTTCGGCAAAACCGAGTCCAAGACAGGTCGAGCTGGCAAACAAAAGGCCTTTCCCGCCGAGCTAAACGTGCCAACCATGGAACCCGGGTTGGCGGGCGATCATCTCGGCCAAGTAAGCTCGGCCCAGACACGGGACCTGATCTTTGGCTGAGCAAAACTGACACTAGACATGGACAAACCCAAGTAGCTCGGTCCAAACATGGTCCTGGGCCTCGGCCGGGAAAAACCACCCCTGGACAAGCCCAAGTTAGCTCGGCCCAAACACGCTCGGCCCTCATTTTTCCCGGCTTCTACTGCGGCCCAAAGCCAGATCATAAATCTCCCTCTCAATTGCCCTTTAATTCCGTCCACGCAAGCGTTACTGGATTACATGATCCGACTGTGGTAGATACTCCCTCGGTCCTTAAACTGCAAGACGTCGACCGCGCTACTCCCCACGACCGGTTTCTTGATTTGCTCGGTCGACGCCTCAACTCTCCTTTCTATCTCTTCAACACTGACGCCGCCATCAATAAGGACATGCGTCCTTCGCTCATTGGCCTCGAATGGCCAACCCAGCCGTCTCTTCACATTCAAATTTTTGGCGGTTCTTCCTCTCCTATAAACACGCCTCTGCCACTTCACATTTTCTTCTTACTGTTTCTCCTCCACTCCTAACGACCAAACGCTGTAGTGCCATCCTCTCTACCCAAACACTGTTCTTGCCTTGGATTGAATTCGTGCTCGAAGAATCGACTTTCGCCCCCAAACTGGTAAGTTCTTGTAATCTCTTCGTTGTTTTTCATTTGATATTGAGTCTAGGGCAAGATTGAAGTAGGTGTTAGGACGTCACTCCCCAATATCCACCTCTGTCCCTTCTCTCTCAACTGTTCTTCAGCTTTTGTGATGAACACACGACAATCTGGGGCGGATCGGGCTCCAGGTCTTCTTTTGATCCCAAAAAATACCAAAATCGAACAAGTTACGAGTTTGCAAAACTCGCGTAGGAACTGAGGTAACAGAGTGCTAGACCACTCGACCAGGCTAAAATCTGGTCGGCTTGAGCGGCTGAGCTTCTGGGTTTACCCTTGTGACCGAGATGGTTTGGCACTCCATCTGACCGAGCTAAAGTCAAGCTCGTTTTGCGCTACCGCGCTCCCACTTACACTTACACTTCCTTTTACTGTAGAGTCCAAGGGGACCACGCACCAATACTGAGGCTCTCTAAAGCCGAGCAGCCATCAACCGAGAATTTTGCCAAACCAACACAGCCTTGCTAAAATCAGTCGGCTTCACATGGGGTGTTACCGCTTCCTGGTCGACACGCCGGTCGCACTAGCCGCGTTCTGGGAAGAGTACAGCGTCCCTGCAAACGTACATCTTCAGCTCGGTACAGAGGACACAACCCCTTACGGCAGATTGGACCAATGTCCTTTCATCGTGCTTTCCATAATCGAAGGTGGCCTTCGCTTCCCGATTAACCTTCTATTGTGCGAGTTCCTGAGGCGCACTGGGCTAGCACCAACCCAAGTTTCAACCAACACCTATCGAATAATAAACGGGATAACCGAGCTGAATAACCGGCTGGGCCTTAACCTAGGATTAGCCGAGATACTTCGCTAGTACACCCTCGGGCATACAGGCGACAGACTTAACTACTACCTAAAGATAAGGCGGGGCAAAGAGAAGATTGTAACCGGCACCCTAGATAAGGATATGCACGGCGATGACTTTTTCTGGGTGTCTGGAAATCACGAAACAGCCGATGTGCCCGGCTGGTACATCATTAAGAACTTCGGTTCAACTTGTCAGCTGTGCTAACTGCTCGGTCAAATTCTTTTACTTCACTATTCTGTACTAATACCTTTTCTTCTTTTTCTCTTTGCAGCCATCGAAGCTTTGCAAGCCAACTACCATAATCCCAACGAAGCACCCATCAGAACTGTGCTGCGGTACCGTAATCAGGATTGCCACGAACTTCTCAGCTACGTATCGACTTACAGATACTCCGCTCCACGCCGAAGTAGAGTAACGGATTTTCTCCACGCACCGTCTCCACCACCCGATCCAACACTACCGGACATGCCCCTTATCCGGCTAACCGAAGAAGAAGAAATGGCTAAGCGAAGTCGGATAAAAAACCTCATCACCGCCACCTCAACCGAGCTGTCGAGCATCCCTTCCCATACAGCTGCTGCCAGTCAAACAAGCAGGGATGTGGTTGCGTTGGCGTCAACTGCCGCGGCGCAGACCACCAAGGACACCCGCCGAGCCGGGAAAAGGCCCTGAACCGCTAATCCCACAGCTGAGCTCGTTGCAGAACTGAACACCGAGTAACCCGCGGTCGCATCTGCACCTACTTCGCCTTGGAAGCCCTAGTTGAAGCACCAGGGTAAGGAGATCCCGGCAAATACTTCAGTCAAAGGCGACAAGGAACACCTCCTAGCCTTCAATCTGACCAAAGCCCTCCTCCTGCCGAGCGACGTGACCGGCAGTGATCACGTGCCTGACACCTGGCTCGTGAGGTCCTCGGTCAAGTCTATGACCCGAGTAAGAATTTCGCATGCTTTATTCAAATTTTTCCAAGTGTTTGCACTATTGGCTTTCTTTACTCAACATCTCTTTTTGCAGGCCATCCAGAAACAACATCTGGTGATGAAGCGGATTCACAGACTTCAGCAGAAGGCAACCGACGCCGCCAGCCAGGTTGAGCACCTTCAAACCGAGCTGGAACGATCAAAAACTACTCTGGAGATTGCTAATACTGACAATTCCAAATTGCTCGGCCAACTGGGAGTTGTTGAGAAGGAAATGGATGCTCTACAGGCCGAGCTGGATGCGTTAAAGCAATCAAGGAAGGATAAAGTGGACGAGGCGAACAACGAAGGTTTCAGGAAGGCCGAGGAAAGTTACACCAAGCATGTCGAGGCCACCAAAGACATTTTCTTTAAGTCCGGCTGGAAGGCTACTTGCGAACAGCTCGGTCAAGGATCTGGAACCGATGTGTTTGCCTCTCCCCCTGCTGCCTCTCTGCCGGCCTACATGGTGCCATATGCAAACGATGTCTTCAGTGCCCTGCAAGCTGAGGCCGAGAAAGAAGGCGGGGACAACGCCGAACACGATGTCGAGGGAGGAAACCACCTTAAAGACGCCGACCAGGCTGAGTCTGGCGCTTGAGAAACCACAACTTCGGTCGACTTGGAGGTAGTCGCAACTAGGGATAACTTTGCTGACCTTTCCCCCTTAGTGTAGTGTTTTTTTTTTTTATTATTTTATTTTATTTTAAAGAATGTAACTGGGTTGCCTGCCCCACTTTATGTAATTCAGTTTCTCATCAATGAAAAGTTTTGATTTCTTTAACTGTCACACTGCTTTGTTGACTATGTCCCACCATCTCGGCAGGAACCTTTAAGCAAAACGTCAACTACTTTAGCCGGGGTAAAGCACCTCGGCTAAATCTTTTGCAAATCACCAACTTTTGTAGCTGGGACAAAGCATCTCGGCTAAAGCCTTTAGCAAATCATCAACTCATTTAGTCGGAGTAAAACATCTTTGTTGAAACCACAGAGTTGAGTAAATCATCAACTCATTCAACCGGAGTAAAACATCTCGGTTGAATCCACAAAGTTGAGTAAATCATCAACTCATTCAACCGGAGTAAAAGATATCAGTTGAAATCACAGAGTTGAGTAAATCATCAACTCATTCAACCGGAGTAAAACATCTCGGTTGAAACCACAGAGTTGAGTAAATCATCAACTCTTTCAACCGGAGTAAAATATCTCAGTTGAAACCACAGTTGAGTAAATCATCAACTCATTCAACCGGAGTAAAACATCTCGGTTGAAACCACAGAGTTGAGTAAATCATCAACTTTTTCAACCGGAGTAAGACATCTCGGTTGAAACCTCAGAGTTGAGTAAATCATTAACTCATTCAACCGGAGTAAAACATCTTGGTTGAAACCACAGAGTAGAGTAAATCATCAACTCTTTCAACCGGAGTAAGACATCGCGGTTGAAACCTCAGAGTTGAGTAAATCATCAACTCATTCAACTAGAATAAAACATCTCGGTTGAAACCACAAAGTTGAGTAAATCATCAACTCTTTCAACCGGAATAAAACATTTCGGTTGAAACCTCAAAGCAGGCATCGAAAACAGCAAAATGCTTCAGCAAAGATAAGTCACTCCTATTATATTTGACAAAAAGAGTGTTACATTCGAAAGTGTGGGGAAAACAAATCCTTCCTCAAAAAATTACATAAGAATGAAAAATACTAAAAATAGTACAGTTTGAGGTTAGCCGCATTCCATGGCCGGGGTACGCCTTTGCCATCCAAATCTTCCAAATGGTATGCCCCCTTGCTCGCGAGACCGGTTACCTTGTAGGGCCCTTCCCAGTTTGCCCTTAGCTTCCCTTCGCCCGACACCAGTGTGTTGCCCACGACCTTTCTTAAAACCCAGTCGCCCACTTTAAACGATTTGGGGTGCACGGTTTTGTTGTATTTCTTGGACAATTCTTATTGGTATGCGGCCAAGTGGATCAAAGCTTTTTCTCGGCGCTCATTAGCTAGGTCCAATTCCATTGCGACTGCTTCAAAGTTCATCTTGGGCTCAAAATTTTCACTGTGGATAGTGGGCATGCCGATTTCCAATGGGATGACTGCCTTCATGCCGTATGCCAGGGCAAAAGGAGTTTAGTGACCGGTGGAATGCCTCGGGGTAGTCCGATATGCCCAAAGGACACTTGGGAGTTCCTCGGCTCATTTTCCTTTAGCTTTCTCAAGTCTTTTCTTCAACCCATCAAGAATGGTCTTGTTTGATGCTTCGGCTTGGCCGTTGAACTGCGGGTAAGCCGGAGTGGAGTTATAGAATTCGATCTTCAATTCCTCACAAAATCCTCTAAATAAGCGCCTGTCAAATTGGGCGCCATTATCTGAAATCAGAATCTTGGGGACACCAAACTGCGTTACCACATTCTGCTAGACAAACCGTATGACGTATTTCTCCTTGATAATCGCCAGAGGCTCAACTTCAACCCATTTGGTGAAATAATCCGTAGCCGCAATGAAGAACTTCCGATTGCTTTGTGCCATTGGGAGTGGTCCCACTATGTCTAGCCCCCACATCGCAAAAGGCCAAGGGCTTGTGAGGGGCAGAAGTCCCCTAGCCGGTTGGTGAATTTAGCGGGTGAACTTCTGGCACTTCTCACATTTTCTAACATATTTTTGAGCGTCCGCTTGCATGCATGGCCACCAATATCCTTGCGAGATAGCTCGGTAGGCCAAAGATCTTCCCCCAATGTGACTTCCGCATATGCCTTCATGAATCTCGTACAGGAAAGCTTCCACACTGTTTGGGTGTACACACTTGAGGTAAGGACCGGTGAAGGACTTCTTTTATAAAGCGCCAGATGGAGAGAGCCAAAACCGCTCTGACTTCACCCAGGCTTTATGCGCTGCCTTTTTGTCAACCGGAAGGGTCCGTTCTTTCAGGAAGAGGAAGATAGGGTTCATCCAAGAAGGGCCAAGCTCGGAGTAGAGTACTTCTGTCTGCTTGGGTTCCTCGATATTAGGCCTTGGAAGAAACTCAATCAGGAGAGGGCTGGGAGATGTTCTGTCGACCATGGAAACTAGACCGGCTAATTCATCTGCTCGGCCGTTATCTTCATGACCAATTTGTTAGACCCTTATTGCCTGGAATCGCTTGATGTGTTCTCTTACAAGAGCTTGGTACTTGGCCATTCTGTCGCCTTTGGCTACGTAGACCCCGGACACTTAGTTGACAACAAGTTGGGAGTCACTATAAACCATCAGCTCGGATGCGTGCAACTGAAGCGCACTCTTAAGTTCGGCCAATAGCGCCTCGTACTCAGCCTTGTTATTTGACGTATGGAATCCGAGGGTGATAGAGTGCTCGATGGTCAGACCATCTGGCGAGATCAAAACTATGCCTAGCCCCGCCATGACGATTTAAGGCTCCATCGACAAAAAGTTTCCACATTTCACCGACGAAGATTTCTAACACTCTGAGGGGTCCTGGGAGGCTTGAAGGTTGATGGGATCACGGGCACTTGGCTGTTCGGTTTCAGGTTCGCCGCTGTTTGGTTCCACTTCATCCCCCTCCGGCGATGCGGTACTGGACCCAACAGGTTGGTCTGTTATGCCCAAGTCCGTCGTCGCATTGCATGGCCGTTGTACTATTCCGCCAGGGGGTGCTATGGACAGGCGCGCAAGTTTCGCGTCGCTACCATCACCCTGCTGTGTAATTTTCGTTGAGCCTTCATTCACTTCCTCAGCTACCGCAGTGAGATCCACTGGGCATACTTGGTGAATTCCAGGCGAGAATTCAGCAACGAAATTAGCCAATGCTTGTGCTTTTATGGCCGTTCGAGGTTGAAACTTGACGTCGAATTGTCCCAGTTCGACTGCCTACTTCAAAATTCGACCGGAGAAATCCACCCACTCAAACAAGGCTTTCAAGGGAAATTCGGTCAACACGACAATTGTGTGAGCATGAAAGTAGTGCGCCAATTTCATGGAGGCCATCATCAATGCCAAAGCGAGTTTTTCCAGCGGTAAGTACCTCGACTCTGTCGGTAGCAAGGTTTTGCTCACGTAAAATGTAGAGAAATGCTGGATACCCTCAGACCGGACAAGCACCGCATAACTATATGCTGTGAAACTGCCAGATATAGGTAGAGTTCTTTGCCGGGCTTGGGTGTTACCAATAGCGGAGCAGAAGACAAATACGCCTTGAGCTCGGCCAAAGCCCTGTCACATTCCTTGTCCCATGAAAACTTGGACCTCAAGGCTCAAAGGAAAGGGCGATAGCGATCTGATGACCGGCTTATGAATCGGTTAAGCGCGGCAGCCATTCCGGCTAGATACTGCACGTCCTTCGCTGAGTTGGGCTGTTTCAATTCTTGTATGGCTTTGATTTGTGTGGGGTCTGCCTCGATACCTCGATTTGTGACTAGGAAGCCCAAGAATTTCCCGGATCCCACGCCGAAGGCACACTTCGATGCATTTAGGCGTAGCTTGTGCTGTTTGAGAATGGCGAACATCCCGGCTAGGTCGGACAAGTGATTTGCCTGATGCCTGCTTTTGACCACCATGTCATCGATATAAGCCTCCATCATCCGGCCTAGCAGAGGAGCGAACATTTTAGTCACCATCCTTTGGAAAGTTGCCCCGGCATTTTTCAAACCAAAAGGCATGACTCGATAGCAGAAGAGTCCCCTTGGAGTGGTGAAAGAGGTTATCTCACAGCCGGGGCCATGCCTGGCAATCTGATGATAACCGCAGTTGGCATCCAAAAAACTGAGCCTGTTATACCCGGCCGTTAGATCCACCAGCTGGTCTATTCTGGGCAGAGGAAAGCTGTCTTTAGGGCAAGCTCGGTTGACGGTCTTGTAGTCAACGCAAACTCACCACTTCCCATTCTTCTTGGGTACTACGACCATGTTTGAAATCCACCGAGGGTAGTGTACCTCCTGAATAGCCCGTGCTTCAAGCAAGTTCCTTACCTTTTCTGCGACTACCTCGGCATGATAAAGAGCCGATCTCCTTGTTCTCTGAATGACTGGGCGCGCATCCGGGAAGACATTGAGTTGGTGGCAAATAAAGCTTGGGTCAACGTCGGGCATGCCATACCGCGTCCAGGTGAAGACTTCGATATTCGCCATCAAGAAATCTACCATCTCGGTCCTTTCTTGGGCAGTAAGGCTTGACCCTAGCAAAAAGAATTTGTTTGGATTTTCAGTGTTGATCCGCACTTCCACCAATTCTTCAACAGCCTTGTGTTTGGCCTTGGCACCCACATCTTCAAGGACTCCCTAGTCTTCAGGACCTTCAACCATTTGGACGAAGCCTTTGGCAGCTCGACTCTCGTTCACTGCCACGAAGCATTGCTTCGACATGACTTGATCGTCCCAAATTTGCTCAATTTCCCCTATAGCTGAGGGGAATCTCATAACCTGGTGGTAGGTCGACTGTAACAACCCTCGCATTGCCTTAGTCATGGTCACATGCATATATATATATATATATAACTCTGTCTTGTTAAGTTGCATTCATGAATTCCTGTTTTGTTTTATCTAAGTGTTGTTGCATGCTTTGTTCCTTGCTTGGTGTGTGTTTAGCCGAGGTCATCTTAAGCCTGGGTCGCACCTTTGAATCTCTTATACCTAGGACTATCTTGGAATCTTTTGGTTAACCTCCACTCGCACCTTGGCATATGGACCGAGATGTCACTATCTAGGCCGAGGTGTTCATTACCAAGGCCGAGATGTGTATTATCTAGGCCGAGATGTTACCCTTCCACCTAGTGATCTTGTTCCTGGATTAGTATGACCTAGGTCGAGGTGTGGCACATCTAGGTCGAGGTGTGGCACAGCTAAGTCAAGTGTTGTCCTTCGTAGCTAAGATCATTGAGACCTTACTTGCCGAAGCCTTGTCCTTAGCCGAGATCATTACCTGCCGGAGTGCCTATGCCATCTTGCTTAATGAACACACTTTGTCATAGTCTTGTCTTTTCACTCAGTCACCTTTTTGAGAAGAGCCAACCAGCCGATGTCACGTGTCCTAGCAGAGGGTTAAGTCAGTGAGCTGTTGAGAAACACATCATTTTGTATCATATCCTTGTCTTTTAGAGAGAGAGGCTCTAGGAAGAAGAATGAGGAGTTCTTAGAGAGGGAATAGATTTCCAAGCTTGATCTTCACACCTTAAGCCGTTAGATTCGTGTCTTGAGGTTAGAATCTTGATCTACTCTTGTTGTTCTTATTGTTCATCTAGCTGCATTGCATGATCGAGCACGATTTGTAAGCCATGCATTGATTTAAAGTTTGGTTTTAGAAAGAGAAAGTGATATTCATGTGTTCTTGAATAAAAGCCTTGTTTGATTCAAAAGCTTGCATCAAGATTCATGTTTTCGTGTTTGTCTTCATAAGATCTTCAAGTATGGATACCCACGTCCATGTTTTCGAACTCATCTCATGAAATCCTAGATTTCGTAATAACAAGTTGTGATTGAGCATTCATGTTTTTCATGTTCTTCATGTTCTTCAGCAGAGGGAAACCCAGATTTTCCCGACTTCATTTCCTTGAATGTGGCCATCGGGACCACACCTCGGCAAGGAGGCGTGGGACCTCGGCCAAGACTTGGTTGGTGCCCATTATGTTTTCCCGAGATGAGAAACAGTGTTTTGTTTGGGTCCGACTTAGTTTTGAAGGAATGCCGAGATCATTTGCATTCATGTAAAGCTTGTTTGAGAGTGCATTCAATAGACTTTGCCATGTGTTTGTAGGACTTGGACTCTTGCTTTGACCCCGACGCTTGAAGAACTAAGTGAGTGGTATTTTTAATAAAGCTATGTTATAAAGTTTTGATAAAGCTTTGCTTTGCTCTGTTTTGGAAAAAATATTTGTTTAGCATGAATGAATACCCCTATTTTGTGTATCATGTATTAGCCTTGTTTTGGATGACATTCTTGGCAAGTCTTTACGTGCTAAAGGACTCTAAGCCTTTGTAGCACAAGTCCTTACGTGCTAAAGGACTCTAAGCCTTTGTAGCACAAGTCCTTACGTGCTAGAGGACTCTAAGCTTTTGTAGCACCTTTGTTTAATGTCATCCTTTGGTATTATGTAGATGTTATTGACATCCAAGAAGCTTTGAAAGATTTGATAGATGAACTTAGTTCATCCCTTTGATTTGTAAAGTTATGATATGTATTGTTTTGGAAAAAGATCTTGGATATCATTCATTCAAATCTTTATTACTTATACCATTCACTGAGTATCCAAGCTCACACTCTCCTTATATATATATAGGTGTTGAGCAAGAAGGCAGCGATGCCTAGGTGATTATTTGCAACTTGTTTTGGATTTGCATTTTTGTAGCATCTTGAAGATCATGCTTCTTGGCTTGTAGTTTACTCCTTTTGTTTATGTCGGCTTGAGAAGCCTTTTGATCAAGATGTATTATGTACTTATTTTATTGTATTCAAGTTATAAGACCTTGATAAGATGTATGTCATTTCATTTAATCTATGCACAGCTCTTATGGACTAATTGGATTTATATATATTGCTTCCGCACTTGTAAGCCCCATATGTATACTCTGATTGTGTGTGAATTTTTGTAAGTTGGCCATTGGTAATCTCGGATTACAAGCCATCACGACACCATTCTACTAGGGGCGAAATGGGGTCGTGACATCGACATTACGACCTGCATAGCGTGAAGCCATCCCTTACTGAGGATCAGATTGTATGTAGATGGCACCTTCAATACCCAGAACTCCACCAGCTTGAGCACGGATCCGGCTTTGACCGGTAAAATTATCTTTTCTATAGGCCACTCGGGTTGTGAGTTGAAACCGACCAGTGGCGAAGTTGTCGGGTCCAAGTCTGTGTCCCGGAGTTTGAGCTGCTTGAACGCATCGTAGTATATAATCTCAAGCGGGCTTCCCTGGTCAATCAAGATGCGCTTGACATCGAACTCTCTGATGCGGAGGGTGACCACTAGGGCGTCGTTGTGTGGCGTTTGAATGCGCTCTAGGTCTCTAGTTGAGAAACTAATCACGTCTTTTTCCTCGGTCTTCCCCTTTTTGACCGCGGGCTGTATTGACAAAACTTCTCTCATATGTTCTGCCTTTTTGATCGTTCCTCGGAGCTCGTACACACGCGCCGGCTCCACTATGCCGTGGATCACATTGACCACTCCTTGAGGGGGCGCCTCTAAGTCATCCAAACCATTAGGATCAGCCGGGGTAGGATGCGCGGCTTTGACGCCCCCATCAACGTAAAGGTCTAAGTGATCGGCGGCGACTAACTCCTCAAGATGTTGCTTCAAAGGTAAGCAGTCCTCTGTCCGGTGTCCTTACTTCCTATGATAAGTGCAGCGGTATCGCAGATTGAAGCCCTTTTGTGCATCGCCCAACTTAGCAGGAAACCGGACGTAATCCTCGTCACGGATTTCACTAAGTATGCGATAGATTGGAATCTTAAATATCATGGTGATGCCCGTCCGGGTGTTCAACCTTCTGTTAGCATCAGCCGCGTCATCGTGGGGATATTCTGCTCGGTCGTTGTGGTGACCTCTACCCCGGTTTCGATGATTTGGTCCACGGTTTGATTTCCCGGCGCGATCACTTGGACGGTTAGTCTCTTATCCAACCGCGTGCACCTTGCCAACCGCCCTTTTGTCTATTACCATCGGATTTATCTTCGCAGTGGATGCTGCCGCATCATCCTCTACTCGGAGGTGCTCATTGATGCGCTGCATTAGTTGCCCCATCGATGTCGGCTGGTTCATTGTAAGCGAGTCCCTCAACCTATGCCCAACTGGGAGACCGCGCTTACATTGGGTGATTGCCAGGTTGATCGGGCAATCTAGGATCTCATTGAAGGTTTCCCAATACCTAGAGTTGTATGCCTTCAGGGTGTCACTCGACTCCATCTTGACACTTAGAAGGTGGTCCACTTCCTTTGGCGTTTTGGTGATGGTTTTGAAACGAGTCACGAATGCTTCTGCCAACTGTTGCCACCTCTCAATGCTCTTTTCTGGGAGTCTCTCAAACCATTTCAAGCCCAGTTCACCCAAGCTGGATGGGAAAATTAGGCACATAAGGGCATCATGTCACCTGTGTCCGGCCATAACCTGCTGGAAGTGGCTTACATGCATGTACGGATCGTTTTTTCCGTCATAAAGTGTAAACTTGGGCTGGTGAAAGCCCGCTGGGAGCGGCGTGGTCTCTATTTTAAGGGAGAAGGGGGAGGCGTTCAGCCTTGCCAAGTCGGTGTCCAAAGGAACTGGTACAGCCAAACGGGCGGCGGCATCATAACCTCCTCACTATGGTGACCTCCGTAGGATAACCGCTAGAACGCCGGCACCCTTTCCGCCTCCCGTCGGCGAGCTTGCTCTTTCAGGACATCCCTCAAGTCCTCTGAACGGACGGAGCAAGAATATCCCAAAGTGGTCGACGGATGCGAGGGATGGTAGGTACTATCTTGCGCTATAGACTTCTCTACAGGCGTGTCTAGGTCTCTACCCCTATAGCTTCTGGTGATAGAAAGAGAGGGAGTGCGCCGCTGGCTCTGGCTTCCTGAACGGCGAGGTTAGGTGCGCTCACTGTGGTCTCCCACTCCAGCAACACCCTTCCCTTTGACCTAGCGTTTGAGAACTTCTATCTCTACCGCCATTCTTTGGATGACGGCGTCTTGGTCCCTTAACTTGTGCTCCAGACGTTGAGCATGTGATTCTCTCCGCCGCCGGTGTCCGTCTGGGCTCCGAGAGCGACCAAAACTTCTGGAGCGCTTATCTCGTGCATCTCTCAGAAGTCCTTCTGGGGATGTATCCAGATCCGCCATGTTTGGAATGGCGGGGATTCCGTTTCTCCGTCTGGCTGACTTCGGGGTAACACCGTCAATGGCAGACAACGGTATTTCGTCATTGTTCACCATGAGAGGCGATCAGATGGGCTCAAAGGACAAGGTTTTTTCTGCAAAAATAGTTCCACAGACGGCGCCAATTGTACGGGGAGGAAATATTCATCGTTGGCCATACTCCTTTCGTCCAAGCTCCGAATCTATCCGATCAACTTGAGAACACAACGGCGGTGAGCTACCCGGCGGTGTGTTGCCGGAAACCCCTCCGACGGTCAAGTTAGCACACACTCAGAGAGAGAGAGAGAGAGAGAGAGAGAGAGAGAGAGAGAGAAGCTCAATGAATGTAAGTCTATCTTACCAAATAATGTTTTTTCCCAGCATGGGGGGCGCAGTCATGCTTATATACTTTCTGCGCTAAACTCTGCACCCATTAGTCTCTTGACAGGTGGAGCTGCTCTCCCATTTGTCAGCACAAAATCCAGCGAACACCACCTAACCAAACCGCCAGACAACATTAGCGGGAACTCGGCAGCCCGGCGGCATCACCTCGGCCTCACACGACCGTGCTGCGTAACGAATCTGAGTGCTTCACTCGCCAAGCTCCATAACAACCGAGCTCAGTAGCATTTCGGCAGAGCTGAGTTCAAGACAGGTCGAGCCGGCAAACAGAAGGCCTTTCCCGCTGAGCTAAACGTGCGAACCATGGAACTCGGGTTGGTGGGTTATCATCTCGGCCAAGTAAGCTCGGCCTAGACACGAGAGCTGATCCTTGGTCGAGCAAAACCGACACTGGACATGGACAAACCCAAGTAGCTCGGTCCAAACATGGTCCTGGGCCTCGACCGGGAAAAACCACCGCTGGACAAGCCCAAGTTAGCTCGGCCCAAACACGCTCGGCCCTCATTTTGCCCGGCTTCTACCACGGGCCAAGCCAGATCATAAATCTCCCTCTCAGAATCCCAAATATTTTACATAATATTCTACACAATCTCTCACATTACTAATGAATATGGTTAAACTTTAGGGAAAATTAGTGCTGGCATATGATTGACTTAGCCCTTCAGTGCCAACCTAGTTGGGATTGTTGTGGTTAGCTATGATGCTTATTGCACTTCTCCTCCCTTTATTGACGTTTGCTTTTCACTTTTATATAGCTTTTTCATCAATAAAGTTTACTTTTTGCTGATAAAAAAAAAAAGTTTGCAAAATGATAATATTTATTTATTTTTTAATTATTAATTTTATTTTATTTTATTTTTGGCAAAGTTAGGAAATTAGCAAGTTAGTAATTAGATTAGGCTTTTAAATCTTATAGTTTAAACCAAGTTCCACTTTGGTCCCTATGATTTCAAATTAAATAGTTTGGTCTATATACTTTAAATCTAGTTTTAGTTTGGTCCTTCTATTGAAGTTGGAAGTTAAAATTAACGATTTTGAAATGTACACATAGAAAAAAATAATGAAAATTTGGATGAGATAATCAAATTGAAATTGGAATTAAAATATAGGGATCAAAATAAAATTTGAGTTAAATTATAAAAGTGAAAAATAAAATTAACTTCTAAAAATATTTTCACAAGGCAAATACTAGTTAGTCAAAATGGTGAAATAAGGTACTAAACCTAACCACACGGCTACCTCACTAACAACCATGGTGTGTCCAACGCAGTAATACTACAAATTTAGATTTAACTATTTAGATTTATCATTTTATGGTTTAGATTTATTTCACACATATACCACACACTACACAAATTCAATCTCAACTACACATTCTCATTCTTGGTAAATTCGGCGTAGTTAAGTGGGGTTCATATAATTATTGGTGTCCAACAATAATGGAAATCCCTTCCGGAGGTGGTGCAAGTATTTTTTTTAAATATATTTTTATAGTAAATATTATGTAATTTTTTAATAAAATTACAATAATTTGTGATTCAAAAATAAATTTAGGCATTTTTGTAATGTTTAACTTTATTTTTTAATAACAAACTCTCGTAATTCTATTAGAAAATTAGGGAATAATTATCACAAATTGTCATAATATATACCAAAAAAACACGTAAAATGATGCATATGAGATACAATGAACTTTGTATTTAAGAATTAATAGTATATAAATATTCTTGAGATGGGTCATACAATACACACCTATTTTTATAGTACGCAAGTTGTGATAATTGTGGTATTAATATTACAAATATAATAATTAAATCACTTTCAGTCATAATTAAAAATAAATAAATAATAATGGGTCATAACCAAAATTCACTTGAAACATAACTAAAGACCTCATTGGTCATAATTAAAATAGTAACCACAATATGCCATAATCAACACCACAATAAGTCATAAACCAAATATCATTTCAGGTATAACGAAAAAAAATTCGATCATTACCAAAGCAACAATTACAATAAGTCATAACTAAATCATACCCAACACTATAATGAATCATACCTAAATCATGACAAACATCACTATTGATTATATCTAAGAACCACAAAATTCATAATTAAACATTTTGTTTTGGGTAAACTTCACTTTGCCCTCTGTGGTTTGAGTTATGTACGGTTTACCTCCTAACGTTTGGAATAATCACATAACTCCAACGTAGTTTGTGGACTAAAGTGAACCATTAAACATTCGGTCCAACTTAACAAGTGTAAAACATGTGGTAGACAAAAAAAGGTTATATGCTTATTTTCAAATTTCAAGGTGGCAAATCGCATATGGAATAAAGCACAAGGGGTTAAAGTGCACTTACCTTTCAAACAAATGAAGAAAATATAAGGGTATTTTAATCTTTTTTATTAAATCGTTAATGGGCCTAACGGTGCACTTCAGTGCACAAATCACAAGGGAGTTATGCAGTCATTTCTAAATATTAAGGGGGTTAAACTGCACATAACCCAAACTACAAAGGGTAAAGTGAAGTTTTTCCTTTTTCTTTTGAACGGAATAATTAAACATATGATACACATCATTTTTATTGTGTGAATTATAGAATTTCTCTCTTCACATTGGGGACGGAGGAAGCTTGGGCCCAGGAGGGGCACGTGCCCCTCCTCAACTTTCTAAAATCTATGTTTTAGTATAGGTTTATAAACGGTTCTTTCAATTTCCCCCTCTAAATTTGATTATACTCTCTTTTTTTTTTTCTCTTTTTTTAAAAATAATTCTTATAATTTGTACTATTCAAATGTTTATTTTATGATAGAAATTATCTTTATGATGTTATAAAGTCTATCTTTAAATGTTTGTTTTCTATTATTTTTTATACTATTTGCTAGTTAGTTCTTATTGGCATTTTTCCCCCTTTTGTGACATATATATATATACAAATATGTAGAATGATTATTTATTTTTTTGATGAAATTTCTCAATAAAATAGTTTATTTTGTTTGGAGACGATCATTACAGTCTAAGTCAATGTCATGATTAAAAATGAGGGTTAAGTTTATTAAGGTTGAAGTGTAGCAGGGTGGGTAACACTATTGTAGGCATATCATTTTACTTTACTATTGCTTGAGCCAAAATTCTAGCTCCGCCACTACTTCAGATATGCTTCATGCCACCGCCAATTGTTTGCAGTACAGAAGATGCAGCTATAGGTTCATTATTTTACAAACAAATTGATTTTTACTTCAACATTGCCAAATGTTAACATTAGTTTCTCTTTAATTACTACATAGGCAATGATGACGGAGTTGTTGACTATGAGGAACTTGCCCTTTTCGGTTTTGACTTGTACTTTGATGATGACAATGTTCAAGATGAATTTGACAATGACGATGGCTTTGCCTTTGACTTTGGTTTTGATGATGACAATGACGATCATGTTGAAAATGATGATGACAATGACGATTATGTCAAAGATGACTTTGACAATGACGACGACGATCTTGTCAAAGATGACTTTGACGACGATGACAATTAACAGCATTGTCAGGTATTAACAATTGCAGATTATTATCAACTCTTTAGAGGAAAGGTTTATGCATACATATCCTAATGATACACACACACACACACACACACACACACACAAAATGTCATTGCGCAAAATGTTAGTTCTTGTTTTTACCAATTAACTTTATTTTTGAGGAATGCTAAGCATGAAAAATTTATGGTATTGTGTACTATATGCACTTTTAGTTATGATTTATGTGTCATTTGTTATGACCTATAGTGTTGTTAATTATTACACATTGTAATGTTAGTTATGACATTATTTTGTTTATATGATCCAAGAGTTGTTTAGTTATACTTCATGTGATGTTTGGTTATAACTCAATTTATTTATTTATTTATTTTTAGTAATGACTCCCATGATATTGAGTTATACCATTTATGATAATCAAACTCACAAATGATGTAACTTGAATATAGCATTTCCCTGCATCAATTAATGTTTTTTCTTCATATTTCAATATGTTCAACTTTAAACATATCACAAAGGATTATCCCATTCAAACATATGCTAAATGCAATTCTTTCCACAAAAGAGGATGTAACTAGATTTTGCTTTTTTTTTTTCTTTCTTTCTTTCCTTACTCGATGATTAGCAAGTTGTAAGTTGCGGAATGTGATTGAGATTGAGGCTTATAATTGAGATTTCTTAACCCTCTTCTTAATGCAACTTTGTATATTTTACTAGTATTTGATGTGAATCAGGTTGGATGTGTTTGAAGTACAAAATGAGCCAAAAAGTGATATTTTAGTTGAAAAGCATGCATCGCATGTGTGGAGGGTCATTCCTACACGTGTGGCCCCCTTCCTGAAGATCAAAACGGACTGCATAATCCGCATGTGAAGAGGGTACGTGTGGAGCCTTTCCTATATGCGCGACCTTTTTTGCATGTGTGGCCACGTCGATTTTTGTGTGCTTTTTTTCTAAAGTCACCTGTTTTACTAGAAAAGTATAAGATGAGGAAAAGAAGGCTGTTATGAGGTTCGAAAATTCTCCGAAAAAAGAGGCAAATGAGGCTAGGGTTTTGGAGTTGAAGGATTGGAGGTCTTCCATGGCAACTTCTTCATCATCTTTCTACTCCTCTATGAGCGGCCAGGCTTCTCTTTTTATGGTTTTGATGAAAACCTAGCCATGTAAATAGAGTTTTAACTTGGCTTTGATCGTTTAAATGGTTTGAGCAAGTTGTATGAATGTTTTTGAAGCTTTAATTTCAATATCTTTCTATCCCTTTCTGTATTGTACTTTCTGTAATTATTGAATACTTTTCATACTACTCAAAGTATGGGACGAGTCATGCTATGAGAGACGAGTCGTATTACTACCGTAGTCTAGAGAAAACGACTTGTACTAGTTAAGATGATTTGTGCCTGCACATTAAATGCAACAATCCTTTTGATCAATGTTTCAAACTTGTAATTGTGAAACACTGAGTAGTTCGAACTGTATTGTAGTTAGATATCGATGTTAAACCCTATTTATGCAACTAGTGGTGAATTCTTTGCCGTAGGATTTTTCCCAAATCGAATTCTCAACCTTAATCTTTAGTGTTAGTTTAAAATTTTGAGTAAATTACAAATACACCCCGAGAGGTTTGATCAAACTACGAATCGCCCCTTGCGGTTCTGGACATTATATTCCATTCCCTGAGGTTTCTAATTTCATAACAAATTGCTCATTTTATTAATTAATCATTAAGTCAATTAATAGTTTTTAATGATGTCACAAATATGTTTTAATTAATAATTTAAGTAAATTTATTATTCTATAGGAGGGCAATTATGAATTTTATTTTTTTAGTTAATTCTGTTAAATAAAAAATTCTTAAAATAGAGTATTTATAATTTTTCAAATCACAGGGGGCAATCTATACTTTAAGCAAACTTCCAGGGGTGTATTTGTAATTTACCCTTTAATTTTCTAGTTGTTATTTTAATTCTCGCTTTAATTTAATTATCATCAATTGTTCTCGTCTAAATTAATCTTGGAAACTTGCCATTAAATTTAGTTAAATTTCACATTAGTCCTTGTGGATCGATACCTAGATTGCCATTATTCTACCGAATTTAGGTATAGTTTGGACTTTATTTTTGGTGTACTTAACGGCCCACCAGTTACCAATATCACCTCTCTACCCACACTATAACCACCATTATCACTACCATTACTATAGCTACCACTCGATCCACCACTATCACAACTCACGCCACAGCTACCACGACTATTAGTATTATCATTTTTAGAATCCTAACTAAATATAGGACACTATTTTCTACTGAACATATTTTTCAAAAAACCTCTCATAGAATTTTGTTTCCCCTTCAAAACAGACAGAGCATAGTACATGTTAGTTCATATATAGGCTTCTTTTTAATGAAAGAAAAAAAATTTGAAAGAAATTTATGCTAAAATAAAAGTACAAACAAATAGATGGAATATATATATATATATATATATGTTTGTACTTTGTTCTTGTTTTAGCATTTTTATCCCTTTTGATATTCCTAATAATTTTCTTCTTCTTTTGAGGTTGACCTAATAACTATTTTATTTATTTATTTATTTATTTTTATTTATTTTTGTTGTTTGGCATCTTTGGATTTGTTAACTAAACTAACTAAGATATGGCATATGTTGTCGAGACATCCATGTTGTCTGTTCGATAGAAAAGGAAGTAAACAAAAAAGAAACACAAACACACACACACACACACACACACACACACATATGTGAGAACATGTGTTTGTTCCTTTTTTAGTATTTTTCTTCTCTCTGGTTTCTTTTTAAACTATTTAGATTTGGCTTTTTTTGTGACAGGTGATTTTCGAGGCATAATTTTCTCAAATTCTATGAAGATCAAGAAGTTGGAGAAACCAACCAAGGTTACAAGGTGTTTTCTTATATCTGTGGAAACTGTTTAGTTGTTACGATTACATTTTATTGGACTATTGTCTAAATTTGAATAAGCTATTAGCTCTTACTATTTGTTCTTTGTAGTGTGTGTTCTTGTTTGGTGGGTTGATGATACTACTAGCAAAACCTTATGTTTTGTGGGTACAACTGGACTTACTTTATTATTAGCCATGTAATAATTTATGGGTGAATTCGAAACCTTGTGTTTTGTGTTTTGTGTATTGTGAGACTCAAAAAAGTTTCTTTTAATCTTAATGTGGGTTGATTGATTGAAAAATGGGCAGTGGCATGTATAAACTTCCAAGTTGATATTACTCTATAGTTATGGTTGTTACAATTTAACATCTTTTTCGTTTAAGTTTTTAAAGTTTTGATTTTTTCATTTAAGTCATTAAAATATTAAATTTGAATCAATTTAATCCTGAAGACAATACAAAATAAAATATAAATTTTATAATAAAATTTTACTTTGATTCACAATAAGTTTTACAGTGAGATAGAGTAAAATTTTACTGTTGACGTTAATTTCTGTAACGCCCTCAAAATAATAGCATTAAACCCAACAAATAAGATAGGCATTGATATTCAAAAGTTTCATATTCTTTCATTTATCAGGGTTTCATTACAAAAAGTATTACATGTTAACAACAAAAGCAAATGCCCTACAGGCTTACAGCTTTCCAAGTTAACACTTGGTTACAACAAAAGGGTACTAACCCATACACATTAAGCCCTTGGCTTGTATTTACATGTAATACATCAAAAGAGAAATGATAACATTATGTCCGCCTCTAGCCTCCCAAGTTATGTCCTTGGAGGTGGCATGCTTCCTGCACCTGAAAATGATATTCCCATATAGGGTGAGCCACAGCCCAGTAGAAATATACTAAACCAACCATGAACATTGACTAAAACATTAGCAATTGATAGATGGTCAACACTGATACAATCACATAAATCACATATTTATGTCATACGACTTACAAGTCCAAATTACTTTTCATTTTCCCTTTTTCAACAGATAGGCATATAAGCACTACCCACATTCAACAAATATGTATAACAACAATATCCACATTCTCAGATAAGCAAATAAGCTATATCCACATTCTATAACAGATATGTATAACAACAATATCCACAGATAAGCATCTAAGCTATATCCACACTTCATAAAGATAAGCATATAAGCTCTATCTTCACTTCTCTAGACAAGCATATGAGCTGTATCTACGGAGTTCATCTCCTATCTTCTCCCAACACTATCCGGTTTAGAGGTACATCCCCTATCTTCCCCTAAACCGCGGAGTACATCCCCCATCTCCTCCTCTACACATAACGTATACAAACACATTGGTTCTATATACAATCATTCAATACATGTAGTTAATGTATTCTATCAACCGTCAAGTTTCATGACACACTTCAATGATTAGTTTCAATTTGCCTAATCATCATGCATTGTCTACAACAATCACGACTATCCTCCACCGATAGCCCAAAGCAGTTATTTCAAAACAGAAAATAAATGCACAAATGGATATTCAATCAACATTTCATTTCCTCATTTCTCACAATTAATTATCCCAATTAATTAAACAATGTAATTAGGTCAATTCCCATAATTAACATTTCAACCCTTAGGTCCCATTTTCATCAATGATTTAACATTCATTCCTTTTCTCTATGCCAAACATGCATCTAGGTTTATTATGAATAAAACCCCAACTTTTGTAAAATTACGCAAAAGCCCCAAACTTTCAGGAAATTACCAAACCAACCCCAACATCTCAAAATACCAAAATTTAAAGACAAAATTCATAGAGAGGAGTAGGATATCCCTACCTCGAAGTTTGAGCCACAAAGGAGATGAAGACTCGAAGGTCAACTTGCTCCAAATCCAAACTTTTTCAGATTAAATCAAAGCTCTCAACGCCCTCTATCTTTTTAACAAAGGCTCTAAGCTAGATTCACACCCTAGGGAGATCAAATCTTAGAGAGGGTGTAAATTTAGAGAGAGAGGGTCTCGGATTTAGGGTTTGGATAAAAAAGAAAGTGAAAAAGTGAAGTTCAAAATCGCTACTGTCCGCTGATATAAAACACGCTCGCTCGAGCGAAGCTTTCGTCGCTCGAGCGACCAGACACAGAAAACTCTCGCTCGAGCCAAGAAGCTCTTGCTCGAGCCAAAAACTCAAAAGTGCGCTCGAGCGAAGGAAAGCTTGCTCGAGCCAACAACTCGAACCCTCAGGTCTGCAACCACAAGCACGCTCGAGCGACAGACCTCTCGCTCGAGCGAAGAACAAACCAGACCGCTCGAGCCAAGAAAAACCCGCTCGAGCCAAGAAACACAACTCTCAGGTCCAGAACCAGACGCCATCGCTCGCTCGAGCGAAGCCACTCTGGCTCGACCCACCAGACAAACTCAACTCTCGCTCGAGCGACAAACTCCTCGCTCGAGCGAAGGTCCAAAAATCTGGGCAGCAACACTAGGCTCCCAAACATAACCAACCTGAAACAAACCTGCCCAACACATCCCATAACTCAATATACAAAGTAAAAAGGATGCGAACAAGATAATAAACAACTACCAACATCCACGGACACATGTCCGGATCACTGTACAACAAGGGTAAACCCGGGATCGCTATAATTTCAACGATAAAAATTTTATTAATTTTTTAAAAGAATTTCATAGATCTTATTTAATAGATCTTGACGAGAGAATTTTAAAAATATTAATTTTATTAATAAGCGAAGTCTAAATCAAAAGTTGTATCAGTTTAAATTTGTTTTTTTTTAAATTTAAATTATTAAATTACTCACTAATGATATTTTTGATAATAATGATGTGTAATGGATTTTTCAAGAAAAAATTTTGTGCTTTTCCTTAATGTATGAAAATTTTATTATGAGAGAGTTTTGACCAAATTTCCCTTTAAACAATTGTTTGTAAAATTATGACATTGTTTTATATTTTGAGCGTATTGTGATCCTATTGTAAATAATGACAACGGATTAAAAAATTGTCGTTCCAAACTGAAGCAAATTATATTTTCTAAGGTCGATTTGATGATTGTTTGAGATGATCTAAATAAGTATACTTTTTGACTTTTTAAGAAAAAATATGCAAAAAAGTAGAGAGGTGATGTGACATAAACAAGTGCACTTATTTAGTTTATACCAAATAGCATTCCAAAATTTTCATAATTCAGTTTGATTCTAAATTTCATAAAATTGTAAATAGTGATTTAGTTTGAACCATGCTTAGCCCTATACCTATCCATTTTCAATAATACTACGAATTCAGAAATTTTATCTTGAATTTTATCCAAAAACATCAATCTATGGCTCAAATTCATTTATAAGTAGGCCCCACACTACATCAATTCAATTTCTACCACACAAATACAACATTAAAAAAATATAAGCTGACAAGTCTAGGACCATAACAGTGATGATCCATTTTTCGCCTATAGTTCTTAGTAATAGCCCAGTCAAGAAAATTTCCTTGCAAGTGAGAAACCCATTTGATATCTCTTATTCAAGAGGTAACACAATTACATATCAAAACTGGGGCAGAGTTCAGTAGAAATCAGATTTAAACTATAAATTAATGCATTACCATAAAAAACAAAAAATAAAAAAGGGATAATTATTTCAAAATAAACCCGAACTTTTAATTTTCTCAATTTAAACCCCAATAAACTTTTGATTTATTTTCAATCTAAACCATTTGCCTATTTTTATTAAGTAAAAGTAACTACAAAAATGATATTTTAGTCATTAAACTCAAGTAAAAATAATATTTTAGACATTTTATGTATACTTATATTGAGTTTAATGACTAAAATATTTTTTTCCCATTGGCTTTACTTAATAAAAGGAGGAAATATCATTTTGCCCCCTAAACTATCACGCGTTTTTAATTTGACTCCCATATTTTGATTTATTTCAATTTAGTACTTGAACTTTCAACAAATTGATAAATTTAACCCATGCTATAACGATTCTAGTTGGACTCAACCCATTTAATGCTTTTGAATATGGGAAACCATATTCGTGATGTTCGTTCCTTTCTCTTCATGTTCGGTTTTGGCTTCAGGGGACACCATCCTTGTTGGTGTCGACACTGCCTCTTTTTCCTTGTCTTGTCAAGGTCCAAGGGTCGATACTAGCCTTGGTGGTATCGACACCATCTTGCTGTTGGGTTCCTAGATCACTACTAAAATTTAGGGTCGACACCAGCCTTTTTTTGTTGGCCTTTTGGGTCGACACCAGTTTGGGAAGTGTAGACCCTTGTCTATTACAGGATCTGGGTTTATCTACTGAAATTTAGTGTCGACACCTCTGGTCTAAGGGTTGACCCCTGTGACTTTTTTTCTAGATTTTATTTGGCTTGGGCCCTACTTTTGGGGGATTTTGACTTATTCCTTTCATTTGACCTTGGAGCTACTATTCTATTAATACCTAGTCACTATAAATAAACCCAAAGATACTTCTCTCTCATTAGTTGCTTCCCTTAACTCTCTCTCTCTCTCTCTCTCTCTCTCTCTCAAAATTCACTTTCTGTCACTTTAATCCAGAGATCTACTCACCTAGAGGTGTTTTCTCACCTTGATCCTTTGAGATAAAGTGTAGATCACGTCAAGAGCTTCCCTTTAATTCGAGTGGTTCATGATTTCGTTGATGTCGAGTTTTTCCAAGTTCTTCTCTTTCACCCTTCTAAGCTTGAGGTAGGGATTCTTAACACCTCCTTATGGGTTTTAACTTTGCTATTTTTTTTATAAAACCACCTTGTGGAAGAAATGGACTTTTGAATAATCTTGGGTTTTGGTTCTAAATAAAAAGGAGGGGTTTTCAAATGGTTTCATGGAAATGATTGTGGGATTGGAAATAAGGTATAGAGGTAACAAAATGGTTGGTTTTGATATTTGGAATTGGTTTTGGAAGAAAAAGGGGAGGGGGGTTTGCCCTAAATGTTGATTTTGTATAAATACTAGTATTGATGTTGGAAACATAGAATTTAATTATTATTGATGAAGAGGGTGGAGTAAGGTATGTATTACCACTCACATTTTGGAATTTGGGAGGATTACCTTTATGGAAATTACTTTTGTTTTATCTGTTTAGAGATATCTATTTTGGAGTATCGGTGGACGATAGTTATGATTGTTGTAGAAATTGCATGAGAACTAGGAGAAAAAAAACTATTTCTCATTCATCCGCATTGAGCATTGTCATATGTTTACACATTTGAAATATGTATATTGTTTTGAGAAATGGTGAATACTTGGTGAATCTGGGTTCGGGGTGTGGTTACTATGGTAAGTTGGCCTGTGTGTCCTTGGTGAAAGACCAGAAACCCGTGCGCATAGGTGTCGAGCCTTCTAATTAATACCGGTAAAAATTACAAAAGAGTAGTGCTTTTATGGCTTGCTAGCAGACACGTACCTAGAGATTCACAGAGTTGTATTCACAATTCAGTTTTCTACATAAAAAATTTTTTAACAAAAAGAAAAAAGAAAAAAGAAAAAAGAAAATGTTTCATGAATCATAACATAAACCTAGCATGGCATGATTTGAAATAGATATAAAATGTTTTGTCATGAGCATGTGCATTTTACCCTTATAGCTTTGTTAAGATTCATATGCTGTGTTGGATTATTTCTACTGGGCTTTGGCTCACCCTATGTGCGCAAAATATTTCAAGTGTTGATGATATGCCTTCGCTAATGCAATAGCTTGGGAGGACTTGGAGCAAGAGTTTTATTTTGTTAATTGTGTAATTGTTTTATACAAGCCAAGGGCTTTTATATGTATTGGGATTTAAATACATTTTGTTGTAACCAAGTACGAACTTGGAAAGTTGTAAGCCTTTAGGGCATTCTCTTAATTGTTTATCTTTCATTTTGTTTCCTTGCCATGTAACACATGCTATAGATTTAGAGTTAGACTTATGAATGTATATATCCATGTGTTGCTCTTTTGTACAAGAAATTGGAATTAATGGAAGTTAATTATTTCATCTTATGTCATCTTTTAATTAATAGTGTGGTTGGGTAATTGTATTTACTTCGGGACGTTACAACTTCGTATCAGAGCGTACCGAGTTTGAATACTTTTGGTACGTGGGAAGTGGTTTTTACCACAATGGGTTTCTCTTGCTTGGTAGAGATATCTGTGTGTATAATATGCCTATGTGATAACATGCTTATGTGGCTATACGGATGTGGAATTTAATTTCTAAGATATTGATTGAGTCTACGGGTTTCTAGAAGTCTTGTTAGAAGAGCACTTGATCACTGCTGTTTCCAACTAGAACTCTAGCAACGCCGTAGGACGATCCTTATCTAGAAAGGAAGTTCGTATGTGTTTATGTGCTAATGTGCTTATGTGGAATGAATTAAATGTTGTCCATCGCATTAGGACGCAAGTGAGTTAGCTTCGACATGTTTGTAAATGTGCTAATCTCTAGTGTTACCTTCATTAGAATGTTAGGACGAGGACGTGGTGGTGGTAGGCATGGCAAGCATAAAAGGCATGAAGTGCCGTTACTGGATGAAATTTTGACATAGGAAGAAGGGGTTGGTCAGGCCAATATGGCTGAACCAGTGGATCATCAGGCCATTGGCGCTTTGGCCCATGAAATGGCTAGAGCCTTGCATGAATCCGTGGACATTCTCAGGACTGAGAGTCAAGTCCGGGCCCAGGTTGCTAAGGCAAGGCCATCTTTCTTGAAGAGCGAGTTCTTCCGATCTAATACAGATGAGTTTTTGGGGGATCCGAAGGAGCCACTGAAAACAGATGAATGGCTTGAGCAGATGGTGAAGACATTTGAGATGCTTGGTATCAAATATGATGGTTTGAGAGTGACCTTGGCATCCTTCCAGCTAAAGGGAGATGCAAGTAAATGGTGGAAGTATGTGCGTGGGCGCATTGGAGTGACTTGGGAGTCTTTTGTCAACGCCTTCCAAGACAAGTTTTTACCTCCCACTACTAGGGAGAAGTTGAGGGACTAATTCTTTAAGCTCAAGCAGGTTAACACACCGATAGCCAAGTGCAGACCGCCCTGAACTCTCTCCGCGCTCCCCCCTTTCGGAGAGGGTGCGAATTGGGTTCTAGTTACTACAGTTCGGACTCCTGTCACGGTTCTGAATCTAATCTCACAAGGTGCAATGTAAGACTCGTAAATCACCAAAGAGTCCAAATCTGGCAAATCGTTTTGGAAAATCGATTTTAATCAAAAAGCGCCAAACATGGACCGCTTTGCCAGATTTCAGAATCGCCACTTAAATATTTTATTTTGGAAAATTTAGGAAACCCTGACTTGTGCCTAAGGCCACGTGTCCGTCATCACCAAAGGTTCTTCAGCTCAGGAACTTGGGTACGAAGGGGGAAGGTCATGAGATGAGCACCCCCGCTCGCCCGATCAAAGGATCGGCTTCTACTAAACATGATATGTTGTTTTCATAAACAGATGTGTTCTTATTCCGGTTTATTAGTTAACTTACTATGTGATGCGCACAACATACAAGTATAGACTCAATCATGAGAATTGGAACAAAACAATTCATGTTTGTTTTCAAAAATGGTTTGAAAATGCTACTCACAAGTAGGCTAAAGCGCGAATTTGCCACCCTCAAGTGGGCTTAAAACATGATGATTTGCCACTTCGCAAAGTGGGCTTAAAACTCACATTTGATGAATTGTTCCAATTCAGGCAATCAAGCCTCCACCCACAGGCATTCAAGCAGTTGATCACTTAAGCAAATAGCCTCATGGCAAGCATGCTATCATGGCAGTCACTTACACGCATGCAATGATGCTAAAGCATGAACACTTACAGTGTACTCTAAGCCAAAATAGGAAACTAGTTAGAAATCAATACATGATCCTAACTATGTTAATCAATGCCTAATGCAATACATGCAAAATGCAATTAAATAGGCTCGGCTATCTAAGATGGCATATGAATGCAACACTTGATACACGTATTCAAATAGGAATTGAAATACAACGTAGTTTGAATGTTGCGCCAAGCCTGGTGCATGCAAGACAAATGAATGATGCACACATGCAAAGCATAAGGTATGCTAATCAAAATATGCCCTAATCTAACCATCGAAAGCAGTTAAATAAAAAGGAGAAAGAAGTGGGGTTGGAAGACATGCACACAAGCACGCACGCACGCTTATTTACAACAATACGCCCTTGCGAAGGAGAGTCCGAATAAACAAGCTAACTAGCTACACTAATTAATTACAAACCAACTAATCAACTATGCTAAGCTAATTAATTACAAACCGAATCAAAACTGGCTATACTAAGCTAATTAGAATATTACAAAGATGAAATAAATTAGTTAAATACATTAACTAATTAACTACAAAATTAGCAAAATAACTAGCTAAGCAAAGTAGTTAAAATGGCCTCGAGGGGAGGGAAGCATGCATGCTCGGTTTGGTTTGCCCGGAAAATGCATTGCCTTGCCATGAATGGTCTCTTTTTGCACTCGCAATTATCTCAGAACATCAAACACACCTCCAGGTTACATCTGCCCCAAAACAGGAAGATTTTGGACAACTTTGCTGGTAGGCTACCTCAACTGGCCGATTGGCCAGTGCAAGTGGTCGGTTACCCACTTTTCTTTCCAGAATCCCTCTTTTGCGGCAACAGAGAACAACAAAGGCACATCAATGCATTTGCAAGGAAATGTGTGTGCAAATACTCTCCTTATCATTTCTCAAGCTCAAAGGAGCGTAGTACTCGGCTCTCAAGCCACCAATCACGCATCTCAATGCATGATGGCCAAAGAGCCAAGTTTGCACAATGTTAGTGAATGCACAAACAAGACAAAGAGCCTACACCTCTATCATGCATGATCAAGAGGGTTGGCGACCAAGAAATATGACACGTTTCATCACTACAAGTATGAAATGTCTCACATTTCTTGTGTTTGGATTAACGTCTGATCCAAACACTATGCAATGCAAACAACATGCTTATCTTTCAATGCTAAAGCAGCATGCACAAGACTTAATCATGTAAGCAATGCATGCAAGACATGTTAAACGGGGCCAAGAGCACTAAAGCAAGTGAAGAACATTACACATGAGGCATGCACCATCAATCTCAAATGGCCAAATTAACTATGGACAGACCTAAGATACTCCAAAACAGTGGCCAAAACACACTAAAACTTATGCACAAAAAGCAAGGGATGCATGCTCATTCATTTGCCCGCAAATAAGGCACAAAGATTAACTTTCAAACACATTGAAAGGGTGATATATATGAGAGCATGGCAGAGGTACAAGCACTGAAATCATATGCCAAATGATGACATATTATGCAAACAACACAAGTATAACATGTTAGGGTCCTTAGAACTCAAAGCTAGTCAAGGCCTTTACATTACAACCATGCACATCAAGTCTCACATGGCCAAGACCACTCAAAACAGAGCTAAGGCATGCTAAAATAATGGCAAATACATGCTGAGATAGAGCTAACACAAGCTAGGATGACAGGCATATAGCATGGAGCATGTTAGGCCAACAAGTAGGATTACACTACAAGTATAAGATGCAAGTAACCAATGACCAAATCAACCAAAAATAGAGTTATGAAAGGTCTAAAAAGTCACAAAATCATGCTTGAACGAAGCCACAAAGAAGTAGAAACACATGCTCATTTGGTGGGCTATCAACACATGCAAACAAGATAATAGGAGAGGGGACCACTTCCTTCTATTTTGGGCCACAAAATCAACTTTCCACCACTAAAATTCCTCTAGAATTCAGTGGTTAAAAGGCCAAAAAGAGATAGTTTGAATAGCCTTGAAAGGTGGTACAAAAACTTAGCAAATAAGACCCCAAAGAGGGTAGACCACCCCTAATCCCAACAAGGACTCAAACCAACATTTTTGACACTTAAAATCAGAGCTTTTTGTAGTTAACAACCAAGCCTAAAACAGCATGCAAAGGTGGCTAATATGGTATACAAAAATAAGCTTAAAAAGGGAATATGCTCACCCTTGAAGCACATCAGCAAGAGGACAACTTCTAAGCCAAAAACCAGCTTTAAAGGACTCCAAACAAGCCTTAAGAAACCTCAGCTCTAAAAGGAAGGTGTTTAACTAGGTGTTGTAGTGCAAAAATGTGAAGAAAACACACTTTTAAGCTCAATACAGAGAGAGAGAATGAGAATTCTAGAGAGGGAGAGATTTCAGCTCCTCAAATTTCTGAACCCCTCTAAAGGGGGAGGGACCTCCCCTTATATAGGCAATGCAAGCAAAAGCTCGCTTGACAAGCTTAAAACTTGTTTCCATCCCTCCATACATGTGTATGGATGATGAGTTCAGTGAGCCACAACTAGCGCAAAAATTCTGAAAATATCTAAAAAGGAGAAAGATTGGCTGCCGGCCAATTAAGGTGGCCGGCTGGCCACCTCCCCTCGCCGGCCGACCACTCCAAGTGGCCTACAAGGAAGAAAAGTGGCCGGCAAGTTCCACAAGTGGCTGGCAGCCCTTCCCCTCCCTCAAGCAAGAGCCAACAAGGTTTGGCCCAAAAACCAAGGCCAAAACACAAAGTGTTAAGTGGCTCAAAGAAAGGGCACTTGGCCGAGACTTTCGGGCACTCAAAACAAGCACAAACATGCGCAATCATCGCATGCACAAACGATGACGTCTGAGTCTTAAAGTCGGTCAACAATGGGGTGTCTATACCGAGTTTGAGGCTACCTTTACCAACTTGTCGAGGTTTGCACCGGAACTCGTAGAGACAGAGGAATGTCATTGTATCGGGTTCGAGAAGAGGTTGAGGACCGAGCTCTTGTTCAAAGCAGTCGGGGCAATGATTAAGGACTACGGGCGCCTTGTGGAGGTGGTGACTCATCTAGAGATTGTGGTTCAGGAAAAAGAGGAGCGGATGAGGGGTTCTAGGTGGAGTCAGGAGGTTCAGGGAGAGAGGGACTATAAGAGGCAAATGAGTTCCATTTTACAGTAGTCCTAAGGAGCTCAGTCTAAGTCCACTTTTCTTGTACCGAGTTCTGGGTTAGGGAGAGGTGGATAGTGAGGGATTACCCGTTTCAAGTGTGGCCTGCTAGGTCACAAGTATATAGTTTACCCGAAGAAAGGACGAGGGCAACAGTCTGCACCATTGACGACTTGTTCTCAGAGCCAGAGTTAAGGGAGAGGGCAGTTGCCTACTTGTTATCAGTGTGGGTAGGTGGGCCACATGAGAAGGTTTTGCCCTCAGGCAGGTGGCACATCTGAAGCATCTAGCCAGAGGCAGACACAGAGCCATTGGCCTACGCAATCAACTTAGGCCTTGAGAGCTAATCAGGGAGCCTCCTCGGCTTAGTCCATGCATCAGACTTATACTCCGAGGGGTGAGTAGGTGGAGTAGGGACCTACAGGGTGAGTGTATGCTATTACTACGCTAGATCTAGTGCCAGCACCTTCGGTAGTGAGAGGTAATTTCTTATTGTTCAATTCTATTGCCAATGTGTCGATTGATATAGGTGCATCCCACTCCTTTATTTCGTCTACATTTGCATCGGCACTGTGATTGGATTTGGCTTGGTTAGCATCTCCACTCAGTGTAGAGTCACCTGTTGGGGGTGAGATTGTGTTGGAACAGGGATGTTGGGGTTGTGAGATAGAAGTCGCTAGTCGTCGACTTCCTTTTGCATTTGTACTAATTGATATGCCAAGTTTTAATGTTATATTGGGAATGGATTTGTTGTCATCGTATCGGGCTTTCATAGATTGTTACTGTCAGAGGGTTATTGTATGTACTTTGAGTGGCGAGTGTTTTTATTTCTTGGGAGATCGAGCTGATAGAGTTTTGTCATCGGTGTATGATCCGCGTGGTCAGAGTGAGCTTAGTTGCCTTCTTGCAAACTTCATAGGTAGTGAGTGTGATGAAGCTCGAGTTGATTTGTTGAGGGTAGTTTGTGAATACCCAGACATTTTTTTTGAAGATCTCACCAGTTTACCACCTCACCGCGAGATTGAGTTCTCTATTGACTTAGTGCCTGGCACGACATCGATTTCCATGGCACCAAATAGGTTTGCACCTGCTGAGTTGAGTGAGTTGAAGATTCAACTCCAAGCATTGTTAGATAAAGGTTTTATCTGTCCTAGTACATTGCCTTAGGGAGTACCAAATCTCTTTGCCAAGAAGAAGGATGACACCTTGCGACTTTGTATTGATTACCAGAAGTTAAACCGGGTAACTATTAAGAACAAGTACCCATTGTCTCGTAGAGAGGACTTGTTTAACCAGTTGAAGGGGTCTTGTTGCTTTTCTAAAATAGATTTGAGATCGGGTTATCACCAGTTGAGGGTAAGGGAGGTGGACATCCAGAAAACAGCACTCTGTACGCGGTATGGCCATTATGAGTTCCTAGTAATTCCTTTTAGGTTAACCAACGCACCGGTCTTGTTTATGGATTTGATGAATAGAATCTTCTGCGAGTTCTTTGACCGCTTTGTAGTCATCTTCATAAATGACATTTTGATTTACTCACCCTCTGAGGAGAAACATGAGGAACACTTGCGAGTTGTGCTTGAGTTGCTTAGAGCCCACAAGTTATATGCTAAGTTCGGGAAGTGTGAATTCTGGTTGAAAGAAGTTAAGTTCTTAGGCCATGTGGTATCCGGGGAAGGGGTGACGGTAGACTCTTCCATGATAGAAGCAGTGTAAGACTGGGAACAACCTAAGAATGCCTTTGAGATTCGTAGCTTCTTGGGGTTGGCCAGGTATTACGGTCGGTTTGTGAAGGATTTTTCTAGACTAGCCTCACCTGTGACTAAATTGACGAGGAAATGAATCAAGTTTGTGTGGAGTGAGACTTGTGAAAAGTCATTCCAAGAGCTCAAGGTTAGACTTACCACTGCTCCAGTGTTGATTATTCTGGAGAGGGGTGTGATTCCTAACATAATTACAATAATCTAGTCCCAATTACAAATTAACACAAGACAACATAATGGAAATAATAAGCTTTCATTAGTCTGCAAAACTACTGGAAGGAGGTTTTCTACGGTCGAGCAACATTTTCTACGCTCGATCGGAGGACTAAAAATCTAGGCAACAAGAGTTTGAAAAACAAGCTACCAACCTGTCCCAAATACAACCACAACCAACCAAAAGACCAATGCAAGGTAAAACAAAGGAAAAACAGGATAAACAACAACACTAAGCCAAGAAACTCGAGTCCGGAATACAGTAAGTGTCGTTTCAAGACCGGGGTCGCTATAACCTCCCCCTCTTAAAAAATTTTGCCCTCGAAATTTCAAATCAAGTTCAAAATTATCATTAACTATTTACTATAGTGATAATCTATTAATTTCAAAGCCATGACCCATTCTCTGGTCAATCATTTTCACCAACCCGATACACAATTTCTGACATTGAAACACAATTCATATATTCCCAAAACATTTACAATGTTTATAATAACTCAAGTTCCCAAAATTTACACAACACATAAAATATTCCTCTATTCTCAAAACACATACAATGCTTATATTGAATTCATATTCTCAAAACATAACCGACATATATAATGTTTTGATATTGCATTAACATAACAACATTTAATACATGCACAAACATCAATAAGCATGTCCGGATATTTCTCACAGACCTCTAACTCACGCTCCCAAGTTGCTTTCTCGACCCTGTGATGTTTTCACAATACCTTCACAAAGGGAATTGTCTTGCCTCGGAAGACTTGTTCCCGGGTATCCATGACCCTCACCAGTCTCTCCTTATACGAGGCATCCTCATCTATCTCTAAGTCGGTCCAATCCAACACGTGCCATGGGTCCGGCTCGCGCTTCCGAAGCATACTAATATGAATTACGTCATGAACTCTAGAAAGCTGTGACGGTAACGCCAAATGGTAAGCCATCTCCCCAATCCGCTTAAGGATCTCAAAAGGCCCAATAAATCGAGGGAACAACTTCCTACTCTTCCCAAATCTCATCAAACCCCGCCTACGTGATATCTTAAAAAAAACATGATTTCCCATCTCAAAAGACAAAGGCCTCCTCCTATGGTCGACGTAACTTTTTTGGTGACTCTAAGTCGTAACTAACCGTTTACGGATAAGTCCCACATTCTCTGTCGTTTCTCGAACCAACTCCTGACCCAACAAAGGTGCATCCCCCGCCTAGGCCCAACACACTAGAGATCTACACGGTCGGCTATACAAGGCCTCAAATGGTGCCATGCCAATACTCGATTGGAAACTATTGTTATAGGAGAACTCCACTAAGGGTAAGTGTCTCTCCCACGAACCCTTAAAATCAAGGACACAACCCCAAAGCATATCCTCTAAAATCTGAATAGTACGCTCGGACTGCCCATCAGTCTGACGGTGATACGCGGTGCTAAAAGTCAATTTAGTGCCCAAGGCACTCTATAAGCTTTGCCACAACCGATCTATAAAATGCGGATCTTTATCCAAAACAATCGTCACTGGCACCCTGTGCAACCTCACTATGTCCCTAATGTACATGTCGGCAAGGTAATCTACCAAATCACTTCCGCGCATAGGAATAAACTGCGCTGACTTAGTCAACCGGTCAGCTACCACCCAAATGGCATCATTACCCCGTTAAGTTCTCGGAAGACCCACGACAAAATCCATTTGACGTGCTCCCACTTCCACTCGGCTATAGGCAAGGGTTGCAACAAACCAGCTGGCCTCTGATGCTCGACCTTCACTTGCTGACAAGTAAGGCATCTCGATACAAACACCGCCATATCCTTGTTCATATCCCTCTACCAAAACTAGTGAATAAGGTTGTGATACATCTTTGTGCCTCCCAGATGTACCGCAAGGCGTGAATGGTGAAACTCTCCGAGAACTTTCTCTCGGCAAGACTCTGGAACGAACAAACGGTCACAGTATCTCACACTTTGGTCAAGATACACATTCAAGCCCTTCTCTATCTTCCCACTAGAGATCTTCCCCCGAAGGGATTCCATCTTAAGGTCACCCTTCTACGCTTCTAACGCTCGGTTCACAAGTGTGGGTTGGGCAACTATCGTAAACAAGGTTGCAGATTCAACGGACTCGCCAAGATGCAAGTCAAACTCCCCAAGAGCACCCAACTTTTCCCACTCTCAGATGGCAATGCTAGCCACACTGTTAACAGATTTTCTACTCAAGGCATTGGCCACAGCATTGGCCTTCCCCGAGTGATAATGCAACTCAAAATTCAAGTCCTTTTGTGTAAACAGATACTTCAGACTCTTGTGAACCAAGAACACCTCAAATTTCTCCCCATACAAATAATGCTTCCAAATCTTCAAGGAAAAGATCACCACTGCTAACTCTAGGTCATGAGTGGGGTAGTTCCTCTCATGAGTCTTTAACTGCCCCGAGCCATAGGCCACTACCTTCCCTTCCTGCATCAGCACACAACCCAAGCCTTCTCGTGAGGCATCACAATACATTGAATAGCCTAAATCCCTCTCCGAAATAATCAACACTGGAGCAGTGGTAAGTCTAACCTTAAGCTTTTGGAACGACTTCTCACAAGTCTCAAATTTAATTTCATTCTTGGTCTGTCTAGTCAATGGTGAGGCTAGCCTAGAAAAATCCTTCACAAATCTATGGTACTACACGGCCAACCCCAAGAAACTGCGGATCTCGAAGGCATCTTTAGGTTGTTCCCAATCTTGAACTGCTTCTATCTTGGATGAATCTACAGTCACCCTTTCCCCCGATACCACATGGCCTAGAAATTTAACCTCTTTTAGCCAGAATTTACACTTTTCAAACTTAGTAAACAACTTATGGGGTCTAAATGACTCAAGCACCACTCTCAAGTGTTCCTCGTGTTCCTCCTAAGAGGGTGAATAGATCAAGATGTTGTCCACAAAGATGGCCACAAAACGGTCTAGGAACTCACGGAAAATCCGGTTCATCAAGTCCATAAACATAGCTGGGGCATTGGTTAGCCCAAAAGGCATCACCAGAAACTTGTAATGGCCATACCGCATATGAAATGCCGTCTTCAGGATATCCTCCTCCCTTACTCTCAACTGGTAGTAACCCGATCTAAGGTTTATCTTAGAAAAGCAACAAGACCCCTTCAACTGATTAAATAGATCATCTATACGAGGCATCAGGTACTTGTTCTTGACAGTTACCTAGTTTAACTTCTGGTAATCGATACAAAGCCGCAAAGCTCCATTCTTCTTTTTAGCAAAGAAAGCTGGTGCACCCCAAGGTGAAGTGCTGGGGCGGATAAAGCCCTTATCTAACAATTCTTGAAGTTGAATCTTCAACTCACTTAACTCGGAAAGTGTAAACCTATACGGTGCCATAAAATCGGTGTCGTACTAGGCACGAAGTCAATACAGAACTCAATCTCACGATGAGGTAGCAAATTGGTAAGATACTTCGAAAAACATCTGGGTATTCAAAAACTACCCTTGGTAACTCGACTCGGACTTCTTTACACTCACCACCCAATAAGTTGGCAAGAAAGCAACCAAGTTCACTCCGCCCTTGTGGATTATACACAGGTGATAAGAACCTATCCACCCGGTCCCCCAAGAAATGAAAACAGTCCCCGTTCAAGGTACATACAGTAACCCTCTGACGGTAGCAATCTATAATTGCCCGGTATGAAGACAACCAGTCCATACCCAAAATAACATCAAAACAAGACATATCTATCAACACAAATGAAAAAGGTAGTCGGCGATCGACAACCTCTATGTCGCAACCCCGACACCCCTACTTCAAAACCATCTCATTCCCAATAGGTGACACCACACAAATAGGAGATGTTAACTGAGCCAACTCTAACCCCAAAATCGATGCAAATGCAGTCGAGATAAAAGAATGGGATGCACCCATGTTAATCAATACATTGGCAACCAAATTACAAAACAAGAAGGTACCTCTCACTACTGAAGGTGCTAGCACAAGATCTGGCGCGGTGACAACATACACACTCCCGGTAGGCCTCTGATCTACCTGCTCATCCCTCGGAGCATAGGACTAATGCGTTGACTAAGTCGAAGAGGCTCCCTGATTGGCCCTCGAGGCTTGTGCTGACCGTGTAGGATGATGGCTCTGTGTCTGTCTCGAACCAGACACACCGGGTGTGCTACCCAATTGAGGGCAAAATCTCTTCATAAGCCCCGCCTGCCTACACTGATAACAAGTGAGTGACTGCCCTCTTCCCTGACTTTGGCTCTAAGAACGAGTCGAAGACTGCGTAGATCGCTGCCCTCCTCCTCTCTACGGACAAGTTAGAGACTTGTGACCCAACTGGCCACATTTGAAACAAGTGAAATCCCCTGACCACCTCTCCCAGAGCCCGAACTCGGCACTGTAAAGGTAGACCTCGACTGTGTGCCATGGAACTGCTGTGGGTTAGAACTCTTCTGCCTCTTCCCGTCATCGTAAACCTCCTGACTCCTCCTAAAGCCCCTTATCCTCTCGTCCTCAACCTGTATAATGGTCTCAAGATGGGTCCCCACCTCCACAAGGCGTCCATAATCCCAAATCATGGACCCAGCCACTCGAAACATGAGTCCGGTCCTTAACCTCTTCTCAAACTCCAGACAGCGCCGCTCCTCTGTCGCCACCAACTCCTGTGCAAACCTAGAGAGGCTAGTGAAGGTTGCCTTAAACTCGGCTACTGGTGTGTTCAACTACAGCAACTGAGAGAACTAGTTTCTCAAGTTCTCCCTAACTGTGGAAGGCAAGTACTTGTCCTGGAAGGCATTGATGAATGCCTCCCAAGTTACTCCAATGCGTGCATACTTCCACCACTGACCTGCATCTCCCTTCAACTGGAAGGATGACAACGTCACTCTCAGCTGGTTGTCCTTGATGCCAAGCATCTCAAACGTCTTCACTATTTTCTCTAGCCAGTCGTTTGCCTTCAGTGGCTCCTTTGGATCACCTAGAAACTCATCCGAATTTGACTAGAAAAACTCTCTTCAGAAAGGATGGCCCTACTTCAACAACTTGGGCTTGGACTTGATTCCCAACCCTAAGAATATCCATGGATTCCAGCAATGCTCTGGCCATTTCACGGGCTAAGGCACCCATGGCCTGCTGACCCACTAGTTCAGCCACGTTGGCTTGACCAACTCCCCCATCTTGTGCCGGAATATCATCCGGTATTGGCATCTCTTGCCACCTAGGCCTATCACGTCCACCACCACGACCACGTCCTGACATCCTAATGAAGGTAACAAAAGAGATTAGCACATTTACAAATGTGCTGAAGCTAACTCACTCGCTTCTTAATACAGTGGACAACAATAATTCACTCCACATAAGCGCACAATGACATAAGCACAAACAAATTTCCTTCCTAGATAATGACCGTCCCGCAGTGTCACCAAAGTTCCGATTAGAAACAGCAGTGATCAAATGCTCTTCTAATAGGACTTCCAGAAACCCATAGAGCCAATCAATATCTTAGGAACTAAATTCCATACCCATATAGTCATATAAGCATGTTATCACATAAGCGTACAATACACACTAATGTCTTAGCTAAGTGAGACAAACCCATTCTGGTAAGAACCATTTCCCACATACTCAAAGTATTCAAACTCGGTACGCTCCGATACCAAGTTGTGACGCCCGACATAATTACAATAATTTGATCCCAATTACAAATTAACACAAGACAACATAATGAAAATAATAAACTTTCATTAATCTAGATTGTTATACAAAAGTGACACATGCGATATACGGTCGTAAACAGTTCATCCTAAATCTACAGCATGTGCAACAAGTGGTAAGGAGAAATGAAAGTTAAACAGATAATTAAATGCCCTAAAGGCTTACATCTTTCCAAGTCTTGGCTTCGTTACAACAAAAGTGAGACTAGCTCAATACAAATAAAGCCCTAGGCTTAAAAGAAAGTAAATAAAAATAAGTAAAGGTGAGCTCTCTGCTCTACAATCCTCACATGCTAAGGTTCTGGGTGGAGGCATATCACCAGCACTTGAAAATGGCTTTTCCCAAATAGGGTGAGCCAAAGGCCAGCAGAAACAGTCCAACACAATATATAAACATTAAAAAAATTATAAATTTGATGCCCATGGTCATGGTTTAATGATAGGATCCTTTACAATTCTTTCACCAAAGTCATACTATGCCACATATTATATCTTAGCCCATTTAATATCAATTTGTTTCATGTCATTTCATATCTTCTTAATTCATGAGTTACACCCATTATTATCCAAACAACCCAACTGAGACTACAACTCAGTGGTTACTACACAACCAATACACACAAATACTTCAATTTTTCATTTTAAGAAAATTTCATCTGCGAGAATTGGCACCCATGTATACGTATGGTTTTTGGGACTTGCACCTAGGACACACAGGCCAACTTAATTTAATGGAGTCCATCCCCTTTCTCCTCCCACACATGGAGTATATCACCTTTCTCCTCCCAAATATCATACATATACAATGTATTAAAAACATGGTCATATTCAATGACAATTAACGTAAGATTAGTTTCAATTCACCTAATCATCATGCAATTTCTACAACAATCATAGCTATCCTCCATCGATAGCCCAAAACAGATATTTCTAAACAAATATACAATTTCTCAATAGATAAATTATTCAAATTTCCATAAATGGAAGATGATACACATCCCACTATGCCATTTATATAAACATTAATCTAATTTTGTATTCTCATTCCCAATTTCATCATTAATACAAAATGATTATTTGAACATTTTAGGGCAAAACCCCATTTTCCTTCCAATCTTATTTCAACCACCAAATCATCCATTTTAACACAATATAAATTCATATTCATTCCCATGATCCTTTCCAAGACACTCTTTGTAAAACTTTTTTTTTTAAATCTAAACCCCAAACCCTAGGTTTGTTAAAATCATCTCAGAACCCAATGTTTCTTACACATCAAGAAAATAACCAAGTTAAAATTCATAGAGAGAGTAGAGAGTCCTTACCTCAAACTTAGAAGACCAAAGGGAGAGATGGAGAACTTCAAAGATGTCAAAACCAAGCTTTATTTGGATCAAGATGAAGCTCTTGATGTGCTCTACCTTTTTCCCAAAGGGACTAGGGTGTAAAACTCAATAGATCTAGGTGAAAATGTAGAGATATAGAGTGTTTCAGAGAGAAAGGGTCTCAAGTTTAGGGTTTAGAGGAGATTAGATCCGAAAAAGTGATGTAAAAAGTCACTGTCACAATCTGATATACGCACAGCCCGCTTGAGTGTAAGAAGTGACGCTCGAGCGTTAGACACAAAAAATGGTTCCGATCGAGCTCAAGAAGTGCCGCTCGAGTGCCAAGACACAATGAAGAAGATGCTCGCCGCTCGAGTGCAAGAAATGACACTCGAGCGTAGAAAACACACATTCAGTAGTTTTATAGACAACAGACCATCGCTCGAGCGCAAGAAAGGCCGCTCGAGCGTCCACCCGCTTGAGCGTAGAAAATGCCACTTGAGCGTAGAAAACCTCCTCCCAGTAGTTTTGCAGACCTATAAAAGTACTGAGAGTTTGTGAATCCCGCTCGAGGGCAAGAAGTGTTGCTCAAGAAGAGGACTAAAAATATGGGCAACAAGAGTTTGAAAAACAAGCTACCAACCTGTCCCAAACACAACCATAACCAACCAAAAGACCAACGCAAGGTAAAACAATGGAAAAACAAGGTAAACGATAACACTAAGCCAAGAAACTCGAGTTTGGAATACAATAAGTGTCAATTCAAGGCTGGGGTCGCTATAAGGGGCTTGGGCTATTTCGTGTATTGTGATGCGTCACGAAAGGGTTTAGGCTGTGTCTTGATGCTAGAGGGGAAGATAGTAGCTTATGGCTCACGGCAGTTGAAAACCCACGAGAGAAACTATCCTTCCCATGACCTAAAGCTGGCAGCTGTGATCTTTGCCTTGAAGATTTGGAGACATTACTTGTACGGTGAGAAATTTGAGGTATTCTCCGATCACAAGAGTTTGAAATATCTGTTTTCGCAAAAAGATTTGAATTTGAGGCAAAGAATGTGGATGGAATTTATGCAGGACTATAACTTTGAGTTGCAGTATCATCTCAGAAAGGCTAATGTAGTGGGCGACACCTTCAGTAGGAAGTCCTTTAGGAGTGTAGCTAGTATTGCCATCCGGGAATGGGAGATGTTGGGTGTTATTGGCGAGTTTGACTTCCATCTTGGCGAGTCTGTCAAGTCAGCTTCTTTGTTTACAGTAGTAGCACAACGTACTCTTGTGAACTGAGTCATAGAAGAACAAAAAGGTGATCTTGAGGTAGAAACCCTCTAGGAGAAGATCTCTAGTGAGAAGGTAGAGAAGGGCTTGAACATGTATTCTAACATGAGTGTTAGATGCCTTGACCATCTTTTTGTGCTGGAGTCTTGTTGAGAGAAAGTGCTCCGAGAGTTTCACCATTCACACCTTGCAGTGCACCCGGGAGGCACAAAGATGTATCACGATCTTAGCCGCCAGTTTTGGTGGAAGGGTAAGAAGAAGGACATACCCGTGTTTGTATGAAAGTGTCTTGCTTGTCAGCAAGTGAAAGCTGAACATCATAGACCAGCAAGTTTGTTGCAACCCTAGCCTATAGCCGAATAGAAGTGGGAGCATGTCATGATGGATTTGGTTATGGGTCTTCCGAGGACTCAATGAGGTAATGATGCCATTTGGGTGGTAGTAGATCGGTTAACTAAGTCAGCGCACTTTGTACCTATGCGAACGAGTGACTCGGTAGATTATCTTGCTGACCTTTACATTAGGGACATAGTTTGACTTCACAGGGTCCCAGTGACTATTGTTTTGGAGAGAGATCCATCTTTCACGGCTCGGTTGTGGCAGAGCCTACAGAATGCCTTGGGCACTAAGCTAACTTTTAGCATCGCCTATCATCCTCAGACTGACGGCCAGTCAGAGCGTACCATTCAGATCCTAGAGGATATGCTTCGAGGTTGTGTCCTTGACTTTAAGGGGTTGTAGGAGAGGCACTTACCTTTGGTGGAGTTTTCTTACAACAATAACTTCTAGTCGAGATTTGAGGGCTTGTATGGCCGACCGTGTAGATCACCTGTATGTTGGGCCGAGGTGGGTGATGCACCTATGATAGTTGCGGTTATTCGCATGAGGTTGTGCTTATTCGTAAGAGGTTAGTTACGGCTTAGAGCCGTTAGAAGAGCTATGCCGATCGTAGGAGGAGACTGTTATCCTTTGAGGTAGGAGATCACGTCTTTTTGAAGATATCACCTAAGTGGGGTTTGATGTGGTTTGGGAAAAGTGGGAAGTTGTCTTCTAGATTTATCGGACCTTTTGAGATCCTAGAGCAGATTGGGGAGGTAGCTTATTGTTTGGCCTTGTCGCCACAACTTTTTCGGGGTTCATGACGTATTTCATATCTGTATGCTTCGAAAGTATGAACCGGATCCATCACATGTGTTGGATTGGACTGAGTTAGAAGTAGTTGAGGATGCCTCATTTGAGGAGAAACCGGTTAGAGTTTTGGATACTCGAGACCCAGTCTTGCGTGGCAAGACAATTCCTTTAGTAAAGGTGTTGCGGAGACATCACGGGGTTGAGGAAGCCACTTGGGAGCGTGAATTGGAAGTCCGTGGGAAATATCCAGACCTATTTGTTAATATTTAAACATGTAGTAAACATTTGTTATGTTAACATAATATAAAATTGTGTATGTTTGGAAACATGAATTGTATATTCATTTTTGAGAATTTGGTTATCCTTGTCATGGGAGGGATTGATCGGTGGATGGGTCATGGTGGTGATTTGATTTGCTACTATGTTTGTAACTAGTTTAAACCTGGTTTTAATGTTAACTTAAAATTTCGGGGATGAAATTCCTTAAAGAGGGGAGGTTATAGCGATTCTGGTGGGACTCGACCCATTTAATGCTTTTGAATCCAAGAAACCATATTCGTGATGGTCGTTCCTTTCTCTTCATGTTTGGTTTTGGTTTCAAGGGTCGACACCATCCTTGTTGATTTCAACACTACCTCTTTTTCCTTGTCTTGTCCTGGTCCAAGGGTCGACACTAGCCTTGGCGGTGTTGACACCATCTTGCTGCTGGGTTCCTAGACCATTACTGAAATTTAGGGTCGACACTAGCCTTTGGTGGTGTCAACACTTGTCTTTTTTTGTTGGCCTTTGGGGTCGACACCAATCTGAGAGGTGTCGACCCTTGTCTATTGTAGGATCTGGGATTATCTTCTGAAATTTAGTGTCGACACCTCTGGGCCGAGGGTCGACACCTTACCTGCTACCAAACACAAGTGTCATAGCTTTTCTTCCTGAGGGTCAACACTGCTGTTGCGAGAGTCGACCCTTGTGACTCTTTTTCTAGATTTTATTCGGCTTAGGCCCTGCTTTTTGGGGATTTTGACATATTCCTTTCATTTGACCTTGGAGCTACTATTCTATTAATACATAGTCACTATAAATAGACCCAAAGATACTTCTCTCTCGTTAGTTGCTTCCCTTTTTCCCCTCTTACTTGTAACTCTCTCTCTCTCTCTCTCTCGAAATTCGCTTTCTCTCACTTAAATCATTAGATCTACTCAGTTAGAGGTGTTTTCTCACCTTGATCCTTTGAGATAAAGTGTAGATCGCGTCAAGAGCTTCCCTTTGATCCGAGTAGTTTGTGATTTCGTTGACATTGAGTTTTTCCAAGTTCTTCTCTTTCACCCTTCTAAGCTTGAGGTAGGAATTCTTCACACCTCCTTATAGGTTTTAACTTAACTATTTGTTTTATAAAACCACCATGTGAAAGAAATGGACTTTTGAATAATGTTGGGTTTTGGTTCTAAATTAAAATGAGGGGTTTTCAAATGGTTTCATGGAAATGATTGTGGGGTTGGAAATAAGGTGTAGAGGCAACAAAATGGTTGGTTTTGATATTTGGAATTGGTTTTGGAAGAAAAGAAAGGGGGGAGGGGGTTTTCCTAATTGTTGATTTTGTATAAATACTAGTATTGATGTTGGAAACATAAAATTTAATTGTTATTGATGAAGAGGGTGGAGTAGGGTATGTATTACCACTAACATCTTGGAATTTGGGAGGTTTACCTTTATGCAAATTATTTTTATTTTATCTATTTAGAGATATCTGTTTTGGGCTATCGGTGGAGGATAACTATGATTATTGTAGAAATTGCATGAGAACTAGGAGAATAAAAACTATTTCTCATTCATTCGCATTGAGTATTGTCATATGTTTACACAATTGAAATATGTATATTATTTTGAGAAATGGTGATTACTTAGCGAATCTAGGTTGGGGGTGTGGTTACTATGATAAGTTGGCCTGTGTGTCCTTGGTGAAAGACCAGAAACCCACACGGATAGGTGTCGAGCCTTCTGGTTAATGCAGGTAAAAATGACAAAAGAGTAGTGCTTGTATAGCCTACTAGTAGACATGTACTTAGAGATTCACAAAGTTGTATTCACAATCTAGTTTTCTATAAATAAATTTAAAAAAAAAAAAAGAAAAAAAGAAAATGTTTCATGAATGGTCACATAAACCTGGCATGGCATGATTTGAAGGAGATGTAAAATGTTTTGTCATGAGCATGTGCATTTTACCCTTATAGCTTTATTAAGATTCATATGCTATGTTGGATTATTTCTACTGGGTTTTGGCTCACCCTATGTGGGAAAAGCATTTCATATAACAACCCTCATTCTTGTCTTAGTCATGCTCATATGAATTTACATGATTTGGTCTTGTTAAACTTGCATTTGCAGACTTTGATTCAATTTGCCTAAGCTTGCATCTGAAAATCAGTGTTTAAAGGCCCCAAAAACGATGGTTTGAAAATGGGAAACAAAGGTGAAATGGCCTTAATAACAAGGAATAAAGAGGGTTGACCCACCCTCTAACCTTAAATGGCCAAAAAAACCAATTTCAGCCCACAAAAACAGAGTTTTTTATAGCTCAAAACAGTGGGAAAAAGATAGGAATACAAGTATGTAAAGCAAGGTAACAAAGCTAGCACTACAACAAAATTGACTTTTTACGTCACCACATCAACGACATACAATAAATGCATGCCGTAGTTTCTCACTTTTACGACTTGCTTTTTTTGCACGTCGTAAATACTTTTCCAACCACGGCGTGTCTATTGCGTAGGCTGTGAATGGTAATAACGATGATTTTTTTACGACTTGCAATACACGCCGTAAATAATAAAACTTTCAACGACGTACATATGGCGTGCCTTTAATATATCAATTATACATGACGCACATACGCCAGCCGTGAAAAGTGAATACTTTTCACAGCGCACACAATGCCCGCCGTTAAAAGTACTGTCTTTTTACGACGTACAACGTCTGCCGTTAAAAGTATTACAATTTTTAACGACGGACAATGTATGTCGTAAATTGTATGATAAAAAAAAAAGAGGCGCCAAAATAAAATTTCTGGTGCCAATTCACCAAAAAAAAACAAAAAAAAAGAAATTGGCAAATATATATCAACTATTTGGGCTTCTAATGGATTCTAATCATTAGACACTGGTTCGAAGGGGATCCATTGCCGGTACGATAACTGGCTCGAGAGCGGCATCCATCGTCATTTCCCTCATCATCTCTTTGTTCACTTCCATTTTCTAACTCGTCTTTTTGCGGCTTTGATTTTAACAACTCCACTTAACAGCATCGGGCACAGGAAGGAAGATAAGGGATGGTACAGACTCATACTCATATCTTCTTTTCTCTTCTCTCTCTCTCTCTCTCTCTCTCTCTCTCTTAGATTTTCCCTAAACACATCTCATTTGGGGCATCTCTCTCTCTCTCTCTCTCCCTATCACAGATTTGCGAACAAGATTAAGTCAAGTCAAGTCGAGTTGTAGAGTTATTCAGACGAGTCGTCGCTCGGGTGGGAGACAGAGTTGAAGAGAAGTCAGACCTCGTTTGGGTCGGCAACAAAGACAAAGCATTGCGAGGTCGAGAGGAAGAAAGGAACTCCATGGACAGAAGAAGAACACAGGTACATTTTCTGGGTTATTTAGATTCTTTTCTTGGCTACCAAACATAGTTTTTTCTTAGGGGCCAAATGGATCATCTACTAATGTACATAAGTTTCTTGATTGAATAGTTTTTTTTGTTACCCTCTTTTGATTTTGTGTTTTATTAAGAACTACCCTAAATTGGATGATGACGAATATGCTGTTTGGCTTTGGGCCACCTCTGTGATGTATCCTAAACTTCTATACATGGTTGTTTCTCTCAATTGTAAGTCCCCTTTGCAACTTTTCAAATGTTCCCCTAGCATTTGTTCACGTTTGTAGAACAAATGAGGTATAAGTCAGTGATGGATGTAGTGGTCAGACTTTGTCATTTTTTGATTATAGGAAATGGCTGCTACGGATTATTGAGAAAACTGGATTCAGTTTGGGATCTGTTAATCCTCTAGTGTGCTAAACTGAAAATTATGATTGATTTCAAATTTTGATTTTGAACTATAGACCTGCTATTCCAATATGTTGTGATAAAATGTGAGGCATGTGCTATTAAAAACCCATTTTAAATCATTTTCCTTCCCCATTTCAAACTTTTCAAACATGAAGAGGAAATGAAAAAAGAAAGAACAACAGGAACAGGACACAGACAAAGAGGCAGTGTAAAATCAGCCAAAACTCGTTACCCTAGATGAACAAACTGTCCTGAAGAACGTGTGTACACCTATTAGACTCTAACACGATTGTTGATGTAGAACATAATAAGTAAAGGTACAAATTGGAGATTTTCACATGGGCATGCTTCAAACCTTACTACATAATCAAATTTGGGTTAATTTTGAGTATTTATGTCTATTCTCAAGTCATTACATTTCTGGTCACTTTTAAAGCTTGTGATATAGTAAGTACACAGACCATGTTCTTGGTCAACCAAATCATTTAATGCTCACATGTGGTATATAATGTGGGTCGAGGATTGTGTTACAGGTCAAGTTTTCCACTTTTGGGATCCTAATCTTAGTAGAAGTAGGAGTTTAGCAACCTAAACATAGCAACACTTGTTCTTCAACTCAGTAAAGTGGATTTTGATAATTAAAGATTGTGCTATTTTGTGATGCAACCTAACCTTGGAGGGTAATTCCTAAAGAATCAAAGTGGGATTCCCATAAGATCCTTCTCTTTCTCTTTCTTCTTCCTTTTCTTCTATCTTTAATTCTCTACTATTAGATTCTGCTATTTCGATCACAAACCTGCCTTAGTTTCTTTCTTTTGTTTCATTCCAAAGCCTATATTGCGTGAGCTAATCCTTTCCTTACTAAACTTGGACTTTAAATCGACTCCAAAACCTAGAAGTACCTTTTTCCTAAAATTTCCACACAACATTATGAAATTCCTACAATCTCTCACTTTCAAATAAAGCCAAACTCCAGTCACTTCTTCCCTAAATTTAGGTTTAGACATAACACGTCTTAAGACTTAAGCCTAGAGTTTGATGATTTGAACTAGCGAGAACAAGTTATTTTATTTTATTTTTTTAAATCTGGCAAGAGAAAGAATGACAATCAAAAGATATGTCTGAATTGGCTATCAAAGCTGTAACAATTGCTTGATTGAAAACAATGGTTTTATGAATTAAGGGAATGGCATTTTTCTTTATTGAAAGGAAAAATGTCTTGGAACTAAATACAGATGAAATTAGTATTAATAATATGTTCATGGTTTTCTTTTTCCAAAAAGAAGGTTCAATGTGATGTTGGCATATCATATAGCCTAATCTTCCAGAACAATATTTTATGCCATTACTGAAGGTGAAATTTGCAAGGGAGTTTTTATATGATGGACTGAATATTTTGATGTGTTCTTATTAGGACCTTCAAAAAGGACTTGATCTTGGTGTGGTATCCCCGTAAGTCTTGCAGAATTATTTTGATCTGGAGCAATATCCTTTTATTTCAGAATCAACTCATCGATTCCAGGTATGCTTGGTTTTGGCAATTACTTTTGTGTGTGATTCAAAGGCTGTTGACCTTAAACCTATTCCATCATTTATTTTAGTTAGTTTATAGTATGTGCACGTGGAACCCTCACTATTCACTTATCTACTTGGTGATTAAACAATTAATAAACATAGATAAAGTACAATCGACTCTATACTCAAAGTTGAGCATCAAACGCCTTGATGTTGCAGGGATTCAGGGAGAGATTATTAGCAGATCCCAAATTTTTACATAGACTAGCTATAGAAGAAGCTATATCGATTACAACTACTCTCTTAGCACAGTATGAGAGGCATAAAGAAAATTTCTTTGAAGAGCTTGACTATGTTATTATGGATACTGTCGGGGGATCAGTTATTGATTTTTTCACTATATGGTTTCCTGCTCCAACCCTGTCTTTCCTTTCAATTAGAGATACGATAGATACACCGGACAACATGGAAGCATTAAAGGGCTTACTTGGTTCCATACCTGATAATGCATTTCAAAGGAATATTGCTGGGAAGGATTGGAATGTGAATCATAGAGTTGCATCAGTACTTTTCAGTGGTTTGAAGCTTGCCGGTGTTGGATTTGTTTCCAGTATTGGCACTGTAGTTACCTCAAATATTTTGTATGCAATACGCAAATTACTGAATCCAACACTAGACACCAAATAACTGATTAAAAGATCACTAATACTTAAAACAGTAGTTGTGTATGGGGGCCTTTTCGGAACTTCATCAAATCTCCGGTATCAGGCAGAGCAAGTAGCATTAGCTACAATTATTTTCTTTTCCCATTTTTTTTAATTCTTCTTTTCTCTAAACCCATTTGTGATTTCTATATTCTATTTCTTGTTTTCTCAGTAAAAGGTGCCAAAGGTAGATTTAATTAGTATTGACTATTGATAGCATGGTTTATGGCATCCAAAACATTGTGGGCTTCGATTCTCTTGGACATGAATGCATCCACTGAAAATGGTCATACTTAAAGAATATGTTCTTAGAAATAACCTACGGGGATGATCCTAATCAATAAGTAGTCAGTTAAGAAAAAAGTTTGATAGGTTGACTAGCTAGGATGCATATGATAAATATTTTGTCCTTGGATTATCAGTAGGCATAGCCTTATAAATAATGGATCCTTGAATATTTTCATTCCATCATACCTACTTAAATTTAGAACCTTAAGTGCTTTTGAGCTGTTTCAACCTTTCCATTTCATATTTTTTTGTTTGCAGGTTACTGCCCTTAATTTTGGCGATTTCTATGACATGCAGTATGTTAAAATATATAATATCTTCATGGTGCAACTTCAAATACTTAAATTGTTTATTGAAGTCCAGTTTAGAATGTTGGATTTAATTTTGTGGAATTTTTTTGGACTTTTTAATTCTTCTTTATTTGTTGTTTCATTTGTGCTTTGGTGTTCTATAGGCCATTCTTCCTCCCAATACAAGCATCCCTGGTGCTTATGGTTGAGGATACTCTGAACCTTTGAGTCTGACAAACAACTAAATTGGGGTGAATATTTGGGTGGGGCCTAAATGTGGGTTCGGTTAATCTTTATTGTTTTTTAGTCTTTGCATGGTTGAAGTTTGGATTGTGGTAAAATCATATTTTTTCTTTCTTTCATTTTTTTATGATCATGATCCATATTAGCTTTTCAGCAAGAAGTGTGGATTTTTGATATGACAAGGGATGTCACCTGATGTTAGAAATTTGTGCAACTAAGACCTCGATCGACCTGTTTTATATGCTTGTGAACATATTAGTGTTACAACTTTAACTTGTTAGCACCATGTTAGAGTGGTGAAGGCTAGGTTTTGCTTTTTTTATCTTTTTTAAAATGAGGTACACAATTGGCCCAAGTCTGTTTGATCTGTTTTGTTATGTTAATGGGGGGGTCCTATGCTGTGAATTTCTGTTATACCGATGACTGGCCTTTATGAATTTCTTATCTAGTTTTCTGTTTCAATCTATATGTACCAAATGTTTGATTTACTGTTTTCAATTTGTTTGTGCATGTTGAATTGACAAATGCCATTTCCTGGTATTGTTGAACCAAGACCATCAACAATACCAGGAAATGGCATTTGTCAATTCAATATGCACAAGCAAATTGAAAACAGTAAATGATCTACCGTATGGCAGAGGATGAAAACAAATTGCTGAGGATGAAAATGGGAATATTGTGAGTAAAACTATGAAGGACAATGATGTCCTCGTTCAATATAAGGTGTTAAATCTATACTTGGCAGATATGGAATCCAATCTCTCTATGGAAGCCTTATGAAATGGATAGTTAACCTCTCTTTTTCTTTTATCCTTTTTTAATATTTAATATATGTGGTTAGCCTCTTTCATATTGTTAGACTCTCACTTCAGAGAATGTATGTTCAAAGCAGTGATGTGATAGTATATAGTGTAACTTAAGGTTGAGTAAATTGAAATCAGTGTTTGAATCTTTATGGGTCGAAGAAAGATGTAGTATTGCATGTGTAACAAAAAAATTAACAAAGATGATCCTATACACTTTCTTTTGCATATTTTTATTTTAAAAATACCTGAATTTCACAAATGTTCTATACATCTCAACTTTTTTGGCAATGGGAATTCCTAATTGTTGCAGAGGGAATGTTAATGCGATTACCTATTCATTTGTTTAGCAAGTAAAAACAATTTTCTAGGACTTTTATGGAGTGTTGAAGCAGCTTTTGGCAAAGTATTATCAACTCTTTTTCAATATTCTAGCCCTTTAAAACAGGGTTGTCGGCCTCTCTTGCAATTGTCAAGAATCACCCAAGTTTTTCATTTTGGTTGCTAATTATGAATAAACATCTTGAATTCTATCTTTTTTATTTTAGAGGTTTTTAAAATTTATTATTGGGAATCATCCTCACCATAAAAAGTGGGGAAGGCTAGCAGGAGCCTCGTGCACTGGGATCCTTTGTATTTTATTATTTATGTTTGGTTTCTGTCTCTATTTGTCCTTTAGTTTCTATTTCTAATTTAAACTACAGTGTTGCAGATCATGAGGGAAACACTTATTTATTTGTCACACCTTGACCACAAAGATACTGAAATGCAGGTATTGGTTTACAATTGCCCTTGTTGTTCGCCTTTTTTTTACTGTCCTACAATATCTCCTACATAGATAGATATATAATGGTTGTGCCCATATGAATATGTATTCTCATGCCAATAGCATGAAAAGCTGACACTGTATTGTTCGATCATGTGTTGGTTTTCTGCCCTTATGTGGATATGCTTGGATATAGCAATAATATGATCAAACAAAACTCAAAATTATTCAGAGTTCAGATTATTGTAGGTTATTCACTCAGCAATTCGTGGCTATGCTTTTCAAGTGGGAAGTTGTGCGTTACTGTGCTTTTAATAGTGAATTTACCAGACTATGCCATCTAGTTACATGTAAATGTTTCTTTCCTTGCTAAGATGATATAGATGTTGAAGAAATTGAATAAACAATTGAGTGGCGAGGATTGGACTTGGAACAACTTAAACACATTATGTTGGGCAATAGGATGTATATCTGGGTCCATGATGGAGGAGCAGGTACTCTTCATTTAATGTTTGAGCATGTTTCTCCTAAATAACATATTTTCTTAACATTACAACATATATATGATGTCTTAGTTAAAGTGGCAGTTTATGCTATGATTTTAGTAAGTATGTAACTTTTTACTTTGTTTACTGAAGTGGAGGCAATATTGATGGCTAATATGCATGCCACTATTTGTTTTAATAATATGGATTGCTATTGTGCCGAGACAATATCCTGACAACTGAGGCAATGGCTATTATATGCTCATTTAAGTTTTCCATCTTTCTTGTCCTATACAACGAGGCTGTTTGGTCTATACAGTTTGCAATTCTTGATTATAGATAGATTAATGAATATTTGAAAATATAAAAAATGTTTTGTCATTGCCACACCAAACATTTCCTTTGTTAATTTTGTTTCAGGATGTATGTGTCTTCTCATTTTTATTTGTTGGATTTTTCTAGGAAAACAGATTTTTGGTGATAGTGATTCGTGATCTATTAAATTTGCGTGAAATTACAAAAGGAAAAGACAACAATGCTATTATTGCAAGTAACATTATGTAAACAATTTTTTGTGTTAAACTTGCATCTCCAATTACAAACTTATATATGTATAGTTTTGGATGGTTTATAACTTCTTGAATAATTTAGAACTTAAGGAGAGTCCTTTTGGATGTCTTTGAACTTGCAGTTAGGTTTTGGATGTTTGAAATATATATTGACAATTTTTGAATGTTATAATTTATAAATATAGTTTATTTTTTATGGTTGAAATAATATTTTGGTGGTTGATTGATATTTTGTGAAGCTTGTTTGTAATATTAGATTGTATAAAACAGGTCAAATAGAGCCTGATTAATTTTTTTTAAAAATGCACATTCTACGGCAAGCAAATTAGGTCATTATATGAAATATTCCACAGCATTCCATGTACGTCGTGGTATGTTCTACTTATCTATGGTAGGCTGAGCAAGTCGTTGTATTATATATTTTACGGGGCGCAAACGGCATTGTTATTTGTCCCACCAAATCATGGCGTGCAAAAGTAGTCGTAGAAAAAGTAACAACGACGCACAAAACCTCCCATTAAATAGTTTTTAACGGCGTACTATAGCATGTCATAGAAAAAGTAACAACGACGCACAAAATCTGCCGTTAAATAGTTTTTAACGGCATACTATAGCATGTCGTAGAAAAAGTAACAACGACGCACAAAATCTACCGTTAAATAGTTTTTAATGGCGTACTATAGCATGTCGTAGAAAAAACAACAATGACGCACAAAATCTCTCGTTAAATATTTTTTAATGGCATACGAAGCATGTCGTTGAAAGTGAATGAATTTCCATGACTGGTCATAATATGGCGTGCGTCTGCACGTCGTAGAAGGGTTTTTATGAGGTGCATTGCGCGCCGTAAAAACCCTTTTTTGTTGTAGTGTAGTATTATACCTCTTGAAGAGAAGACTAATTCCAAGCAACAATTTCAAGCAAATACACATTCTAGAGTTCAAACCAAGCTCAAGAACAGCTCAGAGATGAGATGAGAGGATTTGGTTAAGGATATATAGGCAAAAGTGTAGTGTAAGTAGGCAAAAGTGTAAAGAATTTCTAGAGAGGAAATTTTTTTAGTCTAAAATTTTCTAGCCCCAAAACATGAGATAGAGGGTCCCTATATATAGAAAACATGAAATTTCTACAAAGAGATCTAGCCCTCCACGTGTCGAAAGATGCAAACATCTGTGTAAACAGGTGGCACAACAAGCATAAAATATCTGCAGAAAACACTGGTGGTTGGCTAGCCATCAGTGGTGCCCGGCAAGGCACATCATTGGCCAGCAGACAAGAAATGATAGTCGACAGCCTTTAGGGATGGCCGGCAAGCCACCAGAGATTGCAGACTGGAAAGACCAAAGCATCGTCCAAAAATGAGACAAAAAAGATGCAGGGTTTGAAAGGCTTAAAGTTGTGGCGTTCCGTTGAGGACTTTGAACGCTTGGTGAGCAAATAGACTCATCATAAGGTGTACCTGCAAGGAAATCCAAGTCTTGAAGGGCCGTCAAAAATGGGGTGTCTACAGCTTCCCAAGTTGATATGGTCCACACACATGGTTCATATTCTTACCCATTTTGGGTACTCCACTCATAAGTTCTTTGTTGGCTATCTTAGTTAGGTCTTTGTAATTCATGTGACCTAATCTTTGATGCCACAGGTCAAGGTTACTTATGACAGCCAAGTGGCAAGTGAGATTATTAGTGGTAACAATCCCGTAGCAATTATCAGATGTGCGAACCCCATGCATGACAATATTTCCCTTCTTATCCAAAATTTCACATTTATTTTTTGAAAATAATACTTCACGATGAGAATCACTCATTTGGCTAATGCTTAGAAGATTAGCTTTAAACCCATCAACAAGCAAGACATTTTCAAGCTTAGGAAGACCAGCCACACTTATAAAGCCCTTACTAATGACTCTAGAAGTGCCACCATCTCCAAAGGTAACAATTCCTCCTTCATATTTTTTAAAAGATGTGAAGTAGGATTTGTTACCCGACATGTGATGAGAGCACCCATTATCAAGATACCACATATGTGAGTCACGTGCTTTCAAGGAAGTGTGAACAACAAAAACAAGTCAAGTCACTCTTTCTCACCCATACCTTTTTTTTGTCTTAATAGAAGCAGGACTAGCAGTCTTGGTAAATGTCTTAGTGTTGTGAACACCATCATGAATCTTGGTGTTTCGCCTTGACATGTAAGGTTGTCTCCTAACCCATGAAGTATTAGAATTTCCAATTTTTTGAGACACCTTACTAAACAACTCATAATAATAAGGACAAATATGGTCATACCTACCACAATGATGACAAACAAAAATAGGTTTTACCTCCCTTTTGTTGATCTTACCCCCTTTAGGTTGATGAAGATAGGGATCACCCTTGGGCTTTGTCTTTGCTTGAGTCTTGAGGTCATGTAATGTAGAGGCCTGTCTTTTTTGAAATGTCGCATCACCATAGCCTATCCCACTTTTTTCACCACTCATCTGTTGAGACCCGATGATGTCTTCCAATGTCTTTGACCCTTTGTTCCACATATCAATTGTGGATTTAGCATCTTTGAGTTCTTCTTTTTTCTGATCAACCAACTCTTCAAAAGCAGGTTGTGACATCTCAAGGATTTCAATCTTCTCTTCATATATGGCATAGATTCGCAGAAGTTCATTCCTTGCAATCTCACAAGATAGAAGTTTTCCGCAGAGGTCTTGCCTATCATTGGAGATCTTGATGACATCTTTTTTTGTTGTTTCAATCTCTCCCTTTAGCTTGACATTCTCACTTTCACATGCTCTGAGCTTGAAAGTGAGTTTGTCATTGATCTTGGACAAGTTCATAGATTCATTGTACAGCTTTTCATAAGCTTGTTGTAGGTCATCACCATCAATCTCATCATTGTCTTCCAAGATTTCATCATCTTCATTTTGCTTATCTTTCTCTTGATCTCATCCAGTTGAGCAACTAAGGCATGTAAGTTGATGGATGATTGTAAAAATGACTCTTCTCTTTGATGGGCCTAACTAAGAATGTCCCATGCATCTTTGGCCTTTGTGCAGTGAGCAATCCGTTGTTGTTCTTCCTCTGAAATTGTTTCACGGATGGTATTCAGAACTCTTTGATTGCTTGTATTGTTAGCACTTTCAACATCCTTTTCAATTACTCACCAACCTTCAAGGTCATAAACTCTAAGATGCATCCTCATTCTAATCTTCCAAAATAAGTAATTACTCCCATCAAAGGTAGGAGCACGGTGCAAACTCTGACCATGAGCAAACTCAACTGGCTTTGGAGAAGGTTAAGTTACTGTAGACCAGAATGCCATGTAGGTACTATCTAATCTTCACCGGATTCGGTTTCTTCGAGTTCTTGCTCTGACTTGCTTTCATTATCCCAAGTCACTGTATAGACTTTCTTTCGGTTCTTTTTTGATGCACATTCAAGAGCAATATGACCAAACCCTTGACATTCGTAACACTTGACACCTTGCCCCTTCACAATCTTCTTCTCAGTTTTTGGAGCAACTTTTGGTGGAAAAGTTTTGGATTTTTCATTACCCTTATCTTTTGAACTAGGGTCCTTGAAATTAGGCTTCTTTTTCTTTAATTTTTTTTTTTTTGTTTGAATTGTTTGGTAAACATAGTTGTCATTTCGAACTCTAGATCAAACTCAATCTTAGGGGTCTTAGCAGTCTCATGAGCGCTGGTAAAAGCCATGCTATCTTTTTGTTTTTTCTTAAAAATATGGTGGGTTTCATAAGTCTGCAAGTTTCCAACCAACTTATCAAGGTTGAGGTTATCCACATCCTGAGCCTCCTCAATAGCTATCACTTTTGATTGGAACCTCTCGGGTAAAGACCTCAATATTTTTCTAACAATCTTAGCTTCAGGAATTCACGATGTCACTAAGTTTAGCATAAAAATCATCAAATGGCTCATCATCACGCATAAAAAGAGTTTCAAAAGAGGAGGTGAGACGTTGAAGTTTTGATCTTTTAACAGTAGTAGTACCCTCGTGAATAGTTTCAAGCATGTCCCAAGCCTCTTTTGTTACCTCAGACGGGCAGATATGATGAAACTCTTCAGGCGTGACGAGCAAAAGAGGGAATTGAGAGCTTTACTATTCTAACTCAAGTTTTGATAATCGCTTACATCCCATTTAGCAAGTGGTTTTGGGATATCAACACCACCAACGGTGACAACAAGTTCACTCAATCCATAGATCACACAGTGCCAAACTTTCTCATCAATAGATTCAAAAAACGCCCTAATACGAGCTTTCCAGTAAGAATAGTTTGTACCATCAAGTAACAGAGGTCTATGGGTCGAGTTACCTTCACGAATTGAATCCATATCACAAATCACACAAAATTACACTCCTATAGTTTTGATGAAAACAAAGAGTGACTTGCTCTGATACCAATTGAAAAACCTAAGTGATTCGTGATTCGGATCAGAACTAATTGCAACAATTCCCAAACAATTAAAATTAACAATCTAATTCATCTAGCACATACAAAAGTGATTTAGATTGCTGCTTCAACAATAATAAATCAACATAATCGATTTTTACGTGGAGAAATCACAATTGAATCACCTCCAATCGTGACTAAAAAACCACAAACAAAGCACCACTAATCAATCCACTATGAAAGAAATAAAGAGTAAAAATTTACCAAGGGCGAAACGCCACTAATCAATCCACTATGAAAGAAAGAAAGAAAGAATACAAATTTATCAAAACAACTAACCCAAACACAATCAATTTGTCTTCAACAATTTATATCTCTTTCATTACCGTCTTTGTCTCGAAATTGATCAGCTTGATGTTGAATCCACAACATCCATGTCGAATCAATGACTACTCACAACTTTGAACTCCTTTGAATACTCTACGCTTGAATATTCGGATTCCGCCAAAGAAGAACACTCTTGTATTTGAATAATTGATCAACTCTTTGATGTATACTTGTCAAACCATGAGTTTAATACTCAACAAACATCAAAGAAACTAGCAAAGTTGCTCCAGAAGAAAACCCTAATACCCTCAAAGAAGATCTGGAAGCCGTACCCTAAAACCAGACTGAAACATTGCTTCTATAGCAAACAGATCAGCGATCCCCACTCGAGCGCAGGAAAGGCCGCTCGAGCGACGTCACCAATACGCGTGTCTCTAAACAGGGTCTACGCTCGAGCATAAAAACACACCTCTCAGTATTTTTGCAGACAAGCCAAACTACTGAGAGTGTGAGAACTTCGCTCGAGCGCAGCTTTGCCTACTCGAGCGGGAAGACCAAAAATAAGGAAAAATTACAACTCAATTAAACCAAGCTTGTTCGCGGAATTGGCAACAAGCAGGGACCTAACAAGGAGTAAATAGAAAAACCTATTCTCTAGGAAACACAGATGTTGAAATACTGAGGTGAGGAAACTTAACCAAAAATCCTTTCAGCCTAACTCATAGAATTTTGTCATTCTTTCTTCTTCTTTTTTTCCCTTTCTTTATCTCTGCTTGATTGATTTTTCTTCCCAATTTTATTGCACACATTAAACCTTGGTTGTATTGTTCAGTTGCATTTTTTAGTGTAAAGTAACCTAATCACATGATTGCTAGACAACAAAGTGAGTTCAGGCACGGTTTTCTCTTTTCCTCCATGTTTATTTATTTATTATGATGTTAGCGACAACAGGTATTATTTGATTTCTTTATGGTTGGATCCTACAAATTTCTGGGAGTAGCAGTTAACCCTCACTTTGTTTCTATGCCATTTTTTTTCTAAAAAGCTCGTTATGGAGTGAAGCCAGTGCCAAATGTTAGATATATGAGATACCTTTATATGTACACAAGAATCACTGAAAAATATTAATTTTTGAGAGAGTTATGATCATTTTTCGAAAACATGACAAGAACAGACCAGTACTGTTTGAATCTATAGTTTCACCCCCTTGATATGATTTTTAGACTTTTTATCCTTCTGATAAAATATCCTTAACTCAAATACCTTTCCAATGGTTCTAGTCTCACTTAGTTTGGACATCGTTTGATGCCTCTATTCCTTTTTTCTAACTCAGCCTACCTGTGCTGGAGTCTGCTGAACTCCCTATTTGAATATACCAGTCATCTTCCAAAAATGAGTTCTCCATCATAAAGTGATTTTTAGCTCTAAAGTTCTTCTTGAAATATCTTCCTAACTTATTAAAATATCTCCAGTAAAAATATCGTGATCATTTTACTGCATGTGGTATGAGCTCGTATTTTTCTTTAAAACTGTTAGTAAATGGCCTATAGATGAATCTATGGTTATGTTATTCAACTTATAAAAGAAAATTTGAAATGAAAGTGGACGTGTTCTATGTTGTGTTCAAATTTTAGAACCTAAAGAGATCCTAAATGGTTTACAAATCCATTCTTTTGGCATGTTATTCTAAAAGAAAAATGCTGAAAATTATTACCTTTGTGTTATTTGTTCTTAAGTGTTCAAAGGCATGATTAAGTGAATTGGTAAGAAAAGCATGATTTAAATTATTTTATTTAAATCTATGAGATACATGTTAGTTTATGACACTTGAAACTAATTTTTTCTGTTGAAGTTGCATTTGCATATTCTAAACTTGAAAAGTGTCCTAAGTTGATGGGTTTCATGACTTTAGGGTATGTTGGCAGGCTGATAGAAGCTCAAAGGAGCATGTTAGATGATAGATTTAAATGGAAGGTTGGTACATTATTTGCACTAATTGTTGTGTTTTAGTGTTTCTACTTCTTCGACCGTCATGTTGTGTTTTGTCAGGCCCGAGACATGGACAAAAGGAATGAGGGAAAAGCTGGAGAAGAAAGGGCTATTTTTAGGCATTATGTGAGGGAATTGTCTCAAATTTGGTAGTTTGATTAGAAACAGCGTTTTAAATCAAAGTCATTGCCGTTCTTGGCAATGATGAACGGTGGATTTTAGCTAAATTCCTTCGTTTAGGCCTTCAAATTAACGATCTTTCCGTTTTAAGAAAGTTTCATTTTGGGAATAACTTTATGTTGGGAAGTCCGTTATTAGTGTCATCTATTGTTTCCTAGTATGCAGATTTGGGCTTAACTACATGATCTTCTTTTTTCTTGTTCATTATGTTCTATCTTTTATTGGAAAGAAAACTATTTCCTCTGCTAGTTCGGTTTCTAAATTGGAAACAAATAGCTTGTAATTTATAGTGCGAGGTCTGGATTAAGACCTCTTAATCTTGCTACCTTAACAACTCATTTTTTACTAACGCGTGGTATACTGCTCTATGGGGTTTTAAAAGAGTCGAAGGAATACAAATTATGATCAGGATTAAGTTTTTTATTTATCTATTTTTATGATGAATTTTTTAGTATCGCTACTTTGAGCTTTCATATTTTGGTAGTTGACAGCTACTTATCATTTCTTTTGACAGGAGCACTATGTCATCGATATGTTTTGGGCAATTCTCAATAATTTTTCCATGGAAAATCAGATGAAATATTTTAGGTAAGCTTATCATCTATAATTTATTTCCTAAACTCTCTGATTTGTGGGTTATATATAATGTTATACTTGGTGCAATAGTTTCATAGTAGCCACAATGTATTTAGCTATGTTCTTAGTGTATGTCCTTAGAACCAAATCCAATTTGTACTCCTATTGTATGTTTGTTTTCTCAACTTTATATCTTTCTGTTAATTCTTCTTCTTCTTCTTTTCAAGTATATTTATCTATGTGCTTTTCTTTGCGACTGATTCAATCTTGGGAAACCAAAAAACAAAAACAATTGGGATAAAACCTTTCTGAGTCGATATGTTGACTTGAGTATGTTTATGTGGAATTGCTAAGTTAGTAAATTGACGGTACTTGATTTACATAGATAACTCTTAATGGTAAATTGGAGATGAAAAATGTTTTAAACTTGAAACTGTCCTTGGTAAAAGTGGTTAAGCATGTTTGTGGTGGTGATCAATGTTTACACTAGGAACTTGAATTTACTGAGGGGTTAGAAAATAAATAGGAAATGGAAGTGCAAAACTTAGCCCAAGAGATTTTGAGCCTTTGTGTAGAGAGTATCCCCCCCCCCCCCACCTTTTCTTCTGTTGATTTTTTTTTTTTTTTTTGCTTTGTATTAGCTAGCATTGTCTTCATGCTTTTCAAAAATAATGTTGACTTTTATTTATAAAAACATAAACAAAAATCATTCATTGATTTTTAGGGGCTGTAGTCACATAACATTTTGTTTATGGGTCACTCTCAATAAGAGTTTTTTTTTTTTTTTTTTTTTTTTGCATTGTCAACTATGTTAAAAAATTTCATGCTTTTAGAGTTGAGATTTCAAGGTTTCCCTTAAAAAGTGTCCATTCTTTCATCGAATTGCTTACAGGCTAGCAATACAATTCTTTTGATGCCTCAAGTAATTGAGATAGAATTAAGAACCCCAATGTCAATTTTTTGACCCAATTTCAGCCTCATTTCCTTTAGCCAATTGGTGTATTAATAATTTCCAGTGTTCCCTGGAGGTTTGCCAAAATGAGAAACTCACATTTATGGGACCATGTATGAGATGTTATGTATGGTGAATTTGTATAAGGGTATGTAGGGCATTTCATTATCTATATGTCAACTTCTAACTTTCTCTTCAAAAGGCATCATTTTTTCGTAATTTCCAGTATTTGTGATGCTCCAGCGATACTAAATGTTTATTGTGTTGTTTTTTCAACATGAATAGCACACGCATAGATTTGTGGCTAGACTAAGGGCTCCTACAATTAATACCCTTCTTGGCCATGAAGAAATATGTGTATTCTTCAAAACTAAACATGAATAGCACACGCATAGATTTGTGGCTAGACTAAGGGCTCCTACAATTAATACCCTTCTTGGCCACGAAGAATAGGGTGTATTCTTCAAAAATAATTATAAGGGCTCTAAGTACTTTGCTGACATGTTGAGTGTGTGCAACATCCTTGTGTTATTTTCAAACCAATTTTGAAATGTTTTAGCCAATTCTCTTTAATGTTGTACGACATTTTTCTTTTTAAATTTTATTCCACTGGACTTGAGGTGAATTAGTTCATGAATTTGCTCAAATAAAAGTTGAGCGCTTTAAAGAGTTTGCCACCATACATGGCACTCTCTATGTAGTCATGCAGTTTATGTAGGTAGCTGTTAGGGCTTCAACATCTTTTGGATGGAACAGTAACCAAATATCTTTGTTTTCTTTTCTGGTTCTGTGTTTTCTGTCTCAAGTTTGTTACTGGGTGTTCTCAAGGACCTTTGCTTGGATTTAAATACCTTGAGCCTTTGTTCTACATACATAGGTGATAGCCCTTTTTTGAGTATTCTCTTAGGGTTGCTGGTAATGCTTCTGAAGAGGCTCTTGACCGATTACCAACATCAGCTACTTGTATGAATCTTCTAAAGTTTCTCCATACAAAAAGCTTGTCCCAATCTACTATTTTTCTATGTGACAAATCTTAGTTTTGTCGCATAGAAGGTTTGCCACACAGAAGCTTCCTCCATACAGAAGGTTAGTCCCATTCTCCCATATAGAAGGTTTGTCCCATTCTACTGTGTTTTTCTCTTATTTTTATGTTGTTTCCAGTGTGCTCATAGCAATTTTAGTGGTTGTGAATTTATCTATGGATGTGTCCCTGTACAATTGATGAGATATACCTAGCTACTATACAACTATATCACTATGATATTGAATAAATGATGGGCATGACAACCCAATACTACACACACATGAGGCAAAAAAGATCTCAATCATATGCTATTAGTAAGTTTGTTGTCCCCCTGGACGTGGGACTAACTGATTATGTCATTTATATACTTTTCCAAACATAGATAGCATAGGATATCCATATGTATAACTGAGCGCTAAACTTTTCTTATGATATTATTGCTTTGAATTAATTTTCGTACTTAATTGCAAAGATTTTATATGCTTAACTGAGCACTAAACTTTTCTTATGCTATGATTGAATTTTTGAAAGCATATGATATGTGGTGTTCTCTGCAATTATGATAGACCTGGACTAGTTTGCTACAAATTAGCAAGGTGGCAGTAGAGAGGTCATCAGGATTGCAGGTATCACATGTTTAGTTTTTGGACCATATTGATAATGATCATATGACTATGACTTTGGTTGTGTTTGTGAATCTTAAATTTTGCTGAAAATAGAGGAAAAAAACTTAAGTGTTAGAATTATGCCAATAGACACATCTTAATTTCCTCCATTTTAGATTTACCAACTTACGATGACCACCACCACTAAACCAATTTCCCTATGTTTCTCTCTCCTCTTACATTTGTTGAATTATTTCTTTCCTCTCTTGTGAAAGAGCATAGAACTACCAGATCACAAAATCTTGTATCCCTTTCCCCATTTTTGTCTTGGTTTGAATTTTTGGATTAAGTCATTTTATGTTTTGGCAAATTTTAATCTTTGATTTGGCAAATTTATCGATTGTCATGGACTGTGTTGTACATTAAGAACTTTGTTGTTGTTCTTCTTCAATAAAAAATGCAACTGAGTATGCATAGTAGTATTGTTGTGGTGCTAGTGCATGTTGGATATTTACGTGTTCAACATTGTTGTTGTCTTTTTTTTTCCTAAAGTATTTATTTGTTTAAAGTTTTGCTAATTTTAAAACCAAACCACAAACTGATAGAACTCAAGCCAAAGTTAAAATAGGGCATCCAATCCTTAGCTACCCCTCTTTTTGGGTAATTTACCAAGAAAAAGAAGGGATAATGTTTTATGCTATTTGCATTTGCATAAATCTTGATTTCATTATCTATTGGTGTATACTATTTGTATGTCAAACTTTATTACTATTTGTGGGGACATAAATTTTGAATAATGACACGTGGCCGAGGTGTCACCAAAGTGCCAGCCGAGGTGCCACGTGTCCTGGTCATGACACCGAGGTTATCTCAGCAAGGCCGAGGTTATCTCTAAAGATACCAGAATCCGAGATAAGCGGATAAGGGACAAGAGTCCTAAATTTGGAGAAGACTTCAGTTTGGGTAAAGATAAGACTCTTAGAGAGTTTATCCCAATCCTACTGGGAGTCCAGGATTAGCAGTAATCCTAAGTCCATTAGAGTTAGACTTCTATTGGGACTAGGATTATGTTGGCTATAAAAGGAAGGCACCCCCATGGGTCTAAGGTATGCCTTTTGATATTTTGTCTAGTGAGTTAAGCACTATTGGTTATCTTTGAGAGATATGGAGTACTGACTTGATCGTCGGAGTACCCCCGGGTAGACGAGCCACTGCCAGAATCTTCTCTTTCTGTTGCAGATCGTTCGGGCCTAATCTATTCTGTGAGTGCTCTCCAGCTGGGTACCTGTTTGGCAGTGTGGTTGGAAAATCACCCACACAATTTGGCACTGTCTGTGGGAACGAAAGGAGAATAGATGGCCCACGACAGACCGAAAGAGATGGTTGGGGACAACACCCCTACTGAGAGTGGGAAACATATTGACCTTGGCGTCGAAGAAGACAACTACAACGAAGAAACTCTTGATGAGAATCACAGAGAAGACGATGTCGGCCAGGAGGGCAACGTGCCGAAGAAATCAAAACGAAGCGAGTATTATAATGAGGACGACTTCCAAGTATGGAAAGGAAGATGCTTACGAAGGGACGACGAGATAAGGGGAATGACAAACAAATTGGCGGACCTACAAACGGTTGTCAATTTCATGATACAGAACAACGTCATGCAGCCACCATTCCTGTCACAAGATACGCCGATTCCAGCAGCCAAGAAAGATGCCCAGGCAGGGGGGCAGAAGACAACTCCTACGACTCCTCAGCACAATAGGACCAAGGAACATTCTCACCGGTCTTCAAGGGAGGTCAGGCGAGGAGTGTCACGCCCTCAAAATAAACCCATTATATATATCATTGACATGCATTATTTAATGAAAACACTTTATTAATTCATTCATCAGAGTATTACTCAATAAAAGCATTACATGTAACATCCAATAAAATGCCCTACAGGCTTACATCTTTCCAAGCCAACACTTGGATACAAAAATACGAGTTCTAACTCAATACAAGAAAAGCCCTAGGCTTGAATGTTTACATGTACTAATAAATAAAGACAATTAACTAAAGATAGTCTTCTTCAAAATCCAGAAGCCAAACCCTCCCAAGCTAAGTCCTTGGAGGCAACTTATCACCTGAACCTGAAAATGATATTCCCATAAAGGGTGAGCCACAGCCCAGTAGAAATATACTAAACCACATATAAGCAATGAATAAAGCAATAGCATTCAACAGATGGTTAACCAAGATAATCAATTACTTCATTTTACAGTCTCATGACACTATTGTCTAAGATACGTTTTACTTTCCAATTTTATCAACATGGCTCAGAACCTGGCCAAACTTACAACAGTGAATTACATATATCATATTCACATCCTTCCAATATCAACAAACAAATGAGACTCAAGCTCAAATCAAAACACTTCATATTTCCAGATTGATACACATTTTAGTGCTGTATCAATAAAACACTTCTATATAAATAAGCACACATCAAAGTGATGCTAATGGAGTCCATCCCCTATCTCCTCCCAAACAAAATCCGGTTTAGAGGTCCATCCCCTATCTTCCCCTAAACCGTGGAGTACATCCCCTATCTCCTCCCACACAAAACAATGTATGCAAATGCAATGCTCAATCAATACACGTATTTTCTGTATCAATGCAATAGTCAAAATTAATGACTTAACCAATGTGATTAGTTTCAGTTATTCCTAATCCACATGCAATGTCTACAACAATCACGACTATCCTCCACCGATAGCCCAAAACAGTTATTTCTAAACTGAAAATAACTATGACAACAATTCAATAGACAAATGATTCACATTATCCAACTACGCCATTTAATCAATGAATTCCCCAATTCCATGAATTTAACCATCTTTTCCCAATTCCATGAATTAATTATGCAAATTAATTTAATAATACAACTAGGGTTTTTCCCAAAATTTACCAAAGTATCCCCAACATATCAAAATACCAAAACTTAGAACAAAACCTATAAAATGGAGTAGGGAATCCCTACCTCGAAGAAAATAACCCGAATGGAGAAGACGGAGATGAAGACCCAAATACCAATGTGCTCCAAACAACCAACAATTCAGATTAAAACGAAGCCCTCGACTCACACACTCTTTTTAATGAAGGATCTAGGGTAGAAACACACCCTAAGAAGATCAATCCTAAGAGAGAAGGTGTGTATAGGGAGAGAAAACTCGTAACTAGGGTTTTGGAATATGAAAGCGTATGAAAAACAGATCTGAAACACGCTGCTGCCTATTTAAACCTGACAGGCTCGCTCGAGCGAAGACTTGGTCGCTCGAGCGACCAGACACAGAGAAGCTACGCTCGAGCCAAGGAAGCCTTGCTCGAGCCAACAACCCAAATGCTCGCTCGAGCGAAAGAAAACTCGATCGAGCGAAGAACTCAAACCCTCAGGTCTGTAACCAGACACACGCTCGAGCGAAGGAACTATCGCTCGAGCGAAGAACGGACTAACTCGCTCGAGCGAAGAAAATCTCGCTCGAGCCAAGAATGCAAAGCTACAGGTCCATACTGGACGCCACCTCTCGCTCGAGCGACCAACTCCTCGCTCGAGCGAAGAACCAAAAACCTGGACAGCAACACTTGGTTTTTAAACCCAACCAACCTGAAACAAACCTGCCCAACACATCCTATAATTCCAAATGAGAAAATAAGGGACAACAACAACAATTATACAATGACAGAATCTACGGAACCTAAGTCCGGATACAATTAACAAATAAGAAAAGACTGGGGTCGCTATAACCTCCCCCCCTTAAAAGAATTTCGTCCCCGAAATTAAGCATAAATCTTTGAAAACAGGTTTTTCTTAATTTCCAAAGATATTATATAACAATAATAAACAACTTGACCCAATACTGGTCACTTCATCTCTTTATCAAGAGGCATCTCACAATATATAAAACAACATATATTTCAGCCTGTATCACTATTATGCATTATTCCCTTTAATGTTAGCAATTCCCATATCATAGTCAATTGTATGATACATACAACACATTTAACAATGCAATCAACATATGCAATGTTACACTAAACTTTTATAATGAAGCAAGTTTCAAAATACACCCATTTACCAAAACATACTCAATGTTTTACAACTTAAGACATATGTAAAGCTCTTAAGTTCAAAAATATAACAGAATCTAATTATAAGATTACAAATCAACAAACATGTCCGGATATTTTTCGCGAACTTCCAACTCACGTTCCCAAGTGGCTTCCTTCACTCCGTGATGTTTCCACAAAACTTTGACCAAAGGGATGGTTTTGCCTCTCAAAACTTGATCCCGCCTATCCAAGACCCGAACCGGTCTCTCCTCATACGAGACATCCTCATCAACCACTAAATCGGTCCAATCCAACACATGTGATGGATCCGGCTCATACTTCCGAAGCATACTCACATGGAAAACGTCATGTACTCGGGACAACTGCGGTGGCAAAGCTAAACGATAAGCAGCCTCGCCAATTCTCTCAAGGATCTCAAATGGACCAATGAACCGAGGGGACAACTTCCCACTCTTCCCAAACCTCATCAAACCCCGTCTAGGTGATATCTTCAGAAAGACATGATCACCCACCTCAAACACCAAAGGTCTCCTCCTACGGTCGGCATAAGATTTCTGACGACTCTGTGCTGTAACCAGCCTCTTACGGATAAGCTCAACTTTCTCCGTCGTTTCCCTCACCAACTCCGGACCCAACAGAGGTGCATCACCCACCTCGGCCCAACAAACAGGAGATCTACACGGTCGGCCATACAAGGCCTCAAATGGTGCCATACCGATACTAGACTGGAAACTGTTGTTGTAGGCAAACTCCACCAACAGCAAGTGCCTCTCCCATGATCCACTAAAGTCTAGAACACAACCCCGAAGCATATCCTCAAGGATCTGAATAGTACGCTCGGACTGTCCGTCAGTCTGAGGATGATAAGCCGTGCTAAAGGTCAACTTAGTGCCTAAGGCACTCTGCAAACTCTGCCACAACCTGGCAGTAAAACGAGGATCTCTATCTGAGACGATCGTCACTGGAACCCCGTGTAACCTCACTATGTCCTGAATGTACAAGTCTGCAAGATGATCTACCGAATCTCTCACGCGCATAGGAATGAAGTGCGCCGACTTAGTCAACCGGTCTACAACCACCCAAATAGCATCACTACCCCGCTGAGTCCTCGGAAGACCCACAACGAAGTCCATAGTGACGTGTTCCCACTTCCACTCGGCAATAGGCAAGGGTTGCAACAAACCCGCTGGCCTCTGATGTTCGGCCTTCACTTGCTGGCAAGTAAGGCACTTAGATACGAAAGCTGCCACATCTCTCTTCATACCCCGCCACCAGAACTGGCGACCCAAATCCCGATACATCTTAGTGCCTCCCGGATGCACCGCAAGGCGTGAATGATGAAAATCTCGGAGTACCTCCTCTCGACAAGACTCTGGCACAAACAGACGGTCTCGGTATCTCGCACTCAGGTTGGGATACACCGTCAAACCCTTCTCAACCTTCCCACCGGAAATCTTCTCACGGAGGGTTTCTACCTCGAGGTCACCCCTCTGAGCCTCTAACACTCGAGTCACGAGTGTAGGCTGTACAACAACAGAAAACAAGGCTGCAGCCTCTACGGATTCACCCAGAAGTAAGTTAAACTCCCCAAGTGTACCCAACATCTCCCATTCTCGGATGGCTATACTAGCTATGACACCAACAGGTTTTCTGCTAAGGGCATCGGCCACCACATTGGCCTTTCCCGGATGATAATGCAACTCAAAGTCATAATCCTCTATAAATTCCATCCACCTCCTCTGCCTCAAGTTCAAATCTTTCTGTATAAACAAATATTTCAGACTCTTATGATCCGAAAATACCTCAAATTTCTCACCATAAAGGTAATGCCTCCAAATCTTCAAGGCAAATATCACAGCTGCTAACTCTAGATCATGCGTAGGGTAATTTTGCTCGTGAATTTTCAACTGACGTGAGCCATAGGCAACTACTTTCCCTTCTTGCATTAACACACAACCCAGACCCTCTCGTGAGGCGTCACAATAGACTGCATAACCCAACCCTCTCTCTGGAATAATCAATATTGGAGCGGTGGTCAGTCTAACTTTCAACTCCTGGAACGACTTTTCACAAGTCTCACTCCATACAAATTTGACTCCCTTCCGGGTCAACCTAGTCAAAGGCGACGCTAATCTGGAGAAATCTTTCACAAACCGACGGTAATACCCAGCTAACCCCAGAAAACTGCGGATCTCAAACACACTCTTAGGCTGTGCCCAATCTTGCACTGCCTCAGTCTTGGATGTATCAACAGACACTCCTTCCCCAGACACCACATGGCCTAAGAACTTGACCTCTTCTAGCCAGAACTCACACTTCCCAAACTTAGCATAAAGCTTATGGACTCTAAGTAACTCGAGCACCACTCTCAAGTGTTCCTTGTGCTTCTCCTCAGAAGATGAATAGATAAGGATGTCGTCCACAAAGACGACTACAAAACGATCTAAAAATTCCCGGAATATCCGGTTCATTAAATCCATAAAAACTGCCGGTGCATTGGTGAGCCCAAATGGCATCACCAGAAACTCATAGTGGCCATACCGCGTACGGAATGCCGTCTTTGAAATATCCTCCTCCCTGACCCTCAACTGGTGGTAACCCGATCTCAAGTCTATCTTAGAGAAACAACGGGAACCCTTCAACTGGTCAAACAGATCATCTATACGAGGCATAGGGTACCTATTCTTAACCGTAGCCCGATTCAATTTCCGGTAATCTATACAAAGTCTCAAAGCACCACCTTTCTTTTTAACAAAGAGGGCCGGTGCTCCCCACGGCGAAACACTAGGACGTATAAAGCCCTTATCTAGCAACTCCTGGAGCTGAATCTTCAACTCAACTAACTCGGCTGGGGCAAAACGATAAGGTGCCATAGAAATCGGCGCCGTGCCGGGCACTAGGTCAATAGAGAACTCAATCTCTCGATGCGGTGGCAAACTAACAAGATCCTCAGGAAAAACGTCCGAATACTCGCAAACCACCCTTGGCAACACAATCTGAGTCTCATCATCCTCACTAATCGAAAGATTAGCAAGCAGACCACAAAGCTCACTTCGTCCTCGCGGAACATACCCCGGTGGCAACACATTACCCACCCGGTCCCCCAGAAAATGAAAATACTCTCCGCTCACGGTACAACAAGTGACCCTCTGGCGGTAGCAATCAATAACTGCCCGATATGACGATAACCAGTCCATACCCAAAATAACATTGAAACCTCTCATAGGCATAACTACAAAGGAAAATGGGATTCTATGGTAATCAACCTCTATATCACAACCCCTAACACCTTGTTTCAAAATCAATTCACCCCCAAGAGGTGACACTACACAAATAGGAGATGCTAATTGTGCTAACTCCAACTCCAAAACAGATGCAAAAGCAGCAGACACAAAGGAATGAGATGCACCCGTATCAATCAAAACATTAGCAACCGAGTTGCAAAACAAGAAGGTACCTCTCACAACTGATGGTGCTGGCACAAGATCCTGCGTGGTAACAGCATACACGCGCCCAGACGACCTCTGATCAACCTGTTCACCCCTAGGAGCATAAGATTGCTGTACCGACTGGGACGATGAAGCCCCTTGATTGGCCCTCGAGGCCTGACCTGACTGAGCTGGCTGCTGACCCTGAATCGGCCTCAAACCAGATGCACCAGGTGTGCCACCCAACTGCGGGCAATACCTCTTCATATGCCCTGGCTGACCACACTGATAACACGAGAGTGGCTGGCCTCTACCCTGACTCTGGCTCTGAGATTGAGCCAAAGATGATGCTGCTCTCTGCACTCCTCCCCTCTGAGGACAAACTGGAGACTTGTGGCCCAGCTGGCCACACTTGAAACAGGTAATGTCTCCCTGACTGCCTTTCCCCGAACTAGCACTCGGCACAGGAAAAGTCGATCTAGAAAAGCTACCCTGAGACTGCTGAGGATTAAAACCCTTCTGTCTCCTACCATCAGTCTGACTATCCTGACTCCTCTTGGAGCCCTTCTGTCCTTCCTCCTCCTCCTGCATCATGATCTCCATATGGGCTGCAGCATCAACCATACGCCCATAATCCCGAATCATCGTTCCCTCAACTCTCAGCTTGAGGCCACGCCTCAACTTCTTCTCAAACTCAATACAACGGCGTTCCTCAGACGCCACCAACTTAGGTGCAAACCTGGACAAACTAGTAAATGCAGCCTCAAACTCGGTTACTGAAGAACTCGACTGCTTAAGCTGGGAGAACTGGTCTCTCAGCTTCTCCCTGACTGCTGGAGATAAGAACTTCTCCTGGAAAGCATTCACAAAAGCCTCCCATGTACCTCCTATACGACCCTTAGTGAACTTCCACCACTGACCCGCATCCCCCTTCAACTGGAAAGATGCCAAGGTCACTTTCAACCCCTCGTCTTCGATGCCAAGCATCTCAAACGTCTTCGTTGTCTGTTCGAGCCATTCATCTGCCTTAAGCGGCTCTTTAGGATCACCCACAAATTCATCCGGATTAGACCGGAAGAACTCCCTTTTCAGAAAGGAAGGTCCTGCATCTGCAGCAACATCCCGAGCTTGATTCTCAGCTCTGAGAATGCCTACTGACTCCCTGAATGCCCTTGCTATCTCTCGGGCTAGAGCGCCCATAGCCTGCTGACCTACTGGCTCGGCCTCATTGGCCTGGCCAATTCCCTCCTGAACTACCGGAATCTGCTCTGGCACAGGCACCTCCTGCCTACCCGGCCTACCACGCCTACCGCGTCCTCGTCCTCGTCCTGACATCCTAATAAAGGAAACAAAGACATTAGCACATTTATAAATGTGCTGAAGCTAAACACTCACGTCCTAATGCATTGGACAACAATAATTCATTCCACGTAAGCACATAATCACATAAGCACCTACGAATTTCATTCCCGGATAATGATAGTCCCAATGGGTTACTATAGTTCCGGTTAGAAGCAGCAGTGATCAAGTGCCATTCCAACAAGACTACTAGAAACTCAAGGGTCCAATCATCATCCCAGAAACTACATTCCATACCCACATAATCACATAAACATGTTATCACATAAGCATATAACATTACACTAAGTCTCTATCAGACGAGACGAACCCATTGTGATACTAATCACTTCCTACGTACCCAAAGTATTCAAACCCGGTACGCTCTGATACCAAGTTGTCACGCCCTCAAAATAAACCCATTATATATATCATTGACATGCATTATTTAATGAAAACACTTTATTAATTCATTCATCAGAGTATTACTCAATAAAAGTATTACATGTAACATCGAATAAAATGGCCTACAGGCTTACATCTTTCCAAGCCAACACTTGGATACAAAAATACGAGTTCTAACTCAATACAAGAAAAGCCCTAGGCTTGAATGTTTACATGTACTAATAAATAAAGACAATTAACTAAAGATAGTCTTCTTAAAAATCCAGAAGCCAAACCCTCCCAAGCTAAGTCCTTGGAGGTAGCTTATCACCTGAACCTGAAAATGATATTCCCATAAAGGGTGAGCCACAGCCCAGTAGAAATATACTAAACCACATATAAGCAATGAATAAAGCAATAGCATTCAACAGATGGTTAACCAAGATAATCAATTACTTCATTTTACAGTCTCATGACACTATTGTCTAAGATACGTTTTAGTTTCCAATTTTATCAGCATGGCTCAGAACCTGGCCAAACTTACAACAGTGAATTACATATATCATATTCACATCCTTCCAATATCAACAAACAAATGAGACTCAAGCTCAAATCAAAACACTTCATACTTCCAGATTGATACACATTTTAGTGCTGTATCAATAAAACACTTCTATATAAATAAGCACACATCAAAGTGATGCTAATGGAGTCCATCCCTTATCTCCTCCCAAACAAAATCCGGTTTAGAGGTCCATCCCCTATCTTCCCCTAAACCGTGGAGTACATCCCCTATCTCCTCCCACACAAAACAATGTATGCAAATGCAATGCTCAATCAATACACGTATTTTCTGTATCAATGCAATAGTCAAAATTAATGACTTAACCAATGTGATTAGTTTCAGTTATTCCTAATCCACATGCAATGTCTACAACAATCACGACTATCCACCACCGATAGCCCAAAACAATTATTTCTAAACTGAAAATAACTATGACAACAATTCAATAGACAAATGATTCACATTATCCAACTACGCCATTTAATCAATGAATTCCCCAATTCCATGAATTTAACCATCTTTTCCCAATTCCATGAATTAATTATACAAATTAATTTAATAATACAACTAGGGTTTTTCCCAAAATTTACCAAAGTATCCCCAACATATCAAAATACCAAAACTTAGAACAAAACCTATAAAATGGAGTAGGGAATCCCTACCTCGAAGAAAATAACCCGAATGGAGAAGACGGAGATGAAGACCCAAATACCAATGTGCTCCAAACAACCAACAATTCAGATTAAAACGAAGCCCTCGACTCACACACTCTTTTTAATGAAGGATCTAGGGTAGAAACACACCCTAAGAAGATCAATCCTAAGAGAGAAGGTGTGTATAGGGAGAGAAAACTCGTAACTAGGGTTTTGGAATATGAAAGTGTATGAAAAACAGATCTGAAACACGCTGCTGCCTATTTAAACCTGACAGGCTCGCTCGAGCGAAGACTTGGTCGCTCGAGCGACCAGACACAGAGAAGCTACGCTCGAGCCAAGGAAGCCTTGCTCGAGCCAACAACCCAAATGCTCGCTCGAGCGAAAGAAAACTCGATCGAGCGAAGAACTCAAACCCTCAGGTCTGTAACCAGACACACGCTCGAGCGAAGAACGGACTAACTCGCTCGAGCGAAGAAAATCTCGCTCGAGCCAAGAATGCAAAGCTACAGGTCCATACTGGACGCCACTTCTCGCTCGAGCGACCAACTCCTCGCTCGAGCGAAGAACCAAAAACCTGGATAGCAACACTTGGTTTCTAAACCCAACCAACCTGAAACAAACCTACCCAACACATCCTATAATTCCAAATGAGAAAATAAGGGACAACAACAACAATTATACAATGACAGAATCTACGGAACCTAAGTTTGGATACAATTAACAAATAAGAAAAGACCGGGGTCACTATAAGGAGAATCAAGAGGGGGAGATTCACGGAGGACGCATCGCACTAAGGAAGCTGACCCCAAAGAACATCGGCATGTTCAAGGGAAGGAACTCTGTTTCGACACGACCAATGGAGGGAGGTCCAAAAGGACTCGCAATGACACTGGAAGTAGTGCACCAAAGAGGCTGAAATTCGGAGATAGCCGAGCTCTTGGACAAACCAAGGAGGATCTGAGGGATTACCTCCTGAGAAAGCGACAAGATGCCGAGGTGACCTCTCTTATCGAGCCGAGGACACCGTTCTGGGTAGAATTGGACAAATTTGAGCCCCTAAAAAGGTTCAGTATGCCGAGGTTCCAAATATACGACGGTAAGTCAGACCCGAACTTTCACGTCAGCTTGTACTTGAACTCGATGGCATTGTACACCAGGAACGAGCCGTTGCTCTGCAAGGTGTTCTCCTCACCCTTCAGAGAAATTGCATTGGATTGGTTTCACAAGTTGCCGAGAGGAACTGTGAAAACCTGGGAAGGCCTGGCCGAGATGTTTGTGGCCAGGTTCGTGACAAACAAGCTACAGCCATTGAGGGTGGACGCCCTAATAGCCCTAAAGATCGGCGAGGATGAAAGCCTTAGGGCCTATGCCAAAAGGTATTATGAGGTATTCAACCGAATACCAAGATGCAATCGAGAGGTGGCAATCATGTCGTTTAAAAATGGCTTGAAGGATGACTGCCTGCTTCGAAAATCACTAGCAAAGACATTGCTGAAAAGCATGGAGAAGCTGATGGCCAGGATAGAAAAGAATGCCAGAGCCGAGGAGGACACGCCAGGGACAATGGCGTCAAAACCAGAGAAGAGAAATGGTTCACCGTAGCGAAGCCAAGATAACACTGGATATGAGAAGACAAGAGCTCAGCCCAAGTAAGCAGATTCCGGATTCCAGATCTCAGATCCCAGATCCCAGAAGACAAGATCTCGGCCTGGATGATTAAGTCCGAGAAGAGAAGAGCTTACTGAGATAATGTTTAACACTTGTTGAAACTTGAGAAAAGTTTACAAGTTGAAGTTAAACCGATATGATGTTTACTTGTTGAAACATGAGAAAAGTTTACAAGTTAAACCGATATGATGTTTACTTGTTGAAACTTGAGAAAAGTTTACAAGTTAAACCGATATGATGCTTAACACTTGTTGAAACTTGTGAAAAGTTTACAAGTTAAAGTTAAACTGAGATAATATTTAACACTTGTTGAAATTTTGTGAAAAATTTACTAGTGGAAACCAAGGTTGTGCCAAGAAAGGTACTTGGGTACTTGTCGAGGTATATCATCAGTTTGTATAAACGAGGTGTGTCACCCCGAGAAGGTTGCACAAGGATTGAAGTGCATATTAAAGATATGCAAAATATTCTAAGTACGGAAGCACACAAGGCAAACATATAAGCATTCAAAACAAAAGAGTTGAATTAAAGGCACATCGGCGATGTAAAGAGTTTACATTACTTCAAAAAGAAAAACAAAGTATAATCCAGTGAGGGAAAGACGCATGGCTGAAACAGTTGGGTTGTTGTGCGTGACAGCTTTCATGCGTGATGACACTCTTGGAGTTCTTGATTCAATGAAGCAAATACCTCGGCTAGGAGGACGGTTTCGGCTGAGAAACTGGAACAAAGCTTGGTTGTTAGTTCCAAACCATTGATGAAAGCAGCCTATAGGTCTTGGTCATATTGAGCCGACGAGCTCTGACTTCGGCAACAAATAATGGAGCGAGCTTAGCCGATCTGCTAAATGGAAGAAATGATATAGGTTCCATCACCTCAGGATGCCGAGGTAATAGAACCTAGGGGGCAGTTGTGGGGACATAAATTTTGAATAACGACACGTGGCCGAGGTGTCATCGAAGTGCTAGCCGAGGTGCCACGTGTCCTGGCCATGACATCGAGGTTATCTCGGCAGGGCCGAGGTTATCTCAGAAGATACCGGAATCCGAGATAAGCGGATAAGGGACAAGAGTCCTAAAATGGGAAAAGACTTCAGTTTGGGTAAAGATAAGACTCTTAGAGAGTTTATCCCAATCCTACTGGGAGTCCAGGATTAGCAGTAATCCTAAGTCCATTAGAGCTAGACTTCTATTGGGACTAAGATTATGTTGGCTATAAGAGGGAGGCACCCCCATGGGTTTAAGGTATGTCTTTTGATATTCTGTCTAGTGAGTTAAGCACTACTGGTTATGTTTGAGAGATATGGAGTACTGACTTGATCGTCAGAGTACCCCCGGGTGGATGAGCCACCGCCGGAATCTTCTCTTTCTGTTGCAGGTCATTCGGGCCTAATCTATTCTGCCAGTGCTCTCCAGCTGGGTACCTGTTTGGCAGTGTGGTCGAAAAATCACCCACACACTATTTATCTACATTATCGCTCTGCATTTGGTTTTCTATTGAAGCATGCTAGGCATTACAGTATTTTGTGCAATCTTGAATTTATGAAATTTCTGTAATTGCTTTGTCAAGTGAAGTTATACTTCCCAGAATCAATATAAGAGACCCTTATAAATGACTTGGAATAAGTAAGGAAGCTTCTGAAGACGAAATTGAAGCTGAGGAATTTCCTAATACAAAGATATGAAGGACACAAGCCAAATGTTGATGCAATTAAATCAGCCCATGATGATGCACTCACAAGAAGATATTTGGATAAATTTTGTATGGTTTAGAACTTAATGATAATTTTTTTTGGATGATTTAGAACATTTTGGATGGTTTCGAACTTAGGAATAGTTTTTTATGTTTAGAAACATAGTTTTTAGATGGTTTGGAATGTATAGATAGTTTTTCGATATTTAGAACTTATGGATAGTTTTTTATGGATGTTTGAAACAATATTTTGGTGTTTGATTAATGCTTATATATATATATATATATATTTGTGAAGCTTGTTTGTAATGTTTTCTTAGATTATACAGAACAGGTGAAATAAAACCTATTGATTTTTTTATATATTTAAAATAGACATATTCTACGGCATGCAAAAAATGCTGTGAAACTTGGGCTATCTACGGTAGGCAAAATAGGTCATTGTATTAAATATTCAACGACTAGTAATGAACGTCATGGTTTGTCCCTTCAATTAACGGCGTGCAAAAGTAGTTGTAGAAAAGTGAAACATGACGCACAAGATACGTTGTTAAAGGGTTTTTAACAGCGTACTACGATATGTCGTTGAAATGAATGGATTTCCATGATTGGTCATAGCACGGCTTTACCTTGTGAGTCGTAGAATCGTTTCCACGACGTGCATTTGGTGTTTTAAAAATCCTTTTTTGTTGTAGTGATTTACCTAGGCATGTCGAAAAAATATTTTAATTAATAATTTAAATAATTCTATTATTGCATAGGAGAGCAATAAGGAATTTCATTTTTTCAGTTAATTCTATTAAATAAAAAATTCTAACAACGGAATATTTGTAATTTTCCAAACTACAATAGTCAATCCGTATTTTAAAAAAATCTCATATGGTGTATTTATAATTTGTACTTTTTTTAAAATATAAAGTAAATGAAAAATTTACAAAAAAGTAAGTAAATAAAGAGAAAATTACTTGACAGTGGCAAGTAGAAAAAATAATTACAAAAGGGTGGTGTGCAACTTTTTCTGTGTAAAAATTCACAAAAAAGTTATACCCCAAACACTTGGTCTTATGGCCTGAATAGTAATTCCCACAAAATAAATTTGTGTTTGACTAATAAAATAAAATTTTAAATTATATCAATTTAAACTCTAAAATTTTAATTTATTTTTAATGTAGTTCATTTGTCTATTTCTGTAGAGTAAAATCGATGAAAAATAATATTTTAGTCAATAAATTCAAAAAAAATTATATTTTAAACATTTTATATATACTTATATTGAATTTAATGAATAAAATATTTTTTTTGTTAATTTTATTTGACAAAAATAAACAAATGGTTTAGATTGAAAACAAATCAAAAGTTTAAATTTTAAATTGATAAAAATAAAATTCTCAATATATTTTGTTACGATGGTCAAACTGTAATTTTTTTTTATAATTTCTTCAAAATTAAATTTTTGGGAGTTCTACTTTATATATATATATATATATTCAAACTATTTACCAATTTTTAAAAACTCAACCAGACACTCATTACATGATTAATAGGGAAAATTAATAAAACATTCCTCTCCAACTTTGTGTAGTAGGAGAGGTTCAATATGTTTTTTTTATTAGTTAAGGTCCCTCGATGAAATTTCTCTGTGATCATACGAGAGGAATTGCTTGAATTATTAACTGAAATATATTTTTGACATTATTAAAAATTTTTAATTAACTTGATAATTTATTATTTATTATTACACTAATCTACCAATATAGTTCTTGATATTCCCTTATCTAATTGTTTCAATGGTAAAATCAACTCCAAATGACTCCAACTAACAGTAGTGTTTTTTAGATCTTACTGCTCTTGCTTATCTTTGTCTCTTTATTTTTCAAACCAAATCTATTGCAAATTTATTTTTTAGGGTTAAATTTATCAATCTTTGGTTGTGTATGTATGTATGACGTGAGTGTCTTGTGAGTAAGTGAGTATAAGTATGAATGTGAATGAGTGAATTGACATCTATAATTTTTTTACAAATCATTCGGTAATAAATTTATCATTGATGTGTTTAGTGAAAATTATCCCTTAATGTATCTTTAAATTTTTTTTGTTCATCTTGTATTGATCTATGATATTGAAGACTAATGTGAAATATTTCATAATAAAATTTTATTTTTCCTCCTTATCCCCCTTCTCTCTTTGTCTCTTGTTGGTACTAGAACTAAGGACGTGGTGGTAGTAGTCAAATGGTGAAGATGAACATTTGTTTTTGTTAGAAAATGGTGAAAAAAATATCACCAAAAGTCGTCTGAGATTAGAGATAATTGTTGGTAGTTAGAAACAACCAGATGTCAGAGGTAGTTACTAGAAGTCGAAGATTGTCGCCGGTGACCGAAGGTAATTGCTGACAGTAGAGGTCATCTACTGCAGCATTGTAGCCTCTTCCCTAGGTCTAACTAGGCTATGTTTGGATCTCAAATTTTTAGAGGAATTTGTGGGTGGAGATTTGGGAGGGTGGAAGAATTATAAGGAAAAAAAAACTGAAAAAAGAAGAAAAAGAAGAAGAAAAGAAGAAGAAGAAGAAGAAGAAGAAAATAGGTGTGTAGTTAAGGCAAACAAGTTTCACAATTCCCTTCAATTTTCTGTTTGCACTATGAGGAGTTGAGTTCCATGGTGAGTGTAAAGAAAAAGTAGAAAACTGAAGTTCAAACACAGCCTGTAGCAGAAAGGTTGGATATTATTAGTGTTGGAGGATTTAAAATTGAGAGGATTTCGTTATGGTAATTTGCATATTTTCTAGTCTCCATTGAGTATGAGGATTTGGATGTTTTCATTTTTTAGTTGGGGTCGAAGGAGGAGGGGACTTGGGGTTTTTAATCCAGTGCTAAAAGTTTAATGTATCTTTTCCTTTTGTCATGATTAATGTTGTACTTACTTCTATTCAATGTTGCAGTAACAATTTAATTTCCTCAACAAGCGAAATTGTAACATTTAAGTGAGAAGTCTCTGATATAATAGGTTAAAATGTACTTACGATTCAATAAAGTTATGATTATGTTGTTTGGTGTGTTTTTTGATATAGATACCCCCTTCACGAAACGGGTACTGTCATATTACACCCTGTACACACTTATAGATCTACGACTAAATTTTCCTCCTCAAATTACCCAAAAACATTTACCAATCTTAGATATTTGTTGTCATAGTCGCAATAAAAAGAAATAAAATAAAATAAAATAAAAAAGAGATTTGAATCAGTTAAGGGCAAAATAACATAACAACATATAAAAAAAGGGAGACGAACAAACAGAACTAGGATTTTCAATTTTATAATATTGCAATCTACAAATGGCAGTACAACTTGAAGTACCCAAATTGACTTTTTGAATCCCGCTAAAATGACATCAAGCCCCAATTTATTGCGCAAAAGCATGATTATATAGCATCTTTTACCTCAGTTTTGTTTTTGGCAATGGACAAAAACATTGTAAACAGCATCATTTGCAAGCAATCAACCAAGAATCAACTATTTCAAAGTAGAACCCATCAATTTTAAAATGATCTTCCAATTTTTCCATCCTATTACTGAAACAAATCTACACGAATGATATTTCAATTTAAAAGACTAAAATTGTAAATTGAACCTTCACTTCATCATAGGGAATGTATGCTGAAGACTATTATAGTGTAAAATTGAAAGGCACTACCATGAAGTGAAATAAGCTAAGAGGATTACAAATGAAAAAGAAGAAAGAAAGAAGGAAAGGCAAGGACATTAAATTTAAGTTACTTATGCACAAAAAGGATATGGACACTCGCATTTAAATAAATAAAATAAAAAAAGGCATCCAAAACCATTAGGCAAAGGCACCAACAAGATCGATGAACCTGTATGACATATATTTATTTTCGATAAATGAAATTGTATGACCTATTTAAACTATACATCGCAATAAAATATGATAGATATGGGTCGAATCTAAACCATTACAGTGAGCTTATAACGCATCCAAAGGTTAGTTGTAGGAACGTCATGAATCTACTCCAAAATCGCAATTCCACAACTCAGAGCAAGAATCTAGTTTTAATAATCATGTTCCCATCAAGAAACTGTGTTTCCAACTATGATGGGAAAATGTAATCCAAATTGATTCTAATACTTTGTATTTACATTATATTTGTTTACATTTACAATAAACAATTTACAGTTGACATCGGTCAGCACTATTTTTCATATTCAGATATATTACAAGTAAAAAAAAAAAAAAAGAAAAACGATTTCTTGCAATGTATTAATATATTATATAATATATAAATGCTCTCATAGGCACTCCCAAACACTTCTATGAGCCCACACTTCCCAGCCTCTGTTCCCACCCCTACCCCAGCTGCTACTTCATGCAACAAAGATCCAAAGTTGGGTAAGTGACTGCCAAATGAGTCATGAATGTATTACCAACATTAACACATACTTTCAAAAAAACAAACTTGTGGCACAAAATTATATTCTTTGAAATAGATTTATGCTTTTGAAACATATTTAGATATAGATTTATGATGACTCTCAGCTTATCACTCATCATACAGTTTAGAAACAGATTTATGCTTTTGAAATTTCTCACAAGTGTACGAAATTATATTCTAATTAGGTCAAGCATTTAATGATTTGAACCTTGAAATAACATTAAATTTTAGACCTTCATTTTTTGACAATGCTGAGGGACTATTTTAGTGAGCAATTAAGAAGTGAAAATAAATCAAACACAATGTATGACTTGATGGGTATTGCCCAAAATCTGAGAAATAATCATTAGAGGGAAGAAAATAAATTATTTACTATTGCAATCAGATCATCAAATTTAAATTAAGATAATCAGAACACATGAGATTACATATACATGCAAATGCATACACAATCAATGGATTAGGGCATTGAAACTAATGAGAGAGAAACAAAAAAAGAGGGGGAAAGGTATCAAACCCTAAAATCAAACCCATAAAACTCTAAAAATCATACCACTTCAACCAAACTCATTTCAGAAATAAAGACAAAATTATACTGAATGGGTAGAATAAAAAATCTGTGAGCAAGAGTTCACTGTTAGGGAAATAGAAGAAGGGGTAGAGAGAGAGAGAGAGAGAGAGAGAGAGAGAGAGAGAGACCGAGAGTGAGATAGAGAGCAAACCTGTTTGTGGCAATGGTGATGTTGATTTGCCGCTATGGCGGTGCTAATTTGCAGCGAATGGGGACCGACGGTGCTGAAGATGCTTTGAGGTGAGGTTTGCTGGTGATTGATCTGTGTGAGAGAGAGCTTCTGTGTTTGTGTACACACAAAGAGGTTAGGGGCGCAAATATTAATTCATTCCCTCTAAAAAATTTAGCAACTAAATTACCAACTAAATGTTTTATTTGTCGGCAAATGTTAATATATAACGACTAAATCATTTTGTAGCCAAATCTTAATTAATAGCGACTAAAATATTAGTCGCCAAAAGGTAGTAATTTAGCGACAAAATTTTTTTTGGTCGGAAAAAATGAGTATACAACGACTAATTATTTTTTTAGTCACCAAAACATAATAATTGCCGACAAAATGTTTTGGTCGCCAAAAAAATTCCTTAAAAATCTGGCTACTATTTGGCGACTAATTTTTCTTTTGTCAGCAAAAAGTATTATAAGACGATTAAAAAAAATTTAGTAGCCTAAAATCCATACTAATGCCGACTAATATTTTTTTTAGTAGCCTATGATGATATTTAGCGGCTAATTTTTTTTAGTCGCCAACAATTAATATATATGTAACGACCGGGTCTATTTTGTTTTCTTTTCTTCGCTCCATTCTCCTTTTGTTTTTCGTTGGGTTTGAGGGTCTAGAAAATAGTTCTCAAATAGAACTCTTGTTCTTATGGTGTTCGGTGATGGATTTCATTTGTTTCGGGAAGTGCAGGGTCTGGTCTGGTGTGCTCGAAAGTGAAGCGGAGAATTTCTGGGCTGCTGGGCTAGGACCGCACGTGTGGGGTGGGGGTCATACGTGCGGGGGGTGAGGCTGCACGTGCGGTGAGAGGTGAGGGCCTGAGGGTTGCACACTGCCTAAAAGGCAAGTGCGGGCTGAGGTGCGGCAGGACCACCGTACGTGCGGGGGTGAAGACCTCACGTGCGGGAAGCGCACTCCACATGTGCGGGGATGGGCGTTGCACGTGCAGCACTCTGGGCAATCCGAATCTATGTTTTTATTTCTCATTTTGGCCGAAATATATCTCACTTTGGGGCTTCTCTCTCTCAATCTAAACCTTATTTCCCTCCTCTTTCTCTCTAGAAAACCTCCTCAAACACTAAAAACTCTTTGATTTTGCAATCCCTTGGATCTGGGTTCATCATCATCATCATCTCTCCCTCTCAAGCTTTGGAGATCAAAAGCTAGGGCTCCTCTTGGTGTAGTGGAAGTTGAGGAAGATCATCAATCAAAGCTAGGGTTTCATTTCCTCTTTCTTCATCAAACTTTGAGGTAGGGTTTCCTTTGAGTTATATATATGTTTATGTAGGTTTTGGTTGATTTAGTGAACCCTTCTTTGTTATTTTGAAAATGGGTTTGTAGCTCAAGAAGAAAATTGATGATTTTGTAGAGCAAACTCTACCTTGTGCTCTTTTAAAGACTTTTCTTGAAATTTTGGACAACATTGGTTGATATTGAAGTATGTGATGAGATCTTTTTAAAAGAGATGAACATTGTTAGGGTTTTTGTGGAAAACCTAGAAAATTGGGGATTTTGGAAAAAGGTGAACATGTTTAAGGGTTTCTTTATGGTTTTCTGTCAAGAGAATGAATGAGAGTGAATTTTTACTATATCCTTAGCAAAATAGCAATTTACTTGATATATGAGAAATGAGATGTTATCTTAACAATATTGCTAAACACTTGAAAATGTATTGTTGTGAAGTGGCAAATTGTTGTTATAGCACTTGTGTCCTTTAAAGCTTTTGGTAACTGTATTTGAACCCTTTATTCTATTTTGGGAATCTTTGGTGTTGTTTTTGGTTGGTTTTGGAAGAGTACAATCCGATTTAAACTTGTTCGATTTGATTGTTCGCACTTATTCTTGTCAAAAGTTCCTTGGAGACTTAGAAATTCCATTCTAGGGTCGACACTAGCCTTCCTAGGGTCGACCCTTACCTGTTGGTGAAGTTCTGGAAGTATTGCTAGAAGATAGGGTAGACACCAAACTGGGAGAGGGTCGACCCTCTTATGTCTGTGTGTTAGTTGCTGGAGTTAGGGTAAACACCAGACTGGGAAAGGGTTGACCCTCTTATGTCTGTGTGTTGGTTGCTGGAAGATAGGGTTGACCCGCTCCTGTCTAAGGGTCGACACCTGCGACGTTTTTTCCATATTTTTCTGTTGATTTGGGGCCTACTTTGTGGGGATTTTGACTAGATATTTTGGGTTGACTTTGGGGCTTATTTTTAATTTTACCTAGTGCTATAAATAGGCTCTCACTTAACCCTTTTCTTTATGTTTTCTTTCCTTTTCTCTTTCAAAACTGTGAGACTCTCTATCTCTTTCTCAAAAAGGCACTTTTCACTCATAGATCCTTAGATCTACTTGGTTGCAGGCCTCTACTCACCTTGCTCCTTTGAGATGCATTGTAGAGCTTGTTGAAGGCTTCATATTGATCGGAGCAAAACGCCGTTTTTCTTCCGTCGACTTTTAGGTTTTTCTTCCTTCTTCCTCTTCTAAGCTTGAGGTAGGAATATTCTACTATCCTATATGGGTTTTAACATAGATATTGTCATCTTGTATAAATGGTGTGATTTCGGAAGGGTTTTGGTGAATTTTTGGTTGGTTTCTATATATATAAAAGAGGGGTTTTCTATTTGGGTTCCTTATGGGCATGAGAGGTCTTGAACATGTTATGACTTGAGAAGAATTGATGAAATTTGGTCTTAGGTATAATATTTGATAAATGGGAAGATTTGCCCTAATTTGAATTAAATAAGTTATTTTGTATAAATAACGAGATTGACTTGGAAATTATGGAATTGAAGGAACATGTGATTAAATGGTGTAGTTGGATTAATAAAATCACTCACTTATGGGAAAAGTTGATAAATTATCTGTTGTTAGATTTATTTATCTGTTTAGAAATATTTGCTTTGGGCTATTGGTGGAGGATAGCCATGATTGTTGTAGAAATTGCATTATGATTATGTGAATTGAAACTAATCAATTGGATTATGTCATTGAATATAACGGTTGGATTAAAACATTGAATATGTGATTTGATTGGTCGTTGTATATGACAACATATTTAAATACATTGTATATGTATCTTTGTTTGGGAGGAGATAGGGGATGGACTCCATTGATAATTAAGTTGGCCGGAGTGTCCAGGGTGAAAGTCCCGAAATCATATATATATTTGCGTGCTGGTTCTCTCGGATGTAGTTCCATAAAATGGCAAGAAATGGAAGTGTATGAATAAATGTTTGTGCTTGAAGTATTGATAAATGAGTTGTAGTCTCATTTTGAATGGTTTAGATGATGATGGCTTATGTCCATGAATTGATTTGGATAAGTAAATGTAAGTGAATAGAAGTATGGATGTCGATGTTGATTGGTTATGAAAAAGCTGTAAGTTGGTTTTCAAGTGTTAAACATTTATCAGATACTAATGTTTTAGTTAATTCTCATATACTGTTTAGCATATCTCTACTGGGCTTTGGCTCACCCTACTTGGGATACCATTTTTTAGGTATAGGGGGCATGCCACCTCCAAGGACATAGCTTGGGAGGTTTAGGGGTTGAAGACTCCATTTTACATATTTTGTTTGGTGTTAAATGTAAAATTTCAAGCCAAGGGCTTTATATGTAAAGAGTTAGAACTCTTCTTTTGTTGTAACCAAGTGTTAACTTGGAAAGCTATAAGCCCATTGGGCACTTATTTTGTTGTTTAGAAGTTAGAGTTACATGCTATAGTTTCAGGATTAATGTTTATGAAAATGTAATGCATGTAATATCTTCTGTAAAGGAAACTCTAATGAATGAAGAGATGATATTTCTTCTATGTTTATGACAATTTGTGAATGGTTGTCGTGTACTTTTTTGAGGGCGTTGCAGTTGTGCACCATGGCTAAAGAGAATTGTAAACATTGGGAACTAATACTTGAAAACATCACATGTAGCCGTGAATATATCACATTGTTGAGAACTATATATGATGAGAAATTGTAGTTATGTGATGATGATATGTGGTTATCTTGTGAAAACACATTAAAGAGAGGGATTGAGGAATGTGATCATTGATATCATTGTGGAAATGCTATGAGGTGTGGAAATCATTGCATTACAAATTCATTCAGTTCATTATTATGCATTGTGAACTTAAAAGTGATGATATTTACTTCATGAAAGAAAAAGGTATTGTAATAAGAACAACGGAATTGTGTATGGGGTAAATACGTTGGTAAGTCCGGTTAGGAGATGTAGACGAAATTGATAAGTTGGGTTGAGTATCCATGGTGAAAGACCAGAAAACTGCGCGGATAGGTGTCAAGCCTTCCGGTTAATATCGGTAAAAATGACATTTTGGTAGCACTTGTAGAGTCTACTTGCAGACACCAACCAAGGGATTACCAGTGTCGTATTTACCACCTCTATTGATTTTAAATTGGATGTTTTGGAAAATTGATGAGATTGCAAAAATGTTGATGAAACATGATGATTTTTAAGAAAAGAATGACATATGATTATTTTTTTTGAAATGACATTGCATGGCAATGAATTTGCATTTAATATTGGACATCTTACATAAATGTATATACTTTGTTAAGGATTTCTCTATTGGGCTTTATGCTCACCCCTATGGGATTTGGTACAGGTAAAGATGTGGTGATCTCGCCGAGTTAAGGGTGTGGATTGATTTTGTGAAGAGTAAATTGCTCTCTTTTATTTTGTTGTAAATTTTTGTAAAGCCAAGGGCTAATATGTATGGGTCCGAGAGACCATTTTGTGTAACTGGGCTATTGTCTTGAAACTTGTAAGCCCATGAGGGCCTTATTCGTTTTGATTAAATGATTTTACATGCTATAAATTCATGTACTAATTTGTCAATGAATGTATAATCGCATGTGAAATTACTGTTGTATAATATTTGGAATCATGTGAAGAAACATAGTGAACATATCTTCCGGCATCCCTTGAGTCATGGTTTTTTTTTTATTATTATTTTATTTGGAAGTGAGTTGATGTATTAGATATGTTGGGATTATTTTTGGGCGTTACAATATCTCAACAAAAAAAAAAAAAAAAATAGCAGCTATACCAACGCTGACTAATATATATTTTAGTCGCCAAAAATGTAACGTTTGGCGACTAAATTCCTTTTAGTCGCCAAATTGGGTCGCCAAAAGTGTAAATTGTTGTAGTTCCTCTTTTCCATCCAATCACCAATCTATCTATTGTATTGTATGGATGTCACCATATACCAAACATCCACTGAAGTGTACTCGTTGTTTCAAGCAACACTAGGTGTCTCCAACTTGAACATTTGCCGATGACGGTCCAGCACCATGCAAAAGAATTGATTGGCCAATCAATTGGAAAAATACACCACTGTAATTGATTGTGCAATTAATTAGATGGCTTAACCACCACTAATCGATTCTCCAATTGATTGAACGGCTTCATTACCACCAATTGATTTTTCAATTGATTGCACATCTAATTTTACAAAAAAATCGATTGGTCAATCGATTGGAAGAATTAGTCACTCCAGTAACCAATCCAATGACCATTTGATTGACCACCAGCAATTCGATTTTTCAATTGATTGGACGATTTGACAAAAACCAATCGATGTTATAATTGATTACACATCTAAAATTTCACAAAGAAATTGATTAGTGAATCGATTGGAGGAATTGGTCACTCCAATCGATTTGTCAATCGATTGGATGACTTGTCCACAACCAATAAATTGGCCTACCGATTAGCTTCGTCAATTGATTGGATAAATTGATCAATAATTTACTCGAATTTATGTTACTTATGCATTTTTGTGAGATCACATGCGTGATTTTGTGAAAATTTTCGTGATTTTATGTTCCTCAAAACTTTTATCAGATCACTTATACAGAAAATTTACATTAACTTGCGCATTTTTGTGAGATCTCATACATGAGTTTGTAAAAATTTATGTAATTTTGTATTGTTCAGAATTTTATGAAATGACTTACTCGAATTTGTGTTATTTACGCATTTTTGTGACATCATTACGTGATTTCGTGAAAACTTACGTGATTTTGTATTTCTCAAAAATTTTATCAGATCATTTACAAAAAATTTGTGTTAACTTACTCATTTTTGTGAGATTACTTACATGAGTTTGTGAAAGACTTATATAATTTTGTGCTGTTCAAAATTTTATGAGATCACTTACTCGAATTTGTGTTATTTACCCATTTTTATGAGATCGCTTACATGATTTCGTGAAAATTTACGTGATTTGGGTTCCACAAAAAATTTATAAGATCACTTACAGGAAATTTATGTTAACTCACGCATTTTTATAAGATCACTTATGTGAGTTTATGAAAAACTTATGTGATTTTGTTTTATTCAAAATATTGTGACATCAGTTACTCAAATTTGTGTTATTTAAATGTTTTTATGAGATTGTTTACATTATTTCGTAAAAACTTGTGTGATTTTGTGTTCCTAAAATTTTTTATGAGATCACTTACAGAAAATTTGTATTAAATTACATATTTTTGTGAGATTAAATTATTAACTTTTAATTTAAGGTGAATTACGACAAATTAACCGAAAACATGAAGAAGATCATTGTGATCAGCTAATACTGCTTTTTACAATACCAACGCATGAAAATGAACCATGAATTAAAGAAATCATAGTTGATTGAGACAAAAAAGTAAGCACTTGTTCATATATTATGCTTAGGAATACTAAGATGCAAAACAACCAAGGAAAAAGAGCAAAACAACAATGAACACACAAAAAAAAATAAAAAATAAAAAATAAATAAAAGAGTAGAAAACAACATATAAGCACAATAAAAACAAGTGCCAAAACCACAATGCCACAAGTGATCCAAACACATATTTATAACTTTGCCACGTTGCCAAAATACCCTTTGAACATGTAAAATTGAAACTAATTCACATTATTTAGGCATTGCTACTGAATGATCCAAGGGCTTTAAGTGCGGCGGCTATGCAGGATGTATTGGTGGTAGAAGGCAGCGATGGCCACTCCAATGAATGGTCCAACCCAGAAAATTCATTGAAATAATTAACATCACAAAACAAAGTTAAAACATGAAAATTAAGGTACAATATAAGTACTATGTATAAGACAACATGGAATTAAAAGAGAGGGGTGGAGGTAAGTACTTGATCATCCCAGGCTTTTTGTTTGCCGTAGATCACGGTAGTGCCAAAGCTTCGGGCTGGGTTGATGCCAGTGCCGGCGATTGGGATGGTCACCAAGTGAACCATGAACACAGCGAATCCGATAGGGAGTGGTGCCAATGTTGGAACAATCTTCTGTGTAAATAAAATAAATTGAAACTAATACAAACAAAATAAATAAATAACGTACCGAATTTATTTATTGAACTGAATTAAAAATAAAAGACCAAGTCGAGTGTGTAACACTCTGTCCTTAAGACAGATTCGCCCCCCTACGGTGCTTACGGTTGAGTGGCTTCTATCTCCCAGGATACAATGATGTTAACCAATTTGTAGTTGCACTCCAAAACAAATTGTTCGACGAACCAAACCTGTGTTCTAACTCTCTGAACATTTATTCTAAACTAAAATGAAGAATAATGCACAAAAGAAAAATTAGACAGCACAAAGAAACCTAACAGACTGTTTTTTTCGAATCAGTAATTGGGTACCAAGACAGCTGGAATTGATGGGTATATATAGGCACAAAACTTAAGACCTGAACAGGTTCCAATTTTGAAGTGAAAAGCTGCATCAACATGTTTGAATAGGAATACCAACTTTTCAAAGTTAGTTTGACCGTTGCACATGGAACTTATTTCATTCCAAACAATTTGAAAAGTAAACCGTAGTGGACCAAGTCAAACCTGTAGCAACTTTATTTAAACTATTGAAATATATATATATATATATATCTATATATATATATTAAACTATTTAAATAGTTTAATAAATAAAGGAAGAGGTACAAATTTTAGGAAACCACTTACGAATATGAAATTTGAAATTAGAAATAAATTAAATTCTCATAATTACAAATTTTAGGAAACCACTCAGGAACCCAAAATTTGAATTTAGAATTAAATTAAATTCCCACAATAATTTTTATTGAAAAAATTCAAATGAATTTTATCTAAAAAATTAATGTTAGACCCGAAAACGACGTCAACTTTCCATTCACTCATAAATGGTTTTAACGTTCCGTCTTCATTGTGTGACTTGCCACGCGGCAAGGAACACTTCACCTCTTCGGACCCACCCCAAAAGACGTTTGGGGCCCACTCAAATTTGGGCTCAAATTTGGCCCAACATAAGCTATATAAAACACCATTTTTCCAACAATCCCCCACATGAATGGAATTTGACGGAGAAAAAATGCAACAACATGATCTAATTACAGAGAGTACAGAAATTAGAAATATACTGCAAAGGATAAGTAACTTTTGGCTTTGAACCTTCCCTTATGAGACACTATCGGATTTACTAGCTAACCAGTGAACATGATGTCTTGAACTGTTCAGCCGTTTGTGTAAACCAAGACAATAGAACTCACACAGTATATCTCTAGACACAGTTTAGTTCTCACTATTGTGTTTATTTTGGCTCTGAACAACCTGGTCTTTCATGAGTGCTCTAGAGAATTGTAGCCCTTCACATAACTCATAGAACCGGCCCAGTTCACACTCACATAGGCGATTCTTATGAAGAGTATCCTGCCATACTCCACTAGGTTTACCTAGATATAAGAATCATTAAAATTTTACTTAACCTCAAACACTGCAGACATCACTATTTCATCAAAGAAATGGGTAGGAGTAAGACTCCTCAGTGATCCTTCTGAGTCGTACACAACTCGGTTGTCCCTTTGAACCTAGATCTTGGGATCTCCAATCAACTAGGTTGGGTTGTGTAGACACCCCATTTTTTGACCGTCCTCAAGACTTGGACGTCACCGCTTGAACACTCGATGATCATCCATGTTTGTGTTCGTCTTGAGTTCCCGGAGGCCTCGGCTACGCGCCTTGCCTCAGGATCTCTCGACTCGACCGTTTTGTGTCTGGTTTTGCACCAAACATTTGTGTTTTTGCTTTGGAGGGTAGGGAATGGCTTTTGGGACATCCCCACACTCCACCGGCCATGGCTTGAGGCCACCGGCTGTGTCACGTTGCCATTGGCCAAATGTGATGGCCGGCCGGCGAATTTGACTGTCGGTCGGCCACTTTTATGGCCGGCCGGCCAAATGTGGTTTTCAACAGATATTTCTGTAGACAGCTGGCAGCTGTCATTCCAGGCCATACCCTAACCCATGCCTGGACGTGGGACTTCTGAAGGGGCTGCAGATTGATATATCTATATCAATCATGCTCTCTCAAAAGAGAGAGAGATACAAGAGGAAGAAGAAAGAGATATACAACTTGGAACAAAAAAATCTCTCTCTCTCTCTACATTTTCTGCCTCTCTCTCTAAGGTTTAGGGCTTGTTTGTGCTCAAAAGTGCATTTTCTTTGCACTTTTGCATACAAACACCTAGTTCTCTACTCCCTTTATTGAGCTAAGATCCTTGGAGATGATTTTTGGGGTGATTTGAAGCCTTTTCTTTGTTCAAAACTTGCTGATTTGCTGCTGTGCTTCAAGGGTGAGCTTTTACCTCTTTTATGTCTTCTTTTCATAGCTTGTTTTTCCATATTTGCAACTATTTTTGAGCTTAACATATAACATAGAAAAGTCTTGTTTTTGAGTGCTCTAAATAGTTTGTTAAGGGTGTTTTAAGCTTTGGGATTGTTTGACCCCTCTTAAGGCTTGTTTGGCCTTTGTTTTGTGCCATTTCGGCTGAGCTCTGGGACCATTGTGTTTGGGCCTCCTCACCAATGAAATCTTGAGGGATTTTAGAGGTGAGGATGGTGCCTTGAGGTCCTAAGAAGGAGAGGGCCACCCCCTCTCCTTGTTGTCCTTGAAAAGGGCCATTTTTGCCTCTTGAGGGAGCATCTTGTTTAAGTGTATGTTGGCCATGCTTCAACTGATTTTTGTGCTTATTATGTCATAATATGCCTCTGTTTTTAGTTGGTTTGGACACACCTTGCATGCCTTGCATACATGTCTTGTAATGCCACATTTTTGCCTTAACATGCTTTAGGTGTAGACCCTTGTTCTAGCATGATTTAGGCTTAGCCTTGTGAAGCTTACATGCATATTTTGATGTTCTAAGGGACTGTTTTAGGTAATTTGAGTCATTCATGTCTTTCTTTGTATAGCTACCATGCAATCCCTCTTGAATGCCTTAAGCTTTGGCCTCTCTAGCATGCATTACTTGCATTGTTTCAGTGGTTTGGAACCACTTATCATGTTATTTCAGTCCTTATAACATGCTTGTATCCTTGCCTTTGATGCCTCTTTGATGTCTCTAAGAGGTTGTGTTGTATGCTCCATGTTTAAGCATTTGTGCATGCCTCCATGTGTAGATCATTTAGATGCCATCTAGGTGGTTTTTAGGACTTGCCTTAACATGATTTGGGACTTTTTTGGTCCCCTTTGGTCATTTGCTTCATGTGTCATTTAACCATAGTTTAAGTTCTTGGGCTTGGTTGCATGCCTTGCTTGCATTGGTAGTTGGACTTGGTATCATCTTAACATGATTTTCAGAGTTTGATGAGCATGCCATTTGTCCATGATTATCCTCTTTTAAGTGTTCTTAAAAGATATTCTTTAATGCTTAAGCGTTGGGTCATTTCTGCATGCATTGTTTGTGTGTGTATTTGCCTCCATTCCATAGCATTTTGGCTTCCTATTTAGACATGGCCGAGGCTTGTCCGTATTGGTCTAAGTCCACCTTTCGCATGTTGTTCAAATGTGATCACATTGCTACACGCTTGCATGCTTCGGTTGCATAATGTTTGCATGCTCATTACTTGCATTGTTGACACATGCTTAGCTATTGCATTTTGTTGCATGCTTCCCCCATGTTCATGTTTGCATGCTTTCCCTCATGTTGATATAGCACACTAGTTTGCATGCCTAGGTTGCATTCCATCTAGCATGCATGCCTTGTCCCTTGATCTACTGATAGGGATTGGGCCTTGGTTTGTGTGTGTGTGCATTGCATTTGAAATCAAAATGCATACTTGGTCCCTTGGGCCATCATGCATGGAAATGCGTGATTGTTGGCCCGAGAATCGAGAAACGTGTCCCTTTGAGTCATAAACATGATAGGGGATATACTGGTGCATACATTTGCTTGAAATACATCGCCATGCCTTGCCTGCCCTCTGCTGCTGTCAACTGCAGGTTTCGGCAAGAAGAATTGGCCGGCCGGCAGTGTTGGGTGCCGACTGGCAAAACAGGTTTGGCCGAGAGCATAAGTTTGTGGCCGGTGACCATTCTCCCTAGCCGGTGGTGTTCTCACTCAGCCGATAGTGTTCCACAACACTCAGAGAAGCAACCTTGGGAGTTGTGCAATTGTCAGAGAAGCAGAACGGTCAAAGCAGAGGCAAACTTGTGCATGGCGTTGGATTTCCGAGCAAACCCGAGCACGCGCTCATTGGATCCTCTTCCCGAGGCCTTTACTGCTTTCTTAAGCTTAGTTAATTTGCTTAATTAAATAGGTGGTCTGTAATAATTAATTAGCTTGTAGATTAATTAGTTTGTATTATTCTTTTGGTCCCTCTGAGCAAGGGTGAATTTGTAATAATTGTGGGTGCGTGTGTGCTTGTCTTCCAACCCCCACTTCTTTCTCCTTTTTACTTGCCTGTTTTGATGGTTAGTACTAGGACATGTTTACTTTAGCATACCTTATGCTATGCATGCGTGCATCATTCATTAGTCTTGCATGCACCAGGCTCGGCGCATCATACTAACTGCATAAGTATTTCAAATCTAACTTGAATGCGTTCTACTTGTGCATTTTCACATGTCACTTATAGACTAGCCGAGCCTACTCTAGTGACATTTCGTATACGTTGCATTAGGCATTTAACTATGGACTTGGATCATGCATGATTGCTAGCATGTTCTTGTATTGGCACGGAGTAGTAGGTGAGCTCTTTATGCTTTAGCATCTCACATGAGTGTGAACGTTAACATGATAGCATGATTACCATGAGGCTAGATGCTTATGTGATATAAACTGCTTGAATGCCCGTGGGTGAAGGTTGGATTGTTTGAGTTGGGATAACTCGTTGAAATCCGTATTTTAGCCTACTTGTGAGTAATAAATTCCAAAGCATTTTCCAAACAAACGGATATGCAATGTTTTGTTCCAATTTAGGCAATTTGGTCTATACTTGTTTGCTGCGCGCATAACATTGTAATTCTAGGCTAATAAATGGAATAAGAACACATAACGTTTTCAAAAACGGATATCACGGTTAGTAAAGGCCGATCTTCGGATCGGGCGAGAGGGGGTGCTCATAGCTGACTTTCCCCAATCACACCTAAGCTCCCGAGCCGAGGCAAATTTGGTGATGACGGACACGTGGCCTTTGGCACCGAGTCAGGGTTTCCTAAATTCCCCCATAAAAAATATTTAGGTGGCGACTCTGTATCTGGCAAAGCAGTCCATGTTTGGCACTTCATTTCAAAAATTTGTTTCTCAAAGCGATTTGCTGGATTTGGACTCTTTGGTTCAAATTAAGGACCGTGACACAAATTGAGTCCGAACTGTAGCGAGGCCCACGAGCGCGTCTACAGTTTCTGGCGACTCTGCTGGGGATTTAGAGAGCTTGACTCAAACTCATGATATCCAGTTTTGATTTCATTTATGTGTCTCTTTGCATTGCATGTGCATTGGTGCGCCTAGGACACCGTGTTTGCCATCTGCCATTCCTGAACGGTTTGCCGGAGGCTTGACTTTGTCAAAGCATGCCATAAGGCTGACCGGTTGTGGGCTCTAACAGTATGGGAACACAAACCCCGGTTTTACCGGGGCATCCTTTTCGACCATTCGACCTAGTGCATATTCGGAAACCATAGTGGCCATTCCAAGCTAGGACAGGTTGCTTACCCGATTATAGGTTGTTTGAAACCGCTATGTGTGTAGTGAAATCCTAGCTCCTGACAAAATAGGACAGGAAAACCCTACCCCAACATAGGGGTGTTTTGGCTCTTACTTGTTTGCTATGTGCTGTCAGAGTGTGTTTCTACAGGTTGTGTGTATCAGTTTGCAAGTCTGAGTATCAGGCCTGCGGGCATCAGTATTTTGGTGCAATCAGTTTTACCTAAGGGTATCGGTTTACAGGGCAAAATTTGGGGCAGAATTCAGTAAAGATTCAAATCTGTTTTGGCGAAATCAGGCTGAGATGTTGTCTGTTTTCTCTTTTGCTAGGTAGTCTGGGAACCATAGCTTCAGAAGGCTCCGATATCCCCCAGGTACATTGGACTAGTGCTGATAGACTTTGTTAGGTCAGAAATTCAATTCAAGGGCAACCAGTGTTCTTTCACCGAGGCAAGGCAAAGAAAAACCAGTCAGGGGTCACCGGTTCATCTGATCCGTCAGTCGCCAGTCACATCACCTTTGTTTAGACTCAGCAGACCGTGATGGCACGGGGTTCGGAAGAATTTGTGGCCGTGATAGCAGCGTTAAATCAGGGAACTGCCATGCAGGCCGAGACCAGTATTGAAACGAAGCGCCCATCTGGGGCATCTGCCTTACATCCAGCATTGAGACCCCAGCCAAACTTTGACCCACTTCCGCCAGTTGAAGATTTGTCGTGTCCAAATCCTCGAGAAAGGTTAGCTCAAGCTCAAGTGCTCAGACCCTTGGTGCATCCTAATGAGAGGCTTTATCCCCTTGACACTAATGACCTTGATCCGACCGCAGTAAAAATTGCGAACCTTGAGAAGCAATTCAAGAAGGCACAGGGCCTTAAGTCCATTCCTGACATTGAGGATGGGCACACCGAGGCTGCCGTACGGCTCCCAGACAGATTCAAAATGCCATATATTGACCATTTCGACGGGTCTAGAGATCCAATGGTACATATCTGACTTTTCTTGGATGTCCTGAAGCCGATGGGTCTGACTAAGCCACATAAACTCTCTCTGTATGGAAGAACCCTGTCGGGTGTAGCAGCCACTTGGTACGCTAAGTTGGAAGATAAAGTGAAGCAAAACTGGGAAGAACTGGCTGAGGCCTTTGTCGATCAATATTTCTACAATACCCAAGTTGAAATGACCATGCAAGAGCTTGAAACAACCCGCTAGAACCCAACAGAGCCTTTTGTGGAATTTGTTGCAAGATAGAGAGCAAAGGCAGCACAAATGACAGATCGGCCTTCCGAGAGGGATCAAATGCAGATGATGGTGCAAAACCTCGAGCATGATATGTTGCAAAAGTTGATTGTCGCTCCACTATTCACTTTCAAAAGTTTACATGAACTAGGGGTTCAGGTCGAGAATGCGTTCAACAGCGGGATCATTCCCAGAACAAGTGAAGCGGCAAGGAGGGTGATTTCAGGGAGTGCCAATGCTGGTAGTAGCGCTATTCCCAAACCCGCAGAAATCAATACAGTCGCCACAGCCAACCCTTTTGCCAATCCAAGCCTACAAACCGCCAGCCCAGCCCGAGCTCAGGGCAGAACTTTCACCCCTCTCTATATGAGCCTGACTAGCGCACTAAAAGTCTTGATGGAAAGAGGATATCTCAAACCTCTCGATCCTCAACCTCTGCCTAACCCACTCCCAGCCAGACATAACCCCTCTAAGTACTGTGTGTACCATCAGCAGCGCGGTCATGGCACCGACCGTTGCTACCGCCTTCGTCATGAGGTCCAAAATCTCATCGACAACCGGACGATAGCTCCACCTTCAGACCCCAATGACCAAGTACCTCATCCACATCTTAATCTAATCCACACACTGGCTGTCCCTTACGACCCCAGCGTATATATCACCCCAGTCCATCTACTCAAGCCTAATGTGTTTATCCCAGAGAGCCTGGACTTATGCATGATGAGTGCATCTGAACCCCAATCATCTCAAACCCACGAACCCACTACTTCTGAAGACTCCCCAACCTTGGGACGAGTTGCATTGGAAGAAGGCCACTCCCTTGGCAAAGTGGAGGCAAGTGGTAAGAACAAGGTAGGGGCAGGCATTGGTCCCCATGAACACCTTCAATGGGATATTGAGGCTTTGAAAGCTGAAGGGCTGAACAAACAGCAAGTACTCGCAATTGTTACAAAAACTATGGATGACACATTCGCCACTCAGAATGAGAGCAGTTCAAATCAAGGGGCAAGCTGGGAGAAGGGCCGGTGTACCAGGAATGTTCCTTTCAGCTCTAAACCCTCGCTCGGACAGCAAACCCAGTCAGCGCCTACCAATCCCTTTGCTGGTGCATCCAGCAAAACTCCCCAAACCTCAAAACACCCACCTCGAGGCCAAAGGGTGTTCGCACCACTGTACATGTCTCTATCAGCGGCCTTGAAGGTTCTGATTAAAGAGGGGGATCTAAAACCCCTGGAGCCGCGACCACTGCCAGATAAACTTCCTCCCTCCCATGATCCGGCCAAGTACTGTGCCTTTCATCAGCAAGTCGACCATGTCACTAATAGTTGTTTTCGTCTTCGCCATGAAATACAAGATCTGATTGACAATAAGGTCATCGTCGCACCAACTCAGCCAAGTCTATCGGCACTGGGTCAGTGAACTTGGGGAATAATGTGAATATGTGATCGGGGGATAAACCAGCTGCGGGTGGCGCTCGATTTACTCCAGATGTGGCGTATGGCACGCACTGTTTTGAGCATTTGCGAATGCTAGTTTCTGACTCGGGTATTTAAGTCAGTTTTGTTGTGTTGTTTTGCGTCTGTCTCTTTGTTTTGAGTCAGTCTTTCTGTTTCGGGTCTGTCTTATTGTATCGAGTCAGTCCTGTTTTGTTAGTGTTAGGTGATTCCGGGGGTGTTACCTCGGGCATCACTATTTTGTTTCGTGTCTGTCTTTTCGCTTTCTTTTGAGTCTGTTTCTGCCATGGAGCCAGTTACACCAACAGTTATGAATGAAACAGCAGTGGTTTTTCATGCTTTTGTGCTTACTTCTGCCTTGTGCCAGCTGTGCCAGAAAGTCGAATGGAACGACAGTGCATTTCACCTGCTTTTCTGTGCTTTTAAGTCATTGCGTTGACCTAAGTTTTTCAAAGCTGTTTTTGAACATTGTGATGAAAACGAAGAGGAAGGAATTCCTCGGGTTTTGCAAAACTTTGATCAAATTGAGAGAAAGAGAGGCGTGCTAAGCCCTTAATGATTGAAATCATGCTTGTCAGCGTGAGTACTGAGAAGGACCCTGGCTTGATCCAGACTGGTTCCACACTATCTTCAGCGTGAGCGATTTGTCGCTTCTTTAAAAACTTTCAAAAACAAAATGTTTTGCGTGGTCCTGCGAAGACCTGTATGGAATCGCTCTAGAGATTATGCAGCTTAGGATCGCTCTCAGCCTCAAGACTCGAGCCCTTGTTTTAAAGCCTTGAACCACAATTCGGAGTGTTCAACGATCGACCATCAAGAGCGGCCTGTGTGGCCAGATTGGAAGCAGCCCTCGAACAAGAGGCATCAAAGCCAAATCAAGAAGATCAGATCTCATCAGAAGAAGCCTGTAAAGCTAGAACAGAAGCACCCCTCCAAACTAGGGGCAAAAATGTCCGATTTGCTCGAAGAGCCGAAGATGGGTCCTTCAGTAAGTCAATGCAACAGCCACTCTCCTGGATACGGATGGCTTCAAAACCCTAAAACCATTTGGCATGGACTTGTTACACTTTTACCCTTTGAGCGGCTCGCTGGGCCGAAAACCCGGAAGGGCGACCCAGGCAAAAGTTAGAGCAAAAAGAAAATATGTAAAAAAAAGAAAAAAAAAATATACAAGAGAGACAAAAAAGAAGAAAAAATATACAAAAGAGAGAAAAATACAAAAAAGAAAAAAATAAAATATACAAAAGAGAGAAAAAAAAGAAAGGGAAGAAAGAAAAATGAAAGAAAAGCTCGCAAGGTCGAAAACCCGCATCGGGCGCCTTGGCAAAAGTTAGAGCCTAAAAGGTGAAGGTTAAAATACCCGAGTATACCTTAACCGGAACTACGTAAGGCTTGATTCCCATGTTTGGGATACGTAGGCAACTTCATCCTGATGTCCAACCCCCAATGCTTTCATAGCACCTCAGTCCATGTAATGGTTTTAATCGTCTGCGATTCCCATGTTTGGGATACGTAGGCAGCTTCGTCCTGAAGTCCAGCCACCAACACTTTCAAAGTGACTGTGTCCATATATTGGTTTTGACCATCATTGTCTTCTCTATATCCGAGAGAGTTCGGTCGTGATCATCACTGATGAGGACTATTTACAGTACGCTGCGGCGTTATCTAAACAAGGGGCAACTTTACGTTGCCATGAGTCGCCATTCAAACCAGGGGCAACTTTCCGTTGTCGTGCAGCTCTTTTCAAGCAAGGGGCAATTTTCCGTTGCCTCCGATCCGAGGTTGCGCATCTCGAGAGTAAGTTTCGTGCTCGCTGAGCATTGACCGTTTGCAAAAATTAATTTTTGAAATTTTTTACTGAGGTTGACTATCTTCTCAAAAACTATTTCATTTTCCAAAACTGGACCATTTTCTTGGACCCAAACAGGAAAATTTTCAGTGCTCATAGCCTGACTTGCATGATTTTAAATCAAAAAATTGAATAAGCAAGTTAATCTAACTCTCATATTGATCAAAGCTGTTTTAGTAGAAAACCAAAATAAAAAATGGTCAAAACGATAATCTAGGGCCACAGTTGAGTCAGGTATTCTGTCTTTCCCCCGTAGTCAACATACTTGCCAGAAAGGGCACCCCATTTGCCAAGAAGGGTACAGCAGAAACTAACAAAACAGGGCCGAAAGCCCTCGACCTCTGAGCAACGAGGTATCAAACCAAGTGCGAAGCACGAATCGGAACGGATCAAGATACTCCACTCCTTTGTCTGGGGCATCGACCAAACGCCACCAGAAGAAATAGCCGCGAGCTAACCGTATCGGGTGTGAACCCACAACTTCCTATTCATCCATCAAACACCCTGGGGAGGGATAAAAATGAGAAAATAAAGAATAGAGAGGTGTAAGTTGAGAGAAAAAGCGAGCCAAAGGGTCTTGAGAGAAAAAAAACGAGCGTGAGGGCCGAGGGATGTGAGAATCACACAAATTAGAAAGGGTGGGAAACATACCCGGAGAAACTGGCTCCTCGTGGTCTGAGGACTCTCGTTTTTGTAACACGTCTGTGTGTTGTGTCTTTTGTTTTGTCTCAAGTCGTTTCGAGTGTTTCTCGATGTCTTTAGGTTGTTTACCTTTTGTCTTCCGTCGTTTGAGTCGTGGTGCGTTGTGTTCAGTCAGAGGCTCAATACCCGGTTAAGAACTCATCTCTCAATTTTAAAAATAAAATCGCTTTGTGCTCCGAGTGCCGTGCCATTCTCCACATTTGTGCAAAACAGTATTGTTTCTTTCATAAACTGCAGGGTCCACCCCCGATAAGTGTGAACAATAAAACAAGGACCTATCTGAAGCTATATAGGTTCCGGACCGCAAAGCAAAAGAAAAGAGGGAAAATTTGGAGCATCTTAGTCTGTTTCAACTTTGGCAAATTCCGAGACTGCACTCCAGGTGCACCTTCTCAGGCCTCGCCATTTCTCTGGAGTATGAGTGTATCTCGACCCCAAATGTAAGCCTGCTTCAAGTCAGAATGGCAGTCCAAGCAGCACTTGAGGGTTTCACATGCAGATGTTATCTCTCACCAATATAAACAAGGTGTCCCCTTTTGAGCTGAGCGTATTGCCAAGTCCTCCGAAAGGTAAATCGGAGGCACCAGAGTACGTGTTTGATGCCCTTCCATTGCATAGAATGTGCACTTTCATATACACTTCTGTTACATGCGTGCCGTACATCGTTATGATTCATGCATAGAACATGCTTGCTTTCGATTCTGCATAGAATATGCTTTCAATATTGCATAGAATATGCTCCTGTTTCTTGCATAGAAAATGCTCGTATCTTTTGCATAGAAAATGCACTCTTCCATACTTGCATAGAAAATGCACCTCATTTGCATAGAACATGCATTCACTCGCACTGTCTTGTGCACTTACACTTTGTATCTCACTAGCACTGTCTTGTGCATCTTGTGGTTGTATCTCACTCGCACTATTTTATGCATTGCATATCAATCGCGTTGTTTAGCATATCGCACTGTTTAGTGCATTTCAAATCACTCGCACTGTTTAGCGTATCGCACTGTCTTGTGCATTTCAAAATCAATCGCGATGTTTAGCGTATCGCACTTTCTTATGCATTTCAAATCACTCGAGCTGTTTAGTGTATCGCACTGTCTTGTGCATTTCAAAATCAATCGCACTGTTTAGCGTATCACACTTTCTTGTGCATTTCAAATCACTCGCGCTGTTTAGCGTATCGTACTGTCTTGTGCATTTCAAAATCAATCACGTTGTTCAGCGTATCGCACTTTCTTGTGCATTTCAAATCACTCGCGCTGTTTAGCATATCGCACTGTCTTGTGCATTTCAAATCACTCGCGCTTTCTTGCACATCGCACTGTTTTGTGCAATTTACACTCGTGTTGTTTAGCGTATCGCACAGTTTCGTGCAATTTACTTTCGCGCTTTCTTGCGCATCGCACTGTTTTGTGCATCACATTGTTTCATTCACGCTATTTTGTGCATCGCACTGTTTTGTACAGTTTACACTCGCGCTCTCTTGCGCATCGCACTATCTTGTGCATTTCATTACATGCTCTGTCTCATCTTGCATAGAAAATGCTTGTAGTATTGGTCAGTGCATTGCGTCGCATTGTTTTGTGCACCTTACTTGCATTTTGCATGCATTCTATCACGCTTCCTTGCGCACCTAACTTGTACTTGTTAGTACGTTGCATCGCACTGTTTCGTGCATCTTTTTAGCACTATTTTGTGCATTTACTCTTCACTTGTACTTTCTTGTGCACTCTCCGGTCTAGGAGACCTTAAATCCTCTAAAGGTGTAAGTCCTTCGGTGTTTGTCGTGCCCGGACGACTTTTGATAAGTTGCATTATACATGTATTTCAAGCGACTCGCGTCGTCGCATATTCAAGTTCACGTGCATTCCAAAAGCCGCACGTTGTCGCCTATTTCAAGATCATCTGCCTTCTCATCATCTCAAAAGCCGCACGTTGTCGCGCATTTCAAAATCATGCATCATCATGCAAAACAAAAAAAGTGCATATGTCATGCATCATTGTAAACAGTGCATATGTCATGCATCATTGTAAATAGTGCATATGTCATGCATCATTGCAAAAAATGCATATGTCATGCATTCATTGTAAATAATGCATATGTCATGCATCATTGTTAAATAGTGCATATGTCATGCATTCATTGTAAATACTGCATATGTCATGCATACCACTATAAATAATGCATATGTCGTGCATCTTACTGCAAATATTACATTTACGCCCATCCATTGCATATTGTAGATATTGCATTGTAGCTCGCATGCATTCATTGCATCACTTCCATCTAGGGTCTGCGCCTTTCCTTGTTGAGCTTGGTCGGTATGTGCTCATACTTTTCACGTCTATACACTCATAGTTCTGTATGACCGTTCTATGTTAGAGGTGATTTGTTCATGTCCATGCCTTTCCTAGGCAAGATACAGCTTGGCCGTAGGCCTTATTCCACTGTATCCATTCCATTGCATATTTGTAAATAGTGCATTGTAGCTTGCATACATCGACTGCATCACTTCCATCTGGGGCTTGCGCCTTTCCATGTTGAGCTTGGTCTGGTATGTGCCCATACATTTCACGTCTATACACTCATAGTTCTGTATGACCGTTCTATGTTAGACGTGGTTTGTATGTGTCCATGCCTTTCCTAGGCAAGATTTGGTTTGGCTGCTTGCCATATCCATTGTATATATGTTACATTGTAGTGTAATCTTTGCATCCAGCATTAGGATCATTGGTCTTTCTTCAGCGGGTCATTTCCCCACTTATGTCATTCCACCCAATTACTTGTTCTTGTGTCTATCTACATCACTCATAGTTCTGCATGTGTACGCGCCTATTCCACGTTGGTATATTGGTTTGAGGGTTGCGGCACCTTTTCTATGGTAGACGAACTTTGCATCTCCATCAATCTATTTGACATTTGTGTGGTTTTGAAACGCTCAGGATTTGATCATGATTCAATAGCATTGCATTTTCATTTGCATTGTTTATACATAGTTTTGTATATATTTCATATCGTTTTGCATTCATTTTGCATGTTATGTATGTTGCTAACGATATTGTACCTGTTAAGTTTGCTTTCTTTTCAGGCACGATATTGTATGTACGGTTCATTTGAGGCTGGTGCAACCAGACGAACCGCACAGGTATTGTATTCTCCGAGTGAGACGTGTCGAGAATTGCATAATTCTCTTACATCCTTTATGCATTGTAGTGTAGTTTGGTGTATGCTAGCTTAAAACTATCACATGTTATGCTTCGTTACAGCTTTCTATGCATGATCATAAGTTATGTTCGGCTTTGTACATTGTCTTGCATTTTGCCCCTGCCTTCGGGCGCATATCTTGTTTGCCTTGCATATTTGTCTAAATCTTTGGCCTTGTCAAAAATGGGTCGTCTCTGGGCTTTGACATTCACTCCCGTCATTGTTACGACTTTCGAGTTCTGTCAAAGAGGGGCAACTGTAGACACCCCATTTTTTAACCGTCCTCAAGACTTGGACGTCACCGCTTGAACATTCGGTGATCATCCATGTTTGTGTTCGTCTTGAGTTCCCGGAGGCCTCGGCTACGCGCCTTGCCTCAGGATCTCTCGACTCGACCGTTTTGTGTCTGGTTTTGGACCAAACACTTGTGTTTTTGCTTTGGAGGGAAGGGAATGGCTTTTGGGACATCCCCACACTCCACCGGCCATGGCTTGAGGCCACTGGCAGTGTTATGTTGCCATCGGCCAAATGTGATGGCCGGCCGGCCAATTTGACTGCCAGTCGGCCACTTTTATGGCCGGCCGGCCAAATGTGGTTTTCAACAGATATTTCTGTAGACAGCTGGCAGCAGTCATTCCAGGCCATACCCCAGCCCATGCTTGGACGTGGGACTTCTGAGGGGGCTGCAGATTGATATATCTATATAAATCAAGCCCTCTCAAAAGAGAGAGAGATACAAGAGGAAGAAGAAAGAGATATACAACTTGGAACAAAAAAATCTCTCTCTCTCTCTACATTTTCTGCCTCTCTCTTTAAGGTTTAGGACTTGTTTATGCTCAAAAGTGCATTTTGTTTGCACTTTTGCATACAAACACCTAGTTCTCTACTCCCTTTATTGAGCTAAGATCCTTGGAGATGATTTTTGGGGTGATTTGAAGCCTTTTCTTGGTCCAAAAGTTGCTGATTTGCTGCTGTGCTTAAAGGGTGAGCTTTTACCTCTTTTAAGTCTTGTTTTCATAGCTTATTTTGCCATATTTGCAACTGTTTTTGACCTTAACATATAACATAGAAAAGTCTTTTTTTTGAGTGCTCTAAATAGTTTGTTAAGGGTGTTTTAAGCTTTGGGGTTGTTTGACCCCTCTTAAGGCTTGTTTGGCCTTTGTTTTGTGCCATTTCGGTTGAGCTCTGGGACCATTGTGTTTGGGCCTCCTCACCAATGAAATCTTGAGGGATTTCAGAGGTGAGAATGGTGCCTTGAGGTCCTAAGAAGGAGAGGGCCACCCCCTCTCCTTGTTGTCCTTGAAAAGGGCCATTTTTGCCTCTTGAGGGAGCATCTTGTTTAAGTGTATGTTGGCCATACTTCAACTGATTTTTTGTGCTTATTATGTCATAATATGCCTCTATTTTTAGTTGGTTTGGACACACCTTGCATGCCTTGCATACATGTCTTGTAATGCCACATTTTTGCATTAACATGCTTTAGGTGTAGTCCCTTGTTCTAGCATGATTTAGGCTTAGCCTTGTGAAGCTTACATGCATATTTTGATGTGCTAAGGGACTGTTTTAGGTCATTTGAGTCATTCATGTCTTTCTTTGTATAGCTACCATGCAATCCCTCTTGAATGCCTTAAGCTTTGGCCTCTCTAGCATGCATTACTTGCATTATTTCAGTGGTTTGGAACCACTTATCATGTTATTCCAGTCATGTTACTAGCCTTAACATGATTTGGGACTGTTTTGGTCCCCTTTGGTCATTTGCTTCATGTGTCATTTAACCATAGTTTAAGTTCTTGGGCTTGGTTGCGTGCCTTGCTTGCATTGGTAGTTGGACTTGGTATCATCTTAACATGATTTTCAGAGTTTGATGAGCATGCCATTTGTCCATGATTATCCACTTTTAAGTGTTCTTAAAAGATGTTCTTTAATGTTTAAGTGTTGGGTCATTTCTGCATGCATTGTTTGTGCGTGTATTTGCCTCCATTCCATAGCATTTTGGCTTCCTATTTAGACATGGCCGAGGCTTGTCCATATTGGTCTAAGTCCACCTTTCGAATGTTGTTCAAATGTGATCACATTGCTACACGCTTGCATGCTCATTACTTGCATTGTTGACACATGCTTAGCTATTGCATTTTGTTGCATGCTTCCCCCATGTTCATGTTTGCATGCTTGCCCTCATGTTGATATAGCACACTAGTTTGCATGCCTAGGTTGCATTCCATCTAGCATGCATGCCTTGTCCCTTGATCTAGTGATAGGGATTGGGCCTTGGTTTGTGTGTGTGCATTGCATTTGAAATCAAAATGCATACTTGGTCCCTTGGGCCATCATGCATGGAAATGCATGATTGGTGGCCCGAGAATCGAGAACCGTGTCCCTTTGAGTCATAAACATGATAGGGGATATACTGGTGCATACATTTGCTTGAAATACATCGCCACGCCTTGCTTGCCCTCTGCTGCTGTCAACTGCAGGTTTCAGCAAGAAGAATTGGCCGGCCGGCAGTGTTGGGTGCCGACCGGTAAAATAGGTTTGGCCGAGAGCATAAGTTTGTGCCCGGTGACCATTCTCCATGGCCGGTGGTGTTCTCACTCAGCCGGTAGTGTTCCACAACACTCAGAGAAGCAACCTTGGGAGTTGTGCAATTTTCAGAGAAGCAGAACAGTCAAAGCAGAGGCAAGCTTGTGCATGGCGATGGATTTCCGAGCAAACCCGAGCACGCGCGCATTGGATCCTCTTCCCGAGGCCTTTACTGCTTTCTTAAGCTTAGTTAATTTGCTTAATTAATTAGGTGGTCTGTAATAATTAATTAGCTTGTAGATTAATTAATTTGTATTATTCTTTTGGTCCCTCTGAGCAAGGGTGAATTTGTAATAAGTGTGGGTGCGTGTGTGCTTGTCTTCCAACCCCCACTTCTTTCTCCTTTTTACTTGCCTGTTTTGATGGTTAGTACTAGGACATGTTTACTTTAGCATACCTTATGCTATACATGCGTGCATCATTCATTAGTCTTGCATGCACCAGGCTTGTCGCATCATACTAACTGCATAAGTATTTCAAATCTAACTTGAATACGTGCTACTTGTGCATTTTCACATGTCATTTATAGACTACTCGAGCCTACTCTAGTGACATTCCGTATGCGTTGCATTAGGCATTTAAACATGGACTTGGATCATGCATGATTGCTAACATGTTCTTGTTTTGGCACAGAGTACTAGGTGAGCTCTTTATGCTTTAGCATCTCACATGAGTGTGAACGTTAACATGATAGCATGATTACCATGAGGCTAGATGCTTATGTGATATAAACTGCTTGAATGCCCGTGGGTGAAGGTTGGATTGTTTGAGTTGGGATAACTCGTTGAAATCTGTATTTTAGCCTACTTGTGAGTAGTAAATTCCAAAGCGTTTTCCAAACAAACGGATATGCAATGTTTTGTTCCAATTTAGGTGATTTGGTCTATAATTGTTTGCTGCGCGCATAACATTGTAATTCTAGGCTAATAAATGGAATAAGAACACATAACATTTTCAAAAACGGATATCACGGTTAGTAGAGGCCGATCTTCGGATCGGGCGAGAGGGGGTGCTCATAGCTGACCTTCCCCAATCGTACCCAAGCTCCCGAGCCGAGGCAAATTTGGTGATGACAGACACGTGGCCTTTGGCACCGAGTCAGGGTTTCCTAAATTCCCCCATAAAAAATATTTAGGTGGCGACTCTGTATCTGGCAAAGCAGTCCATGTTTGGCACTTCTTTTCAAAAGTCTGTTTCTCAAAGCGATTTGCCGGATTTGGACTCTTTGGTTCAGATTAAGGACCGTGACACAAATTGAGTCTAAACTGTAGCGAGGCCCACGGGCGCGTCTACAGGTTGCCATTATGGTAACTCTTATTTAATAGGCTTAAGTCCCATTCCCCTCAATGAATTCTCAACTAACTCTCTTGCTAACCCTTTAGTTAGTGGATCCGCTATGTTGTCTTTAGACTTAACATATTCTATGGAAATAATTCCATTAGAGAGTAGTTGTCTTACGGTGTTATGTCGACGACGAATGTGTCGTGACTTACCGTTATACATATGACTCTGTGCTCTACTTATAGCTGATTGACTATCACAATGTATGCATATAGCAGGCACCAGTTTTGGCCATATTGGAATATCTTCAAGGAAGTGGCAAAGCCATTCTGCCTCTTCCCCTGCTTTGTCTAATGCTATGAATTATGATTCCATAGTAGACCTAGCAATGCAAGTCTGTTTGGAAGATTTTCAAGATACAGCCGCCCTACCAAAAGTAAAGACATACCCACTAGTGGACTTTGAGTCTCTTGTATCCGATATCCAATTTGCATCACAGTATCCTTCAAGTACTGCTGGATATCTAGTATAATTAAGCCCAATATTACAAGTAAATCGGAGATATCTAAGAACCCTTATAATTGCTTTCTAGTGTTCTACTCCCGGATTACTCGTATATCTACTTAATTTACTTACTGCATAAGCTATATCTGGGCGAGTGCAGTTCATCAAGTACATTAAGCTTCCAATAATTTGGGCATACTCTAATTAAGAAATACTTTCCTGTACATTCTTAGAAAGATGCAAATTAACATCTACATGTGTTCTAGCAAGATGATCATCATCTTTGCTGAATTTGTCAAGTATTTTCTCAATGTAATGAGATTGTGACAAACCATATCCTTCTGATGTTTTGGTAATTTTCATACCAAGAATACATCAGCAATGCCCATGTCTTTCATGTCAAAATATTTATTCAACATTTTCTTGGTAGTTTTAATCATGTCGTTTTTACTACCTATGATGAGCATATCATCTACATATAGACATACAATGACATAACCTTTGTCTGTGTTTTTAATATAAACACATTCGTCACACTCATTAATTTTAAATCCATTTGACATCATTGCCTTGTCAAATTTCTCATGCCATTGCTTTGGCGCTTGTTTTAAACCATATAATGATTTAACCAATTTACACACTTTCTTTTCTTTTCCTGGAACAGAAAAACCTTCTGATTGTTCCATGTAAATTTCTTCATTTAACTCACCATTTAAGAAAGCGATTTTCACATCCATTTGATGAATTTCTAGATTGTATAGAGAGGCAATGGCAATTAGCATTCTAATGGATGTTATTCTAGTAACCGGTGAGTATGTGTCAAAGTAATCAAGACATTCTTTTTGTCTAAATCCTTTCACCACAAGTCTTGCTTTGTATTTGTCAATTGATCCATCCACTTTCAATTTTCTTTCGAAAATCCACTTGTACCCAAGAGGTTTACAACCTGGTGGCAAATCCACCAATTCCCAAGTGTGATTTTGCAAGATGGATTCAACTTCACTGTCGACAGCTTCTTTCCATAAAGGAGCTTCAGGACTGAATATAGCCTTTTTAAAAGTTAAAGGCTCATTTTCTAACAAAAATGTTAGGAAATCTGGACCAAAAGATTTTGAGGTTCTAGCACGTTTACTACGCCTAGGTTCCTCTTCCTCATTTTGATCTAACTCTTGTTCTTGATCATTTTCTTGATCCTGACTAGTAATAGCATCATGAGATCTTTTATTGTTACTAGTCTCTTGTCTAGTCTTATTTGGAAATACATGTTCAAAGAAAGATGCATTTCGAGACTCAATAATAGTATTTACATGCATTTCGGCATGTTCTGATTTATGAATCAAAAACCGATATGCACTACTATTCTTAGCATAACCAATGAAAATGCAATCAATGGTCTTAGGACCTATCTTAGTCTTTTTAGGACTAGGAATAGCCACTTTAGCCAAACACCCCCACACTTTTAAGTATTTGTAGGATCGTACTCTTTCATGCCACAATTCATAAGGTGTTTGATTCACTTTCTTTCGGGGTACTATATTAAGTATATAATTAGCAGAAAGTATTGCTTCCCCCCATAAGTTCTGAGGTAATCCAGAACTTAATAACATGGCATGCATCATTTCTTTTAAAGTCCTATTTTTCCTTTCAACAATTCCATTTTGTTGAGGTGAGTAAGGAGCGGTGGTTTGATGAATTATTCCATGTTCTTTACAAAATTCACCAAAAGGTGATTCATATTCACCACCTCTATCACTTCTAAGTTTCTTGATTTTCTTACCAAGTTGATTTTCAACTTCATTCTTATATTGAATGAAAGTTTCCAAAGCTTCATCCTTGGTTCGAATTAAATAAACATAACTATATCTAGTATAGTCATCTATAAAAGTGATAAAATACTTTTTCCCGCCTCTAGTTTGAATTGATTTAAAATCACAAATGTCATTATGAATTAATTCAAGTGATTCCGTACTTCTTTCAATTGAATGAAAATGAGTTTTTTATAATTTTGCCTCAACACAAATTTCACATTTATGATTTGAATCAATTGCAAATTTAGGTAAACATTCCATATTAATTGATCTACGCAAAGATCCATAATTAACATGTCCTAGTCTACCATGCCATAAATTTGAAAACTCAAGCAAGTAAGAAGAAGATGTATTATTATTAATAACTGAGGGTACAACGGTCATTACATTTAACTTGAAAAGGCCATTAGACATGTAACCTTTTCCTACATACATCCCATTCTTAGTAAGTACAAATTTATCACTCTCAAATACTAGCCTAAACCCATTCTTACTCAACAAAGATCCGGAAAGAAGATTCTTGTGAATGTCCAGTACATGCAGCACATTGTTGAGAGTGAGTTCCTTTCCTGATGTCATCTTGAGTACAATCTTTCCTTGTCCTTTAACTTTGGAAGTTGAGGAGTTGCCCATAAAAAGTTGTTCACCATTGTCCACTGTAGAATAAGATGTGAGTATCTTTTTGTCGTCACAAATATGGCGAGTAGCACCAGTGTCCACCCACTATTCTTTAGGATTTCCGACAAGATTTGCCTCGGAAACAACTACAGAAAGATTGATGCCTTCGACACCATTGGAAATAGTGTCCACTTCGGTCATATGAGCTTGAGCAGGCTTCTTGCTTGTTCTTCTTTTGCTTTTGCCTTTGCTATGGCAATCTTTGGCCCGATGTCCCTCTTTGTCACAGATGTAACATTTGCCTTTAAACTTGTACTTTTTATTATCCCCCCTTTTAGAGCCTTGTGATGAACTCTCTCCAGAAAACTTTTGTTTCTTGGTTTTTGAAGCATGTTCCACCACATTTGCCTTAGACTCCATAGGATGTTTACCAGCCCTCTTTTTAGAATTGTTGTTGTCCTCCTCAATCCTCAAACGCACAATTAATTCGTCCATAGAAATTTCTTTGCGCTTGTGTTTGAGGTAGTTCTTGAATTCCTTCTAACCTTTTGGTAATTTTTCAATTAAGGCTGCAACTTGGAAGGATTCACTGAGAGACATGCCTTCTGCGTGAATGTCATGCAGAATGAGTTGGAAATCTTGAGCTTGGCTGATCACAGTTTTTGAATCAACCATTACAAAATCCAAGAATTTGCCAACCACAAATTTCTTTGAACCAGCATCTTCTGTTTTGTACTTTTTCTCCAACGACTCCCAAAGTTCCTTTGTTGTCTTGATAGGACTTTAGACATTGTATAATGTGTTATCAAGTCCATTCAAGATGTAATTCTGGCAAAGGAAATCGGCATGTTTCCAAGCATCAACCGCAACAACCACTTGCCAGTCGGTTTCATCCTCTTTCAAGATAAGAGCATCTTCACGGAGGAAACGAGCCAGGTTCAGAGTTGTAAGATAGAAGAATATTTTTTGTTGCCATCTTTTAAAGTCAGTTCCTTAGAACTTCTCTGGCTTTTCATCATGATTTACCGGTACTGTTACAACAAGAGAGGGGGTTGGCATCATTGCAGCCACCACAGTAGTACTTGTTTGGGCATTAGTGTCAATAGCCATCAATTCTAATTTATAAAACAAAATTATAATGAGAATTTACACTACACAGAAAATTAAACCAAATTCACATAAATAAATTCTGTAAAAAATAAAAAGAAACACGAATGTAACTTTTATTTTCCAATTAATTTGGAAATAAAATAAAATTTTATTCAACCAAATTAATTCCACACAGGAAATTAAATTTTGTAAAACAAAAGAAATAAGAATATAACTTTTATTTTTCAATTAATTTGGAAATAAAATAAAATTTTATTCAACCAAATTAATTCCACACAGGAAATTAAATTCTGTAAAATAAAAGAAATAAGAATATAAATTTTATTTTTCAATTAATTTGGAAATAAAATAAAACTTTATTCAACCAAATTAATTCCACACAGAAAATTTAATTTTTGTAAAATAAAAGAAATAAGAATATAACTTTTATTTTTCAATTAATTTGGAAATAAAATAAAATTATATTTAACCAAATTAATTCCACACAGAAAATTAATTTCTGTAATACTTCAATAATTAAAGTACTAAAACAGAATTTCAAGTAATGAAAAATTAGAAAATAATTTCTAAAACCCAAAATTAATTTCTGAAAAAATTTCACAAAAATATATTCTGAATTATTAATGACACTAGTATCGTTCTACTAGTTGTCAAAGAAAATAGACAGTATATTACTACTATCTGTCAAATAGCATAAAATCACTATTTGTTTTTCCAACCAGAATATTATTTTGTAAATCAGTAGAAAATAATTTTCTATAAACGAAGAATTGAAAAAGGAAACAAACGAAAAATTCTGTAAACATAATAATTTGAATATGTCTTAAGATTGTTGGAACAATCTTCTGTGTAAATAAAATAAATTGAAACTAATACAAACAAAATAAATAAATAACGTACCGAATTTATTTATTGAACCGAATTAAAAATAAAAAGACCAAGTCGAGTGTGTGGCACTCTGTCCATAAGACAGATTCGCCCTTTTTTACGGTGCTTACGGTTGAGTGGCGTCTATCTCCCAAGATACAATGATCTTAACCAATTTGCAGCATCACTCCAAAACAAATTATTCGGCGAACCAAACCTGTGTTCTAACTCTCTGAATATTTATTCTAAACTAAAATGAAGAATAATGCACAAAAGAAAAATTGGACAGCACAAAGAAACTTAACAGACTGTTTTTTCCGAATCAATAATTGGGTACCAAGACTGCTGGAATTGATGGGTATATATATAGGCACAAAACTTAAGACCCGAACAAGTTCCAATTTTGAAGTGAAAATGTGCATCAATATGTTTGAACAGGAAAACCAAGTTTTCAAAGTTAGTTTGACTGTTGCACATGGAGTTGATTTCCTTCCAGACAATTTGAAAAGTAAACCGTAGTGGACCAAGTCAAACCTGTAGCAACTTTATTTGTTTAAACTATTGAAATATATATATATATATATATATTAAACTATTTAAATAGTTTAATAAATAAAGAAAGATGTACAAATTTTAGGAAACAACTTAGGAATCTAAAATTTGAAATTAGAAATAAATTAAATTCTCATAATTACAAGTTTTAGGAAACCACTCAGGAATCCAAAATTTGAATTTAGAATTAAATTAAATTCCCACAATAATTTTTATTGAAAAAATTCAAATGAATTTTATTTAAAAAATTAATGTTAGACCCGAAAACGACGTCAACTTTCCATTCACTCATAGATGATTTTGGCGTTCCGTCTTCACTGTGTGACTTGTCACGCGGTAAGGAACACTTCACCTCTTCGGACCCAACCCAAAAGACGTTTGGGGCCCACTCAAATTTGGGCTCAAAGTTGGCCCAACATAAGCCATATAAAACACCATTTTTCCAACAGCCAAAACCTTTAATTACAAAGATAAACATGTCATAAAAAAAACTCAACTGTTCAAAATTAATTTATTATGTAAACTAGTTAAATTTGAACAAATTTTGAAACTAATTCATTTTTTTAGCTTGCCTTGAATAACTCAAATCAACAAGCTTATATAGGATTCAAGTATTCTACTATATAAAAAAATCAAGATACTTGAGCTCGATTTGCTATCAATTTAACTGAAGCTTGCTTGATTTCCTAACCTCAAGTCATTTTTAAATTTTTTTTTTTTAAGTAGATGAATAGAAGAATAAAAGTTGCATAGCGTAATAATAAGACTTGAATCAATACTAATATATACTTATAAAGGACATGAGAATCGTGGGCATTTCTCTTGGGATCGGTAGCAGAGAAGACCGTATAAACAAGGACAAAAGTGCCAATAATCTCAAAAGCGAGTCCAGTGCCGGTGCTGTACCCAAAAGAGAGCTCTTTGGCTCCACCATCATACTCAACGTAGTAGGCCTTTTGGAATGCCTTCACCAACCCACAACCACATATGGCACCGAAGCACTGAGCCACAAATGTACAGAATGGCTCGGACCAGAGACACATTCCTAGCTAGAAACCACCATTAATTTCCCTGAAATTTCAATATGAAACTAAGAAAATATGGAACTCTATATATTGATGTTGTGATTTCAATATTGGTAAAAAATTTCAAGTGTCCTAGGGCACACAACAATAGTCAGGGTTGAGTCAATTTAACTTACCTTTTTTCTTTAAATTTTTTTTATAAATTTTTTGAGTCAATTACAAAAACACCCCCTAATGCATACTTAAAAAATAGATTTTCCCTATGGTTTAAAAAATTACAAATATATCTTTGTAATAATTTTTTATTCAACAGAATTAACTAGAAAAATAAAATTTCTAACTGCTCTCCTATACAATAATAAAATTATTTGAATTATTAATTTAAATATATTTATGAAATTATTAAAAATTGTTAATTGACTTGAAGAATTATTGATAAAATGAGTCATTTGTTATGAAATTAAGAACTTCTAGGAGGCGGAATGTAATTTTTAGAACCATAGGAGGTAATTCATATTTTAAGCAAATCGCAAAAAGTGTATTTATAACTTACCCTTATTTTTTATTTAATTCACCTTACTTAATGGGTCAAAATTCATTACTTTTCAGATCCATCATGACTAACTAGCTAATCTTGAAAATTAAATAAATAAATAAATCAATTTTGGCATTATTATACTTTTGTTTTGAAAATTGACTCAAATTTTGTAATTTTTAAAATAGTTTAATTGAGATGGGCTTAAGAAGTTCAAAAATAAGTTGAAAAGTTATGTTGGTTATTTAAGTTTTAGCCAAATAAAGAGGAGATAAAATCGATCTCATGAAAAAAATAATAATAATAATAAAATAAAATAAAATAAAATAATTGGCGTGGCATCACTAATTAGAAGGGTGGGCGGGAGCCACATCTTAAATTTCACATTTTTTCATTAGCCCAATATAATTTTGAATATTTATAAAAATTAAAATAATAAAAGAAAGCATCTTTTAACCTCCCATTCTCACTCAAAAGTGTCCCTGAAAGGCTGAAACACAAAACACTTCATTAATTTCGAAATTTTATTTTTGACTTTCACTATTTCCAAACACTTTATATGAGTTTAATATTAAACTTGTTAGCATTCGTAATAATTCTATTTCAGCCCTTTTAAACTTTACAATAGTATCATTAATCTCATGCAATTCATAGTGTGTATATATTAAAAAGAAGGTAAACTACAAATACATCTTTGAGATTTGTTTAAAATATAAATTGTCCACTGTAGTTTTGAAAATTATATTTCATCCCCTAATGTTTCTAATTTCATAATTAATTGTTCATTTTATTAATAAATTATCAAGTTAATTAATAATTTTTAATTGTCACGCCCTCAAAATAAATGCATAAGTCAATCATTCATAAAATCCATAGACATAGGAGAATAAAATATATTCATTCATCAGAGTGTTCTTTACAAAAAGTATTACATGTTGACAACAAAAGTAAATGCTCTACGGGCTCATAACTTTCCAAGTCAACACTTGGTTACAACAAAAGAAGAGTCTAACTCTATACGAAGAAAGCTCATGGCTTGGATATACATGTAACAACAAAACAAAATAACCAAAAAGAGAGTCTTCAACCCTCAAATCACCCAAGAAGAGACCTTGGAGGCGGCATGTCCTCTGTACCTGAAAATGGTGTCCCAAATAGGGTGAGCCAAACCCCAATAGAGATATGCTAAACCAAACATGGGAAATAACTAAGACATTAGCATTTGATAAATATTTAACCTTATAAACCAACTTGTACCATTCAATGACCAATCAACAATTTCATCATGCTCAATCTATTTCCCATCATTTAATCACATTAACCCATTAACATAATCCGATATTATCCAAACTGTTTCAAATGAGACTACGACTCATACAATGACGCTTCAATAACAAACATCATTCAACACGTCTATTCACATGCCATTTTACGGAACTACGTCCGAGGGAACCGACACCCATAAATATAAAAGATTTCGGGACTTGCACCCAGGACACTCTGGCCAACTTAGTTATCATTGGAATCCATCCCCTATCTCCTCCCAAACAAACGGAGTACATCCCCTATCTCCTCCTACACAATATACATATACAATGTATTTAAACATATAGTCATATACAATGACCCAACAATTCACATATTCAATGTGTTAATTCCACCGTCACATTCAATGACTTAATCCAATTGCTTAGTTTCAATTCTCCTAATCATCATGCATTGTCTACAACAATCAAGACTATCCTCCACCGATAGCCCAAAGCAGTTATTTCTACACAGACAAATAAATATCTCAAACAGATAATTTATCACATTTTCCATCGGTGAGAGATTCATCAATCCAACTACACCAATTAATCCCAATCCCATCCAATTTCATGACTTTCAAATCAATTTCATATTCCCACAATTTTCTAAATTAATTATACAAATTAATTGTTTAAATACCACCAGGGCATTTCTCCCTTTTCTCAAACATTGATCCTAAGACCAAATTTCACCAATCAAACTCACAAAACCCCATTTTCAAGACCTCCTATGCACACATGGAGTATGAAAATTGAAAAGCCCTCTTTTATAATTTCAAATTCAAAGCCCTAACTCCCCAAAATTTCCATAACTCACCATTTATACAAAATGACAAAAATTTATGTTAAAACTCATGAAAAAGAGTAGTTTATCCCTATCTCAAACGGAGAAGACAAACCACACAACAGACAAACTCCAAAAATGCCGAAATCTACTTCTTTTCGGATCAAAGTGAAGACCTTGACAAGCCCTATCTTTTTCTCAAAGGCACTAGGGTGGAAATCCTAACGGATCTAGATAAAACCTAAAAGAAAAGTTAAAATGTAGAGAGAGAAGCTCAAGAACAAGCCTTATGAAAAAATCTTAGAGAGAGAGAGAGAAGAAAAAATGGTTCAAAATGACCTCTTCTCGGACTGAAATACGCGCAGTCCCCTCGAACGTGGGAAGCCCCGCTCGAGCGTGAAATTGGACGTTCGTACGTCGAAAGCACACTTCCAGCATTTGCAGACCTGCAAAAATGCCGAAGACTAAAAAATCTCGCTCGAGCGTCAGACTGGCCGCTCGAGCGGAGGAGCAAATGTAAAAAGTCTCACTCGAGCGTGAAAAGTCCCGCTCGATCGGGGAGACCAAATCCTGGGCAACACAGATTTTGAAAGGAAAGCAACCAACATGCTGCAAACTCACCCAACACAACCAAAAACTCAAATACAAAGAATAAAGGATGGAAATAAGGTATAGACAACAACATACAACCATGGAACTCGAGTTCGAAATATAGTAAATGACAAGGGAAAAACCGAGATCGCTGTATTAATGATGTTAGAAATATATTTTAATTAATAATTCGAGTAATTTTATTATTGTATAAGAGAATCGTTAGAAATTTTATTTTTTCAGTTAATTCTGTTAAATAAAAAATTTTGATAAGAGAGTATTTGTAATTTTTTAAATCACAAGGGACAATCCATATTTTAAGCAAATTTCAGGAGGTGTATCTATAATTTGTCCTTAAAAAAAATAGCATTTTATCTTCCAGATTCTACATAATATCACTTAAGCCCCTTAAAATCTAAGTAATTTTTTATTGATCCCCTCCCACAAATTTCTGAATCCCCCACCATTAATAAAAAAAACAACTCCAACGTTCTGAAACTACTGAATAATTTTTCGAAGAACAAGTACTCGCTAGAGATGCCTGCAGGGCAATAAACGAGGACAAAGATCATGCCACCAAAGGCCCAAGCAATACCAAGGATTCCAACACGACCACAGGGATCAGTAGTCTTGGTTGGGTCAGTTTGGCTCTTGTAACCAATCTGTTGGCCTATTTTTCCTACAAAGGAAAATATCATAAATGTGAGCGTGCCAGCAAGGATTGAAAAATTCTTACAGATTAAATTCCAGCCAATTATCAAGTGATTGTGTTGACGGTTCTTTTGCCTCAACAAAGAGGACTTCAAAATTGCCAAGTGTAGAGAACAGAAAAATTAAAAGAAGAATGAGGGAGACGGAGAAAGATGATTGAGTGAACAATCAAAGTAATAATTACTTGCCTCTACTCATATGCTTCGAAAAGGAAGTGCATAAAATGCTTTGAAAAGGAAATGCTAAAAATAAATGCTTCGAAATATAAATCTATGTTAAACTACTCCTAAGATAAGGAAAATGACAAGAAATATTGAAATCAATTGTCTTTGATTTGAGTTCTCGATCCCTTTACAATGCAGCCATGAATGGCTATTTATAAGCAAATATTTATAGGAAAAAACTTCCAACAATAACTACCCGATAACCACCTAAAACTACCCACTCTTCCATCTTCATTCCCACAATGCCACATATCCCTCCATGTCTTCATAACTTCCTTTAACCTTCACTTCATGCTCCATGTTCTCCACTTTGTCCTCTATGTTCTTCCACATTACGCCCCATGATCCTTCACATTCTCCATCATTTTTTTACATATGTTTAATAATTCATAACTTCTCATAACCTCCAAATGAGTAGGAGAATGCCACGTGTCATGCAATTATATAAGTAATAAAAATTACAGATTTATGGTGCCAACATTATCCCCCGCGGCCCTTAAAAATGATATTTACTTAAATTTTTTGAAGGGCCGAACCAAGCACATGACTAATCTAAGCAAAAAAATGGTTTGGATAATATCAACAAAGTGCTTCGAATGATATAACAGCACCAATAAAGTGCTTCGAATGAGCATAAAATTATGACTGATGTCGCGAATTATATACATATGCCTTGAAGGGATATTATTACAAAAAAGCTTCGAAGGATAACCTTATATTTTCAAGGCAAAGCCAATGATTCACCTTAGCAAACTGTTACACATGCTAAATAACCCGCTTCGAAGGTGGTATAGAGGACCAAAATCATCCTTTGAAGGTCAAAAGTGCCAACAAAGGAAGAATTACATCCTTGCAAATACTCGGCAAAGCTTCAAAGGTTCACAACCACCAGTATTTTTTCTTCGAAGCTGTTGTTGATGCAAGATGGAGTGTTTTGAAGCTTACAAAATTATGGCAAAAGGGTTTTCGAAGCAACTTTTGGCCAACATTGAAGGTTCATGACCACCAATATTGTTTCTTCGAAGCTATTGTTGATGCAAGACGGAGTGCTTCGAAGCTTACAAAATTATGGCAAAATGGCTTTCAAAGCAACTTTTGGCCAACATTGTGGTTATTCAAATTTTATATGTTCTGGTTCACACATAATTAATAAAAATATTAATTTTATGCTTCGAACCAATAATTAATTCTCCAAAGACACTAAAACCATTATTCTTCGAACCAACTTTTGTAGAATACTAGTTACATTTTCATGTAACAAATGGCTATAAAAATGTTTATCAGTAAAGCTACTAATTATCATGCCAAAATAGGCATTATTTGACAATTAATTAATTGCCATTTTGCATATATTTGAAGGGAGGTACACATTTCGAAAGCCTTCTCGTTCCATGTTACATTTCGAAGGTGTTTATTGATGACAAAACCACCCTTCGAAAGTCACATATGTTACTAAAGGATCAAAGTCGTCCTTCGAGAGTGCTTCTGACATCCCTTTGAACCAAATCCAAATAGTTGGATGAACAACCCTCACATGTTCTTAATAACATCCTTCGAAGTGTCTTGGGACATGTTTTGTAGGTAACCACAAAACCAAATGATGATGGTTTTATGGATCAACTAATAACCATATTTTTGCCCCAATATATTGCGATAACAAAATATTTTTTGTTAGCCATTCCGTCAAAGTCAACGTTTGATGTGATCCACAAATCCAAAATGGATTTTGAACAACAAAAATCATGGTATAGCGTGACCATGAAAATTCATATTTTTTGACACTTTGAAAAATGTCAAAATTTTGAATTCATGAACAGTGGCTTGTTCATTCTTCTTGACCATGTTTGGTCTTAAAAAATGACTTTCGCCGAATTGATTTTCATAATTATTTGGCAAAGTGGGCTGTTTTTCCATGTTAGCCATTTATGGCTTATGAAAATCCCCCATAGGTATGTTATTTTCATGACTTGACTCTAAAAATTGGTTTTTGGACTCCTTAAGCCATGCATGGAACTTCATTCTTAGCCAAATTTGGCTCAAGAACATGCTCTTTCATTATGTTAATTTCATAAATTGGCTCTTTAAAAATGGGTTCTTGAACCCCCCGAGCCATTGATGAAATCAACTCTTTGCTTTTGCTATTTTCAACCATGGAAAATTTTTGAAAAAACTCACCAATTCCAGTCATTAAAGCCTCAGTTGAAGACTTGGTAGTGAGAGTTGACAACTCACCATTCCATTGGCAAATTTCCATATCAAGTTAATGAATTTCTCCAATTAAATGGTGCCGTTTTTCTTCCACCAAATAATATTGTAAGGGATGAAAGTTTATTTCATCAAGAAATGGATCTCTTCTTGAAGATCCAAATTTTTTTGTTTATGCCAATAGATTTCATCTAGGCTATTTGAAATGGATGAATCAAATTCATTTTTCATTTCTTACACTTGACGTCCCACTAGGTGTGCCAAAAATTGTTGGCTTATTTTTCCTATGAAGGAAAATATCATAAATGCGAGCGTGCCAATAAGGATTGAAAAATCCTTACAAATTAAATTCAAGTCATTTATCAAGAGATTGTGTTGACGGTTCTTTTGCCTCAACAAAGAGGACTTCAAAATTGCCAAGTGTAGAGAAAAGAAAAATTAAAAGAAGAATGAGGGAGATGGAGAAAGATGATTGAGTGAACAATCAAAGTAATAATTACTTACCTCTACTCTTATGCTTTCAAAAAAAAGTGCATAAAATGCTTTGAAAAGGAAATGCTGAAAACAAATGCTTCAAAATATAAATCTGTGTTAAACTACTCCTAAGATAAGGAAAATGACAAGAAATATTGAAATCAATTGTCTTTGATTTGAGTTCTCGATCCCTTTACAATGTAGCCATAAATGGCAATTTATAGGCAAATATTTGTTGGAAAAAACTTCCAATAATAACTACCCAATAACCACCTAAAACTCTCCACTCTTCCATCTTCATTCCCACAATGCCACAGATCCCTCCATGTCTTCATAACTTCCTTTAACCTCCAATTCATGCTCCATGTTTTCCACTTTTCCTCTATGTTCTTCCACATTATGCCCCATGATCCTCCACATTCTCCATCACTTTTTCACATATGTTTAATGATTCATAACTTCCCATAACCTCCAAATGAGTAGGAAATGCCACGTGTCTTGCAATTATATAAATAATAAAAATTACAGATTTGTGGTGCCAACATTACCCCTCGCGGCCCTTAAAATTGATGTTTACTTACATTTTTTGAAGGGCCAAACCAAGCACATGACTAATCTAGCAACAAAATGCTTCGAATAATATCAACAAAGTGCTTCGAATGATATAACGGCACCAATAAAGTGCTTCGAATGAGCATAAAATTGTGACTAGATGTCGCAAATTATATACATATGCCTTGAAGGGATATTATTGTAGAAAAGCTTCGAAGGATAATGTAGACACCCCATTTTTGACCGTCCTCAAGACTTGGATGTCATCGCTTGTGCACACGATGATTGTGATTGCATGTATTCGTTTTGAGTGCCTGAAGTCCTCGCCGGAACGCGCAGTAGACACCCCATTTTTGACCGCCCTTAAGACATGGGCACTACTGATGGTTTGCTCGGTGTTGAGAGATGTACAGGGCAAAGAATCAGTTTCTTCGGCTAGAAGAGAAGAAAATCTTTCAAAACACTTCGTTTAGGGTTTTGGAGTTGAAGAAAAGAGGAAAGGAGAGGAGAAAACTAATTTGGGAGAAGTTCCGCATGAATCCGGGTAGAAGCGAGTCGAGCAGCCCTCGCTGAATCGGGCTTATCTATCTGTACACTTCGAGTTTAGTTATGAGGTCACCACCGTTGGAAATAAGACGTCCGGGGCTTCATTTTGCACTCAAGAATCTCCTAGAGCCAAGTCCGGGTGGGGGAGATATGATCAGTTGAAGTCGGGCATCATCCTGGTTGGATCGAATCTGCGCGGCTTCACGAAAAAGGGCATAACCTTTTGCACAGAAGAACTTTTAATGCAAGGTTTGCGCCATTGGAAAGCTAACTTCCGGGGCTTCAATCTGGACATCCACCGGCACTTTTTGACCTCACCGGCCACCCATCGGCACTCTGTTTGTGCCGACCGGCCATTTATTGTGCCGACCGGCAATTTATTGTGCCGACCGGCCATTTATTGTGCCGACCGGACATTTATTGTGCCGACCGGCACTTTATTGTGCTGACCGGAAAATTTTGCTGGCCGACGACCTTCCGGAGCATTCTGCAGATTGAGTATATGCCAGCTGTGCCAGCTGGAGGGCACAGAATGGATCCTCCATACACGTGTATGGAGGATATGCACCCTTGGTTAGCTTCCTCAAGAAGCTTTACACTTTGTTTTGCCTATAAAGGAAGCTCTCCTCTTCCTTATACTAGGTTAGAAAAACCAGCTGGAATTGATATATACATCCCTCCATATATCTCCCTCCATCTCTCTCTTTCAAGCTCAAGCATCCAAGTCCCTTGCATCATTCCTTCATCACTACCAAGCACCACCACCACTACTCCATTCCAGCAGATAGGAGTGGCTTTCCAGCAGCTAAGAGGCAACATTTTTCAGTCCTAGAGGCAGCAAAGGTTGGGTCTTCAAGGGTGAGCACTCTTCTCCCTCTTTCTAGCTCATTTCTTGCCTCATTTTTTTAGCCTCTTTGCTTGCTGTTTTGAGCTCCGACCAAAACATAAAATGCCATTTTCTTGAGCTATATTCCATGTTTCGTTAAGGGCTTATTACAGTTTGAAGCTTATTTTTGGCACTTTCTTCATTACCCCTTTGTATGCCATTATTTTGCATGATTCTTTTAGCCTATGTGTTATCTGTTTTCGAGTCTGAGGTAAACTTAAAATAGGCTTATTCTGAGCCCCTCTTCAACATTTAAGAAGGGCTCAATACTGTTTGGGACTTCCATGTTGTACTTCCCTTTATATCCTCTTTTTGGTCCCATTTTTGTATGTCTTGGCAGCCCCAGATTTTGCTGTTTTTGGACCTTGGTCCGAACTAAAAGTGGCTTTATTTTGACCTCCTGAACATGTTTTATTAAGGGTATTTTCTTGTTTGGTGAATTTTTTGTATACCTCATGTTATAGCCACTTTTGAGCCTCATTTTTGCATTGCATTTCTAATATATTTGTATACTGTTTTTGGGGCTGCCATAAACTGTAAATAGTCTTATTTTGGGTCCCTCTTCAACATTGTTGAAGGACCCTAACCTGTTTGGGGCCAGCACCTATGAGTTTCTTTTTAATCTCATGTTTAGGGCCATTTCTTGCATGCTAGTTTTGCCCTATCTTGGTTTGCTGTTTGACCATGTTTTGTACTAGTAAAACGCTAATTTTGGAGCTTCCTTGCTTCTGTATTTACATTCCATGTCCATATCGTTCATGTTTGGCATAGCTATAGGCCATTTCGGGTGCCTAAATTCGCATTTCGGGACTATTCCATGCATCGGGTGTGCTTTCGCCTCATTTCGGGGCTGTTTTCCCCCACATTTCAGTGCTGAAATCCCATTAGCATGTTTGCATATCATTTTTCATGCCATTGCATTGCATATGCCATTGCCTCGGTTTGCGTGCCCGTGTGCACGCATTTCGAGGCACTTCATTTTCATCCATCAGCCTCTTATGTGAGTGTGGCTGAGGCTCTCTCATGTTAGTATAAGCCCATGTTGCATTCTATATGCTATTCATGCCATTGCATTGCATATGCCATTGCCTCGGTTTGCGTGCCCGTGTGCACGCATTTCGAGGCACTTCATTTTTATCTTATGGCCTCCTATGTGAGTGTGGCTGAGGTCCACTTGTATTGGTGTAAGCCCATCTTGCATTGTGTATGCCATGTTTCAATACGTTGTGCATGTTATGTTGTTAGCATTGTGTGTGCCATGTAGTTACATTGCATGTTTGTATGTTTGCTTGCATGCTTAGGTCGCATATGCATTGTTGTGCATTGCCTCGCCTCTTGACCAACCATGATTGAGGTTGGGTCCCTTGTATGTTTTGTGTGCATTGCATTTGACATTGAAATGCATACTTGACTCTTTGGCCATCATGCATCGAAATGCGTGATTGGTGGCCCGAGGGTCGAGGGCCATGTTCCCTTGAGTCCATTACATGATAGGGAGTGTGTCTATGCATAAATGTGCCCGAAATCCTATGCCATATACTGTATATTCTCTGTTGCTGTCAAAACTGTCTTCTGCAGGAAGCTTCTGCCGACCGGCACTTTTTGAAATGCCGGTGACCCAATAAACAGCCGATGGAAGTTGTGAACTGCCGGTGGGAATTTCCCCTAGCCGGTGGTGCTCTGCAGCATGCAAGGAACCTGTCCTGGAGTTTTGGCAATTTTCAGAGAGATAGGGCAGTATTAACAGAGGTGGCATTGTTATGGTACGGGCTTTCCGGGCGAGACGGATCCAAGCATGCATCATTCGCGCATTCCGAGGCAGAGGCTGTGGCCACCCTCATTTTTTCTTTTGCATCCTTTCTTTTAATTAATTAGAAATTCTGTAATAATTTTATTTGTTTATTATTTGGGACTGTAATATTTATTTGGGCCCTCCGAGTGAGGGAAAATCTGTAATAAGTGTGTGTGGGTGGTGTGTATGTCTTCCAACCCCACTTCGTTCTTCCCTTTTATTTACCTGCTTACGATGGTAGATTAGGGCATGTTTAAATTCAGAATACCTTATGCCATGCATGCGTGCATTCATGCATTTGTACTGCATGTATTGGGCTCGGTACATCACGCTAACTGCATTTGTACTTCAATTTACAAATCGAATATGTGATAATTGATCGCATTACATATGCCATGCTTAGGTTAACCGAGCCTATCTAAATTGCATCTTGTATGTGTTGCATTAGACAATTTAACATGAACTAGGACACGCACATTTTGCTAACTAGTTTACTGTTTTGGCACGGAGTACTAGGTAAGCTTTTATGCTTCAGCATATCGCATGCGTGTGAATGTTGCCATGATAGCATGATTACCATGAGGCTAACTGCTTATGTGATATAACTGCTTGAATGCCTGTGGATGGAGGTTGAATTACCTAAATTGGAATAATGCATTAAAACTATGAGTTTTAAGCCCACTAGATAGTGGCAAAATCATCTTTTCTAAAAGCCCACTTGAGGGTGGCAAAATCCGCATTTTAGCCTACTTGCGAGTAGCAAACCATTTTCAAAACAAACATGAAATGTTTTGTTCCAATTTGGGCGATTTGGTCTATACTTGTTTGCTGCGCGCATAACATAGTAATTCTAGGCTAACAATTGGTTTAAGAACACATAAAGTTTTCAAAAACGGATATCACGGTTAGTAGAGGCCGGTCTTCAGACCGGGCGAAAGGGGGTGGTCATAGCTGACCTTCCCCGATCGTACCCAAGCTCCCGAGCCGAGACAACTCCGGTGATGACGGACATGTGGCCTTCGGCACCGAGTCAGGGTTTCCTAAATTTCCCCATTTTAAAATATTTAGGTGGCGACTCTGTATCTGGCAAAGCAGTCCATGTTTGGCACTACTTTTTCAAAAATCTGTTTCTCAAAATGATTTTCCAGATTTGGACTCTTTGGTTCAGATTAAGAACCGTGACACAAATCGAGTCCGAACTGTAGCGAGGGTCCCTCCGCGGGCTTGTTACAGTTTCTGGCGACTCTGCTGCGGATTTTAGAGAGGTTGACTCGAACTCATGATGTCCTGTTCTGATTTCGTTTATGTGTTTCTTTGCATTGCATGTGCATTGGTGCGCCTAGGACACCGTGTTTGCCATCTGCCATTCCTGAACGGTTTACCGGAGGCTTGTCTTGTCAAGGCATGTCTGTAAGGCTGACCGGCTATGGGCTCTGACAGTATGGGAACACAAACCCCGGTTTTACCGGGGCACCCTTTTTGACCACTCGACCTAGTACATTTTCGGATCCATAGTGACCATTCCAAATTAGGACAGGCTGCTTACCCGATGTTAGGTTGTTTGAGAACTGCTGTGTGCATAGTGAAACCCTAGCTCCTGACAAAATAGGACAGGGAAACCCTACCCCAACATAGGGGTGTTTTGGCTCTCTCTTACTTGCTATGTGCTTTTAGAGTGTATCTTTATAGGAATGCATATATCAGTTTGCAAGTTTGGGCATCAGGCCTGTGGGCATCAGTATTTGGGGAATCAGTTTTACCTGAGGGTATCAATTTTGGGACAGATATTTGGGGAACAGTGATCAGTATTGAGCACAGTCATTCCACTATGATTATATCCGAGCTGAGACGCTGTCTATTTTCTCTTTTGCAAGGTAGTCCTGGAACCATAGCTTCAGAAGGCTCCGATATCCCCCGGGTACATTGGACTAGTGCTGATAGACTTTGTTAGGTCAGAAATTCAATTCAAGGGCAACCAGTGTTCTTTTGCCGAGGAAAGGTAAAGAAGGGCCAAACAGGGCTCATTGGTTCATCTGATCCGACAGTCACCAGCCACACCACCTTTGTTCGGACTTAGCAGACCATGATGGCACAGGGTTCAGAAGAATTTGTGGCCGTGATAGCAGCGTTAAATCAGGGAACTGCCATGCAGGCTGAGACCAGTATTGAAACGCAGCGCCCACCTGGGGTATCTACCTCACATCCAGCTTTGGAACCCCAGCCAAACTTTGACCCACTTCCGCCGGTTGAAGATTTGCCGTGTCTGAATTCTCGGGAAAGGTTGACTCAAGCTCAGGTGCTCAGACCCCTGGTGCAGCCTACTGAGAGGCTTCGACCCTTTCATGTTAATGAGCTCAACCCGACTACAGTGAAGATTGCGAACCTTGAGAAGCAATTCAAAAAGGCCCAGGGCCTTAACTCCATTCCCGACATTGAGGATGGGCACACCGAGGCTGCCGTTCGGCTCCCAGACAGATTCAAAAATGCCATGTATTGACCGTTTCGACGGGTCTGGAGATCCAATGGTACATATCCGACTTTTCTTGGATGTCCTAAAGCCGATGGGACTGACTAAGCCACAGAAACTCTCTCTATATGGAAGAACCCTGTCGGGTGTAGCAGCTACTTGGTACACTAAGTTGGAGGACAAAGTGAAGCAAGACTGGGAAGAATTGGCTGAGGCCTTTGTTGATCAGTATTCCTACAATACCCAAGTTGAAATGACCATGCAAGAGCTTGAAACAACCCGCCAGAACCCAACAGAGCCTTTTGTGGAATTAGTAGCAAGGTGGAGGGCAAAGGCAGCACAGATGACAGATCGTCCTTCTGAGAGGGATCAAGTGCAAATGATGGTGCGAAACCTCGAGCATGATATGTTGCAAAAGTTGATAGTCGCTCCATTATTCACTTTCAAAAGTTTGCATGAACTGGGGGTTCAGGTCGAGAATGCGTTCAACAGCGGGATCATTCCCAGAACAAGTGAACCGACAAGGAGGGCGATTGCAGGGAGTACCAATGTTGGTAGTAGCGTCATTCCCAAACCCACCGAGATCAATGCAGTCGCCATAGCCAACCCTTTTGGCAAACCAAGCCTACAAACAGCCGGTCCAGCCCGAGCTCAGGGCAGAACTTTCACTCCCCTCTATATGAGCCTGACTAGCGCACTAAAAGCCTTGATGGAAAGAGGGCATCTCAAACCCCTCGATCCTCAACCTCTGCCTAACCCACTTCCAGCCAGACATAATCCCTCCAAGTACTGTATGTACCATCAGCAGTGCGGTCATGGCACCGACCGTTGCTACCGCCTTCGTCATGAGGTCCAAAATCTCATCGACAACCGGACGATAGCTCCACCTTCAGCCCCCGATGACCAAGTACCTCATCCACATCTCAATCTGATCCACACACTGGCCGTCCCTTACGACCCCAGCGTATACATCACCCCGGCCCATCTACCCAAGCCTGAGGTGTTTATCCCGGAAAGCATGAACTTATGCATGATGGGTGCATCTGAACCCCAATTATCTCAAACCCATGAACCCACTACTTCTGAGCTGATGAAGATGATCGAAGATCTTCAGAGAACTGTGGCAGATCTAGCCTTTGGGGTTTTGGCCCCATCATCAACCACATCACGTACCAGGGAGTTCATGTCTAAAGGCTCCCCAACTTTGGGACGGGTTGCATTGGAAGAAGGCCAATCTCTTGACAAAGCGGAAGCGACGGGTAAGAGCAAGGTAGGAGCAGGAAATGGTCACCATGAACACCTTCGCTGGGATATTGAGGCTTTGAAAGCTGTGGGACTGAACAAAGAGCAAGTCCTCGCAGTTGTCGCAAAAACTGTGGATGACACTTTCGCCACTCAGAATGAGAGCAGTCTAAATCAAGGGGCAAGCCGGGAGATGGGCCTTTGTACTAGGAATGTTCCCTTCAACCCTAATCCCATGCTCGGAAACGATCAGCAAACCCAGTCAACGCCTGCCAATCCCTTTGCTGGTGCGCCCAGTAAAAATCCACAAACCTCAAAATATCCACCTCGAGGCCAGAGGGTGTTCGCACCACTGTACATGTCTCTATCAGCGGCCTTTAGGATCTTGAGAGAGGGGAATTTGAAACCCTTAGAGCCGCGACCACTGCCAGATAGACTTCCTTCCTCCCATGATCCGACCAAGTACTGTGCCTTTCATCAGCAAGTCGGCCATGTCACTGATGGTTGTTTCCGTCTTCGCCACGAAATACAAGATCTGATTGACAATAAGGTCATCATCACACCAACTCAACAAAGTCTATCGTCATTGGATCAGTGAACCTGGGGGATAATGCGGTGCGATCGGGGGATGAACCACCTGCAGGCGGCGCTCAGTTTACTTCAGATGTGGCGTTTGACACGCACAGTTTTGAGCAATGTGCGAACACTAGCTTTGGTACTTTCTGACTTGGGTATTGGGTCAGTCTTGTTGTGTTGTTTTGAGTCTGTTTTGAGTCAGTCTTTTTGTTTCAGGTCTGTCTTGTTGTATCGAGTCAGTCCTGTTTTGTTAAGAGTCGGGTGATTCCGGGGGTGTTACCTCGGACATCACTATCTTGTTTTGCGTTTGTCTTTTTGCCTTCTTTTGAGTCTGTTTCTGCCTTGGAGCCAGTTATGCCAACAGATTTGAATGAAACAGCAGCAATTTTCATACTCTTGTGTTTGCTTCTGCCGTGTGCCAGTTGTGTCAGAAGTTTGAATGACATGACAGTGCTCTTCGCCTGCCTTTTCTGTGCCTTTGAAGTCATTGTAATGACCTAAGTTTTCCAAAACGTTTTTCGAAACATTGTGATAAAAACAAAGAGGAAAGAATTCCTTGGGTTTTGCAAAATTTAATCAATTGAGAGAAAGAGAGGCATGCTAAGCCCTTAATGATCGAGATCATGCTTGTTAATATGAGTACTGAGAAGGATCCTGGCTTGATCCAGATTGGTCCCACACTGTCTTCAGCGCGAGCGACTAGTTGCTTTCTTAAAAGATTTCAAAAAAAAAATGTTTTGCGCGATCCTGCGAAGACCTGTGTGGAATCGCTCTTGAGATTGTGCAGCCTAGGATCGCTCTCAGCCTCGAGACTCGACCCCTCATTTTCAAACCTTGAACTTGTATTCAGAAGGTTCAACGATCAACCACAATGTGAAGCCTGTGTGGCCTGATTTGAAGCAGCCCATGAATTAGGGGCAGGGAAGTCAGACCAAGAAGATCAGATGTCATCAAAAGAAGCTTGCAAAGCTAGATCAGAAGTATCCCTGGAACTAGGGGCAAAAATGCCAGATGTGCTCGAAGAGCCGAAGATTGGTCATCCTGCAAATCAATGAAGACCGGCAAGAACACCAAATCCCAGAGGGAGGAAAGAGAAAGTATTGTTAAAGAAAAATTGAGTTCCGATCTACAACACTAGGGGCAAATCCGGCCCCCATGGGATGGACTCCTGCATTGTCAGCGAACAAAAGTCACTCTCCTGGATTCAGACGGATTCGAGATCTCAGAACCATTTGACATGGACAAAGCTACACTTTTACCCTTGAGAGGCTCGCTGGGTCGAAAACCCGGAAGGGCGACCCAGGCAAAAGTTAGAGCAAGGAAAAAAGGAAAAGAACAAAAAAGAAAAGAAAAAAAAAAGGAGAAAAGAAAAGAAAGAAAAGAAAAGAAAAAAAACAAAAAAAACAAAAAAATCAAAAAGAAATGAAAAGAATTGAAAAGAAAAGAAAAACAAAGCTCGCAAGGTCGAAAACCCGCGACGGGCGCCTTGGCAAAAGTTAGAGCCTAAAAAAGGAGAGGTTAATACCCGAGTGTACCTTAACCCCGAACTACGTAAGGCTTGATTCCCATCTTTGGGATACGTAGGCAACTTCATTCTGAAGTCCAGCCGTAAAACACTTCAAAATCAACTGTGTCCATGTAATGGTTTTGATCATCTTTGCCTTCTCTGTATCCGAGAGTTCGGTTGTCATCGTCACTCTGAGGACTGATTGCAATGCGCTGCGATGCTATCCAAACAAGGGGCAACTTTCCGTTGCCATACAGTGTGCCGCGGTGCCATTCAAACAAGGGGCAACTTTCCGTTGCCGTGCAGCTCTTTTCAAGCAAGGGGCAATTTTCCTTCGGATCTGAAGTTGCGCATCTCAAGAGTAGGTTCCGTGCTTGTTGAGCATTGGCCGTTTGCAAAAATAATTTTTGAGAATTTTTACTGAGGTTGACTGATCTCTCGAAAATTATTCCATCTTTTCCAAAACCGGACCATTTCTTGGACCCAAAAAGGGAAAATTTTCAGTGCTCATAACCTAACTTCCATGGTTTTCAAATCGAAAAATTGAACAAGTATGTTAATCTGACTCTCATATTGGTCAAAATGGTTTCAGTAAAAAGCAAAAACAAAAAATGGTCAAAATAATGAATTAGGGGCACAGTTGAGTCAGGCTTCCTGTCTTTCTCCCGTTGCCAATGCATCTGCCAGAAAGGGCACTCTACCTGCCAGAAAAGGGCACCACTGAAGCTGACCGCAAAAGGGCAGAAGGCTCTCACATCCTCCACGCAACGAGGTATCAAGCCAAGTGCGAAGCACAAATTGGAATGGATTAGGATATTCCACTCCTTTATCTGGACAGATCTGATCACGTCCAAACTCCCCAGCAGAGTATCGTCAACCGATGTCAGCTGCAGATCTGCTACCCGTCCAGTTGTAGCACAGCCCCTCTCTGGGAGAAACTCACTGTTGTGAGCAGAAGAAGAGAATCTAGCAGAATGCTTGGGGCAAGAGCCCACAATTTCCAGTTTATCCATCAACCACCCAGGGGAGGGATTGAAAAATGAGAGATTGAAGAATAGAGAGATGTGCGATGAGAGAAAAAGTAAGAAAAGGGCTTTTTTTTAGAAAAATAGAGCTTGAGGGCCGAGTGATGTGAGGATCACAAATGAGAGAGGGTGGGAAACAATACCCGGTGAAACAGGCTCCCTGTGCACGTCTGTGTGTCGTGTCTTTTGTCTTGTCTCGATTCTTGTCTTGAGTCGTTCCGAGCGTGTCTCGATGTGTTTAGGTTGTTTACCTTTTGTTTTTCGTTGTTGAGTCTTTTTCACTGTGTTCAGTCGTAGGCTCAATATCCAGTTAAGAACTCTTTTCTTAATTTCAAAAATAAAATTATTTTGTGCTTAGAGTGCTGTGCCATTCTTCACGTTTGTGCAAAACAAGATTCGTTCTTTCATAAAATCGCAGGGTCCACCCCCGATAAGTGTGAACAGTAGAACAAGGGCCTATCTGAAGCTATGTGGGTTCCAGACTACAAAGCAAAAGAAAAGAGGGAAAATCGAAGCATCTGAGTGTGTTCCACCTTCAGCAAATTCCGTGATTGTACTCCAGATGTACCTCTTCAGGCCTTGTCAGTGCTCCGAAGAATGAGTGTGCCTCTACTCCAAGCTTAAGCCTGCTTCAAGTCAGAATGGCAATTAAAGCAGCAATAGATGTTATCTCTTGCCAACATAAACAGGGTGTGCCCTTTTTGAGCTGAGTGTGTTACAAAGTCCTCCGAAAGGTAAATCGGAGGCACCTGAGTACATGTTTGATGCCCTTCCATTGCATAGAATGTGCACTTTCATATACACTTCTGTGACATGCGTGCCGCACATCGTTATGATTCATGCATGGAATATTCTTGCTTTCGATTCTGCATAGAATTTGCTTTCAATATTGCATAGAATATGCTTTTTCTTGCATAGAAAATGCTCGTATCTTTTGCATAGAAAATGCACTCTTCCATACTTGCATAGAAAATGCACCTCATTTGCATAGAACAATCATTCACTCGCACTATCTTGTGCACTTACACTTTGTATCTCACTAGCACTGTCTTGTGCATCTTGTGGTTGTATCTCACTCGCACTATTTTGTGCATTGCATTTCAATCGCGCTGTTTAGCGTATCGCACTATCTTGTGCATTTCAAAATCAATCGCGCTGTTTAGCGTATCGCATTGTTTAGTGCATTTCAATCACGCTGTTTAGCGTATCGCACTGTCTTGTGCATTTCAAAATCAATCGCGCTGTTTAGCGTATCGCACTGTCTTGTGCATTTCAAAATCAATCGCGCTGTTTAGCGCATCGCACTGTTTTGTGCAGCTACATTCGCGCTATTTTGCGCATTGCACTGTTTTGTGCAGTTTACATTCGCGCTATTTTGCGCACCTCAATCGCACTGTTTTGTGCAGTTTATCATTCGCGCTATTTTGCGCATCGCACTGTTTTGTGCAGCTACATTCGTGCTATTTTGCGCACCTCAATCGCACTGTTTTGTGCAGTTTATCATTCGCGTTATTTTGCGCATCGCACTGTTTTGTGCAGCTACATTCGCGCTATTTTGCGCACCTCAATCGCACTGTTTTGTGCAGTTGATCATTCGCGCTATTTTGCGCATTGCACTGTTTTGTGCAGTTTACATTCGTGCTATTTTGCGCATCGCACTGTTTTGTGCAGTTTACATTTCGCGCTATTTTGCGCATCTCAATCGCACTTTCTTGCGCATTTCATCTCACTCGCACTGTCTTGTGCATTTCAAATCACTCGCGCTTTCTTGCGCATTGCACTGTTTGGTGCACCTTACTTGCATTTTGCATGCATTCTATTGCGCTATCTTGCGCACCTCACCTGTACTTGTTAGTACATTGCATTGTTTTGAATACAAACCGGCTTCGCGTAGCGTATAAGTCCAATTATCAAAGTCTTCTTTCATATCATTTGCATCCTGCCCCTGAACTACGTTGGTTTGATTCCTTGCAAAGGGATACGTAGGCAGCCTGTGGGCACAACCATTTATTTATCGGTGTTTTGTTTGTTTGTCCAAGTCTTCGGCCTTGTCAAAAATGGGTCGTCTCTGGGCTTTGACATTCACTCCCATCATTGTTATTACTTTCGAGTTCTGTCAAAGAGGGGCAACTGTAGACACCCCATTTTTGACCGCCCTTAAGACTTGGGCACTACTGATGGTTTGCTTGGTGTTGAGAGATGTACAGGGCAAAGAATCAGTTTCTTCGGCTAGAAGAGAAGCAAATCTTTCAAAACACTTCGTTTAGGGTTTTGGAGTTGAAGAAAAGAGGAAAGGAGAGGAGAAAACTAATTTGGGAGAAGTTCGGCATGAATCCGGGTAGAAGCGAGTCGAGCAGCCCTCGCTGAATCGGGCTTATCTATCTGTACACTTGGAGTTTAGTTATGAGGTCACCACCGTTGGAAAGAAGACTTCCGGGGCTTCATTTTGCACTCAAGAATCTCCTAGAGCCAAGTCCGGGTGGGGGAGATATGATCAGTTGAAGTCGGGCATCATCCTGGTTGGATCGAATCTGGGCGGCTTCACGAAAAAGGGCATAACTTTTTGCACAGAAGGAATTTTAATGCAAGGTTTGCGCCATTGGAAAGATAACTTCTGGGGCTTCAATCTAGACATCCACCGGTACTTTTTGACCTCACCGACCACCCATCGGCACTCTGTTTGTGCCGACCGGCCATTTATTGTGCCGACCGGCACTTTATTGTGCTGACCGGCAAATTTTGCTGGCCGACGACCTTCCGGAGCATTCTGCAGATTGAGTATATGCCAGCTATGCCAGCTGGAGGGCACAGAATGGATCCTCCATACACGTGTATGGAGGATATGCACCCTTGGTTAGCTTCCTCAAGAAGCTTTACACTTTGTTTTGCCTATAAAGGAAGCTCTCCTCTTCCTTATACTAGGTTAGAAAAACCAGCTGGGATTGATATATACATCCCTCCATATATCTCCCTCCATCTCTCTCTTTCAAGCTCAAGCATCCAAGTCCCTTGCATCATTCCTTCATCACTACAAAGCACCACCACCACTACTCCATTCCAGCAGATAGGAGTGGCTTTCCAGCAGCTAAGAGGCAACATTTTTCAGTCCTAGAGGCAGCAAAGGTTGGGTCTTCAAGGGTGAGCACTCTTCTCCCTCTTTCTAGCTCATTTCTTGCCTCATTTTTTTAGCCTCTTTGCTTGCTGTTTTGAGCTCCGACCAAAACATAAAATGCCATTTTCTTGAGCTATATTCCATGTTTCGTTAAGGGCTTATTACAGTTTGAAGCTTATTTTTGGCACTTTCTTCATTACCCCTTTGTATGCCATTATTTTGCATGATTCTTTTAGCCTATGTGTGATCTGTTTTCGAGTCCGAGGTAAACTGAAAATAGGCTTATTCTGAGCCCCTCTTCAACATTTAAGAAGGGCTCAACACTGTTTGGGACTTCCATGTTGTACTTCCCTTTATATCCTCTTTTTGGTCCCATTTTTGTATGTCTTGGCAGCCCCAGATTTTGCTGTTTTTGGACCTTGGTCCGAACTAAAAGTGGCTTTATTTTGACCTCCTGAACATGTTTTATTAAGGGTATTTTCTTGTTTGGTGAATTTTTTGTATACCTCATGTTATAGCCACTTTTGAGCCTCATTTTTGCATTGCATTTCTAATATATTTGTATACTGTTTTTGGGGCTGCCATAAACTGTAAATAGTCTTATTTTGGGTCCCTCTTCAACATTGTTGAAGGACCCTAACCTGGTTGGGGCCAGCACCTATGAGTTTCTTTTTAATCTCATGTTTAGGGCCATTTCTTGCATGCTAGTTTTGCCCTATCTTGGTTTTCTGTTTGACCATGTTTTGTACTAGTAAAACGCTAATTTTGGAGCTTCCTTGCTTCTGTCTTTACATTCCATGTCCATATCGTGCATGTTTGGCATAGCTATAGGCCATTTCGGGTGCCTAAATTCGCATTTCGGGACTATTCCATGCATCGGGTGTGCTTTCGCCTCATTTCGGGGCTGTTTTCCCCCACATTTCAGTGCTGAAATCCCATTAGCATGTTTGCATATCATTTTTCATGCCATTGCATTGCATATGCCATTGCCTCGGTTTGCGTGCCCGTGTGCACGCATTTCGAGGCACTTCATTTTCATCCATCGGCCTCTTATGTGAGTGTGGCTGAGGCTCTCTCATGTTAGTATAAGCCCATGTTGCATTCTATATGCTATTCATGCCATTGCATTGCATATGCCATTGCCTCGGTTTGCGTGCCCGTGTGCACGCATTTCGAGGCACTTCATTTTCATCTTATGGCCTCCTATGTGAGTGTGGCTGAGGTCCACTTGTATTGGTGTAAGCCCATCTTGCATTGTGTATGCCATGTTTCAATACGTTGTGCATGTTATGTTGTTAGCATTGTGTGTGCCATGTAGTTACATTGCATGTTTGTATGTTTGCTTGCATGCTTAGGTCGCATATGCATTGTTGTGCATTGCCTCGCCTCTTGACCAACCATGATTGAGGTTGGGTCCCTTGTATGTTTTGTGTGCATTGCATTTGACATTGAAATGCATACTTGACTCTTTGGCCATCATGCATCGAAATGCGTGATTGGTGGCCCGAGGGTCGAGGGCCATGTTCCCTTGAGTCCATTACATGATAGGGAGTGTGTCTATGCATACATGTGCCCGAAATCCTATGCCATATACTGTCTATTCTCTGTTGCTGTCAAAACTGTCTTCTGCAGGGAGCTTCTGCCGACCGGCATAATTTAGTGCCGACCGGCACTTTTTGAAATGCCGGTGACCCAATAAACAGCCGATGGAAGTTGTGAACTGCCGGTGGGAATTTCCCCTAGCCGGTGGTGCTCTGTAGCATGCAAGGAACCTGTCCTGGAGTTTTGGCAATTTTCAGAGAGACAGGGCAGTATAAACAGAGGTGGCAGTGTTATGGTACGGGCTTTCCGGGCGAGACGGATCCAAGCTTGCATCATTCGCGCATTCCGAGGCAGAGGCTGTGGCCACCCTCCTTTTTTCTTTTGCATCCTTTCTTTTAATTAATTAGAAATTCTGTAATAATTTTATTTGTTTATTATTTGGCACTGTAATATTTATTTGGGCCCTCCGAGTGAGGGCAAATCTGTAATAAGTGTGTGTGGGTGGTGTGTATGTCTTCCAACCCCACTTCTTTCTTCCCTTTTATTTACCTGCTTACGATGGTAGATTAGGGCATGTTTAAATTCAGCATACCTTATGCCATGCATGCGTGCATTCATGCATTTGTACTGCATGTATTGGGCTCGGTACATCACGCTAACTGCATTTGTACTTCAATTTACAAATCGAATATGTGATAATTGATCGCATTACATATGCCATGCTTAGGTTAACCGAGCCTATCTAAATTGCATCTTGTATGTGTTGCATTAGGCAATTTAACATGAACTAGGACACACACATTTTGCTAGCTAGTTTACTGTTTTGGCACGGAGTACTAGGTAAGCTTTTATGCTTTAGCATATCGCATGCGTGTGAATGTTGCCATGATAGCATGATTACCATGAGGCTAACTGCTTATGTGATATAACTGCTTGAATGCCTGTGGATGGAGGTTGAATTACCTAAATTGGAATAATGCATTAAAACTGTGAGTTTTAATCCCACTAGATAGTGGCAAAATCATCTTTTCTAAAAGCCCACTTGAGGGTGGCAAAATCCGCATTTTAGCCTACTTGCGAGTAGCAAACCATTTTCAAAACAAACATGAAATGTTTTGTTCCAATTTGGGCGATTTGGTCTATACTTGTTTGCTGCGCGCATAACATAGTAATTCTAGGCTAACAATTGGTTTAAGAACACATAAAGTTTTCAAAAACGGATATCACGGTTAGTAGAGGCCGGTCTTCAGACCGGGCGAAAGGGGGTGCTCATAGCTGACCTTCCCCGATCGTACCCAAGCTCCCGAGCCGAGACAACTCCGGTGATGACGGACATGTGGCCTTCGGCACCGAGTCAGGGTTTCCTAAATTTCCCCATTTTAAAATATTTAGGTGGCGACTCTGTATCTGGCAAAGCAGTCCATGTTTGGCACTACTTTTTCAAAAATCTGTTTCTCAAAACGATTTGCCAGATTTGGACTCTTTGGTTCAGATTAAGAACCGTGACACAAATCGAGTCCGAACTGTAGCTAGGGTCCCTCCGCGGGCTTGTTACACCTGCCTTTGAGCCTTTAAAACTTGTTCTTTTCTTTGCCTTGTTTTAGAGCAAAACCTTGGTGTTTGAAGCTTGGAACTTTTGGTGACCTGTCGGCCACCACCATAGGCTATTGGCCATGACTCATGGTTATTGGCCATTGGTGTGGCTAGTCAGCCATCAGTGGTGGTCGGTCGACTACCAGTGGTGGCCGACGGCCACCAGTGTCTTTTTCCAGATATTTATTGACAGCTGTGCCAACTGTTAGTACATTAAGCTGCATCTCCCTACACTTGTATGGTGGGATGTTTCTAATCTCAAGGCTTGTTTTTCTATATATAGGGGGGGTTCCTCCCCTATTTTTGAGTGTTAGAAATTTTGGAACAAAAGTATCTCTCTCTCTCTCTGGATTCATCCCTCTCTCTTTCTCACTCTCTCTCACTCTCACTCTCTCTCTCTCTTTCTCTCTTGCAATTTTGTGCATACTTGCCTAGTTTCTCTACACTTTTGCATACACATCCTAAACCAAATCCTCTCACCTTCGAGTTGAGGTTCCTTGGGACTTGTTTTGAGCTCGTAAAGGTGGTTTTAGCTTGAATTGTTGGCCAAATTGTGTCTTGGCTTCAAGAGGTATAACACTCTCCTTTTAAGCTTGTTTTCCCATCTCTTTCCACTATTTTGGGCTGTTTTTGGTCTGGTTTTGAACTGTAAAAAGCTATGTTTTTGTGGCCTACAGGTGATGGTCTGAGGCCATTTTCAGTTAGGGGGTGGTTCACCCTTGTTACTTCTTAGTTTGTCAAGCTTTTGTACCTTTGTTCATCACTTTGAAACCAACTTTTTTGGGCCTTTTAACCACTGAATTTTAGAAGTTTTTTAGTGGAAAAAAAACTCGTTTTGAAGTCTAAATTTGGAGGGGTTAGCCTCACCTCCTTGTATCTTGTTTGCATGCTTACATGTTAGCATATTTTTTTTAGCTTAACTTAGCTCGAGTCCAACATGTTTTAGCCTCTCAAATAATCTATTTTTAGCTTAACTTAGCTCGAGTCCAACATGTTAGTTCATTTGAGTCTTGTTTTTCATAGTTGTAGTATAAGTCCTTTCACTAGCTTGGTGTTTTTAGGCTTTAACCATCATTGGTTTGAGTTGATTGCATGTTTTAGTGCCTTTTCCCACTTTATTTCAGCACTTACAATCTCTGCAATCCCCCTCAATTCTTCACTCTTTTGTTTTTCTTTGAAAGTGGTTTCAAACCACTTGTTTGCCTAAGTTTGAAATGGAGGTGCTACACCTAATGGTTTAATCCCTTAGGGGGTTGATTACCAACAGTGTAATGCCTCTTTCATGCCCAAAGAAACTTGCGGTTTGAGCCCTACTTCCATTAGAGGACACTCACCAATGGACAAATTGATTAAAGAATGGATTTGGTAACTAAGACGTGTAAACAAAATTGGCAAGTAAAAGTGACAAGATAAGCATGTCTTTGAGTTGCATTGCATGAGTTCAAATCAAACATTAATTTGAACACAAGGAAAATGGGACATTTCATACTTAAAAGTGATGAAATGTGCCACTTTCCTAGGTCCCCGTTGCTCTTGATCATGCATGATAGGGTTATGGACATTTTGGTCTCATTTTGCATTTATTGAACTTGCACAATTGGTTTCACAAGCCATCATGCAATGAAATTGTTTGATTGATGGTTTATGAACCACATTTTGTCCCTCATTTGATTTCCCCATGAAAAGGAGAGGCAAAGTGTGCAAACAACCCTTGAGAAATACACTATTTTGCCCTGTTCGCTCTCTGTTACAGCAAGGGAGTCCATGTTAGCAGTGGCCGATCGGCCACCACCAGTTGCCGACCGGCCCATTGTCGACTATCAGTGAAATTTGCACAGTGTGTGGGTAAGATAGAGCAGAGGTGTTCCAGAAGTGGGCAGAATTGTTAGTGTTCAATGTGCAAACAGAGGCATTCAGTAGCAAGGCAGTGGCTTTTCGGATGGAAATCGAGCATGCTTGGTCCTCCCTCGCTTCCTGAGATTAGTTAATTAGTTTAATTAACAATAGAAAAAATTTGTGTTGTAATTAATTAGTCGTAGCTAATTAAGTATTGTAAATAATTAGTTAGTTTAACTAGTTATTCAATTTTGTTTTGTAATTGGTTAACTAGAATAGTTAATTAATTCGGTCTGTAATAATTAGTTAGCTTAATTAGCGTAGTTAGCTAGTTAGGTTCTATTCATTTGGACCCTCCTTCATGAAGGCGTAATGTTATAATAAGTGTGCGTGCGTGCGTGTATGTCTTCCAACCCCGCGTCTTTCTCTCTTTTATTTAATCACTTTTGATGGTTAGATTAGGGACATGTTTTAATTACCATATCGCATGCTTGCATCCATTCATCTTGTCTTGCATGCATCGAGGCTCGACGCATCATTCAAACTGCATTGTCATTTCAATACTTCTTTGAATACGTGTTTAATCACATGTTGTTCAAATCGATCCATATGTCATATTAGTAGCCGAGCCTATTAATTACATATTGCATGTGTTGCATTAGACATCATGTATAGTTAGGAATCATGCATTATTTTCCAACTCATATCGTCTTAGCTTGGAGTACTAGGTGAGTTTTTATGCTTTAGCATACTTGCATAAGTGTGAATGTTGCCATGAGGCTATGTGCTTAAATGCTAAACTGCTTGAATGCTTGTAGATGAATGTTCGTTGTTTAAATTGGAACAATTCAACAAATATGTGTTTTAAGCCCACTTTGTTGAGTGGCAAATCATGTTTTAAGCCCACTATGTTTGGTGGCAAATCCGCAATCTTTAAGTCCACTTGAGGTGGCAAATTCAAACTATTTTCGCAAACAAACATGTGTTGAGTTGTTCCAAATTGAGCAAACTAGTCTATACTTGATTGCACGCATTATATAATAAAGCTAGTTTAATACCAGAATAAGAGCACATAATGTTTATAAAATATCATATCATGATTAGTAGAGGCGAATCTTTGATCGGGCGAGCGGAGGGTGCTCAATTCATGACCTTTCCCTCTCGTACCCAAGTTCCTAAGCTGAGGCAACTTTGGTGATGACGGAAAGGTGGCCTTTGGCATGAGTCAGGGTTTCCTAAATTTCCCCAAAACAAAAAATATTTAGGTGGCGACTCTATATCTGGCAAAGCAGTCCAATTTTGGCACTATTTGATTTAAAATCAATTTTCCAAAAAGATTTGCCGAATTGGACTCTTTGGTGATTATCAATTTCACATTGCACTTGTGAGAGTAGATTTAGAACCGCCGGAGTCTGAACTGTAGGGCTTCTTTTCAAGCTTCCGAAAGGGGGCGTAAAAAAGTCGAGCTACAGTTTCTGGCAACTCTGCTGGGGATTTAGAGAGCTTGACTCAAACTCATGATATGAAATTTTATCTACACTTATGTGCTTCTTTGCATTAAACTTGCATCGGTGAGCCTGAGTCACTGTGTTTGCCATCTGCTATTCCTGAGCGGTTTGCCAAAGGCTTACTTGGAAAAGCTTGCAAAAAGGCTGACCGGTTGCGGGCTCTGCCATGATGGGAACACAACCCTTGGATCTGGACTACTGCTGTACTGTTTGATCCTTCTTTCACTTCTCGGTGTTAGGTATGAGAGGTATATTAGGTACTCTTGCTGAGGTACCCTTTTTGACCAATCGACCTAGTTGCATATCAGAAACCATAGAGACTGTTCTAAACTGGGACAAGTTGCTTACCCGAATGCAGGAATTGTATGAAACCGCTTGTTTTGCATAGTGAAACCCCTAGTTCCTGACCAAACTAGGACAGGGTAACCCTACCCCATCATAGGGGTGTTTTGGCTCTCACTTGCTTGATATGTGCGTTAGAGAGAAACTCTGCAGGAATGTATGTATCAGTTGCAAGTCTGGGTATTAGTTTTTGGGAGGCAGAATTCAGTATTGAGCATGGTTCTACAGCTTTGATTACATCCAGTGTATTGATTAGAATCTGAGCAGAGGTGCTGTGCGGTTTCTATTTTTTGTTTTTGATTTATTTTCTTTTGCAATGTAGTGTTTCACAATTGCTTCGGACGATTCTGTTACCCCCCAAGTATTCTAGACCTGTGTAAGGAGACTTTACAGATCCAAGGATCTTGTTAGAGGATAGCCATTGTTTGCTTCACTCCCATCTATTACGAGACAGAGGAGAGGTTGGCATAACTCACCAGTTCAACAATCACCTGCACTAAGTCAGGGACAATCTTCTGCATCCAGGCCAGTAAGAGATCATTCATCCATTCAAATGGCTCAGTACCCCGCCGGTATAGAAGATCTGATCCGTCATCTCCAACAGACCATTGAGACGATGCAGCTAGATGCTGCCCGCCAGGCTGAGGTCACAACCCACCAAGCAGAGGTTGCAGCCCGCCAAGTAGAAATGATAAATAAGCTGTAGTAACAGCAATAACAACCACCACAACAAGCATCAGGTTTTGCTTCCTATGCAGCTCCAGCGGGGATTCCAGCACCTGGAATTACAATTAATGTCCAAGAGAATTTGGGCATGCCAGTAGATCTGATCCCGCCGCAAGCCTCCAAAGGACTAGTGTATCAAACGGAAGCGCCATTTGAATTCGAGGTTGACCTTACTGCACTGAAAGTCAACAAGTTGGAAAAGCTTTTCCAACGGGCGCAGGGTGTGAATTCAATCCCTGATATCGAAGATGGCTATACTGACGCGACAGTGACTTTGCCGGACAGAGTCAAGATGTCACATATAGACCGCTTTGATGGCTCAGATGATCCCATGGTCCACTTGCGGCTATTCTTAGACATTTTGTGACCAATGGGCCTTTCTAGACTCCAAAAGCTCTCGTTTTTCGGCCGAACCCTGTCAGGGATAGCGGCTATCTGGTATGCAAAACTGGAAGACTCTATGAAACGGAGCTAGGATGAAATGGCCGAGGCCTTTGTTGCACAATATTCATACAACGCGCCGAACGAGGTCACCACCCGTGATCTTGAAGTAACACATCAAGCGCCAAAGGAGGGCTTCTCAAACTTTGTGACAAGGTGGAGGGCCAAGGCTTTGGTGATGACTACTCGGCCATTCGAAAAAGATCAAATCAGAATGATAGTCCGCAACCTGCAGGGGAAATTACTGTAGAAGATGATTGTCTTACCCTTGTTCACATTTGTTGATCTCTATGAGATAGGAGTGCATATTGAAGATACGATGAGACAGGGGCTAATAAATGATGAAAAGGAACATCCCAAGAGGCCTTTCACATGCAGTTCTAATGCGACCACTTGCAGTAGCGCAACTGTAAGACCTTCAGACGTGGGTATGGTCACCACCACACTCAAGACTGCCAACTCCTTTACCGATACATCTAACACAACTTCACAAACCTCGAGCCATCAAACCCGAAACCAAAGGGTCTTCACCCCGCTTTACATGTCCTTATCAAAAGCCATGGGCGTGTTGATCAAAAAGGGGCATCTTAAGCCATTAGAGCCTCGCCATCTACCTGATCCCTTTCCTCCAAAACACAACCCGGCCAAATATTGTGCTTTTCACCAGCAGCACAGTCATGACACCGACCAATGCTATAGGCTGCGTCATGAGATCCAAGATCTTATTGATAACAAAGTGATAGCACCTCCCCAAAAACCCAACGTCACTACAAATCCTCTCCCACCACATAATCAAGTCCCTCTACCCCGGCGTATAAACCTTATCCATACACTAGTCGTCCCTTATGACCCTACTATATATATCATCCCATCCCACCTACGTAAGCCAGCGTTGTTCATCCCTGAGAGTACGGACTTGTGCATGATGAACACATCTACACTCTAACCCGAACCAGTGGTGATGACAGTGGAAGATAAAGAGAGGTCAGCCTTGGTGGAGAATGTTAATCCGTTGCCCGAGGGCTTTGAGGACTTATCTGAAGGGACGTACAATCCACATTGTTATATTGTGCCAATCAATCAAACTAAGCCAGAAGTGGTGTTGTTGACTGGGATGGAGGTTAGTGTAGTTCAAGAAGATGGACCAAGTCAGGGATTAGATGATCTAGCCGACCTGAAGGAGGATATAAACAACTTGTAGTTCTTTGATGAGCAAGATCAAGAGGACGTGCATATTGATTGGTTTGATCTGAACAGGTCAACAGACAATTCTAGGTGGCTAAGTGATGAACCCGATATAGAGGAGGGAATTGAATTGAAGCTGGAAGAATAGAAAGCAGGAACCGCTGCAATGGCCGGAATGGTCGATGGAAAGGGTAAATTACTAGAGAGCATCGGTATTAAGAATTTGGCTCAAGAGCTGGGCGTCATCGGTACTGCAGATACAGAGCAAGAAGTCGTACTGAAGCGGTTTGAACAAGAAAGGGACCAAGACAAATAGAAAGCTGGAAAAGCCCAACACCCTGCAGGGGATGTGAGAATAATTAGGACAGAACCGGACCATAGTTTGTCAGTTGCCGGAGGAATATGGTGGGAAGATGATGATTTGCATCTTGCCCACGCTGATGAGAATTGAGGTGATGACCTTCCTGACAACACTTGGTATGTGGGAGAGGTCGACCATATGACAAGAAGCGGTCAATATTTCAAACCACCACATCTAGACCAAACCGAGGCATCCAGGAAGGGTAAGGAAGTTGAGAAGCAAAAGGAAAAGAAATTGGGAGAGGAGGCTGTACTGAAACAATTGAAGAAGATTCAAGCTGACATTTTCATCTAGGGTCTGCTTATGGCTTCGCGAGTGCACAAACAAGATGTACTGTCGGCCATGGATAAAGCCAAATTGTCCATCGAGACTATCCCGGAACAACTGGTGGGATTGGTTTTCCCGAAAGGTGCTACGCCAACATTGACCTTCTCAGACAAGGAATTACATATCGGTGGAATACCGAGAAAAATGGGTACCAGTCGTATTAGTCGACACAAGGTCAGTGATTAATGTCTATCCATGGCGCACGACTTATGCTATTGGCCTAAAATCGGCAGATTTGTACCTACGGCCCAGGTGATCCGGGCATATGACAATACGAGTAGAGAGAAGATGGAAACAATACAGATCAGAGTGTGGGTTGGACTAGCTCAACAGGATATTGAGTTTCACGTCCTGGATGTTCCGGCCACTTTCAACTTGCTACTTGGGCGACCCTGGCTACACCAAGTGAGAGCTGTTTCTTCCACCCTCCAACAAATGCTGAAGTACCCCCATAGGAAAAGGGTGGCCATAGTGTTTGGGAATTCATCTATTCATCCTCCGCCAGAGATCACTACACCCATGCTGGAGATTGCACATGGCGATGAGGATGTTTTCCTTTTCAGGGTTTACCTTGGCTGTGGCCCGAGTAGTGTAGAATATCTTAGCTATTGATGAGGGCTTGTATGTCAGTGCCCAATCTGTATACCTCATGAACAAGCTACAATATATGCCAGGAATGGGATTAGGAAGGAGCAACCAAATGGGCGTCACTACATTGGCCGATGTGCCACATAACTCGTATACCTTTGGTCTTGGCTATATGCCCACCAAAGAGGATTGGGTGAGGAGATGGAAAGAAATGGCAGGAAGAGCCAGAGCTAAGCAGACCGGGTAGCGCTGCGAGCTTGTGCACCGACCAATTCGGGGAACCTTGACTAGTCATTTTGTTCGGGAGGGTGAAGACTTCCCATTCTGTGGTTTCCCCGAACCCTGGTTCAACTCTGAGAAACAGTGGGTTACTGGCTTTGAGATTTTCTTCGACTTGTAGCTGCAAGACAGTGATACAGAGGAAAGGGCTGAGCCGATTACTGCTGAAGCTGAACAGAGTACAGAAAGTAAGTCTAACAACAGTGATCTTGAAATAGGAGTAGCACTAGCATGTCTCCTTTCAGATCCTCCGATCGACTCAGAGAGCTTGGGGGATAACCTGGTCGTTTCCCTGTCAGGGACCAACTAGGTACGAACCCTTCTAGCAGCATCTTGGATGCATCCGATGCATCGTCTATCATTTGGCAGCTAGAGAAGGGCTACTTATCCAGCAGTTCTGAGCCAGGTAGTGAGCCAAAATCTGATTCCACAGAGTCTATGGAGTCGGAATTAGATTCCGGTTCCTCTGAGTCTGTGTCTGGTATTCCTGGGAGTGATAGCCCGGAAGCCGAGGTCTTGTCCAGGTCGTCTTTTTTCTTTTCTTTTGAGTTGGTTGTAACCGAGGAATTAGATGAACTTGACCTTGTGAATGAGAATGTTGCTGTAGATTCTAAGTAGTTCTATGTGCCACTTGTTTATTATATTGATCATGATTTTCAAAATTTGATGAAAACAACGAGAAAGGCATTCCTCTGGTTTTGAAACATATGGTTGATCGAGAGGAGGAGAGGTTTGTAAAACTCCTTGTTGATGAAATCATTACAATTAATGTGGGTACTGAGAAGGATCCGCGTCTGGTCCAGGTCGGGTCCACGTTGTCTTTGAAGGAGCACAAGCGCGTGGTCGCTTTATTAAAACGTTTCAAAGATGTTTTCACGTGGTCCTACGAAGACATGCCTGGAATCGATCCTGAGATTGTAAGTATTGGATCCCTTTTGACCTCGAGGCTCGACTCGTCAAATAGAAGTTGCAAAGAATATGCCCGAATTGGGCTTTGAAGATTATGGAAGAGGTCACCAAGTAGATAAATGCAAGGTTCTTGCTAGTATCTGAGTATCCAACTTGGTTAGCCAACATTGTTCCAATGCCGAAGAAAGATGGCAGAATTTGGGTGTGTGTGGATTTCAGAGATCTGAACAGAGCTAGTCCGAAAGACGACTTTCTTCTACTGCACATCGATGAATTGGTGGACTTCACCGCAGGCCATGCATTGCTCTCCTATATAGATGGATTTTCCAAGGTATAACCAGATTTTGATAGCACCCGAGGACAGAGAGAAGACTGCATTCACTACGCCTTGGGGAACCTACTGCTTCAGGGTGATGACATTTGGGCTGAAGAATGCCGAGGCTACCTATCAAAGGGCTGCAACCACCATTCTGCATGACATGATCGACAAAGAGGTCGAGGCATACATGGACAACATGATTGTCAAGTCCAAAGAAAGAGAGGGCCACTACACCGCCTTGGAATTTTTTTTCAATGGATCAGAGAATACAGACTGAGGTTGAATCCACAGAAGTGTACTTTCAGCGTAATAGCAGGGAAAATGCTGGGATTCTTGATCACGCAGAGGGGCATCGAGGTAGATCCTTCCAAAATCAAGACCATCCTAGAAATGCCACCTCAAAGGACTGAATAGGAGGTGCGAGGCTTTCTGGATAAAGTGCAATTCATAAGACGGTTTATTTCTAAATTAACCTTGACTTGTGAACCACTATTTGGTCTCCTAAAGAAAGGAAAGAAATTTCGATGGGATGACCGATGTCAATTTACTTTCGAGCAAATCAAGTAGTATCTTCAGAATCCGCCTGTGTTATCGTCACCGGAGCCGGGAAGCCTTTGATTCTGTATCTGTCAGTCACAGACACAACAATGGGATGCATGCTTGCTTAGGAATCTGAGGATAGGTTGGAGAAAGCCATCTATTTCTTGAGCAAGAAGATGATGGAATATGAGACCCCTTACACCCCGCTGGAGAAAGCCTGCTTAGCCTTGGTATGGGCTACCAAGAAGTTGAGGCACTACTTGTTAGCTCACTTTGTAATTCTAGTTTTGAGATTAGATCCCATCAAATATCTCTTTGAGAAACCAGCGCTTACGGGTAGGCTAGCTCATTGGCTGCTTCTTCTCTCCGAATTTGATCTAAAGTATGTCACTCACAAGTCTGTCAAAGGGAGAGCAGTAGTAGAATTTCTGGTAGATCACCCAGTGGAAGGGGACGAAACGGTAGAATACCTGTTCCCAGATGAAGCTATTCTACAAGTTGAGGAAGAGATTTGGACAATGTACTTTGACGGAACATCTAATCAATATGGGTATGGGATAGGTGTATTGCTGGTAGCACCCGACAATTCCTATATACCTTTAGTCTTCAAACTCTAGTTCAAGGTATCCAACAACGAAGCAGAATACGAGGTGTGTATCGCTAGTTTGGAAGCCACCCTGGAACTAGGAGCAAAAAGGTTGGACGTCATCGGGGACTCAAACCTAGTTGTGTCTCAAGCAAAAAGAGACTAGAAGGTAAAAGAATTTGAAGATTAATTACCAGACCTTAGACATTCTGATTCCTAGGTTTGAGAAGCTGATCTTCACGTATCTACTAAGAGAGAACAACAGGTTCACTGATGCTTTATCAACTTTATCTTCCATGCACGTATCTACTAAGAGAGAACAACAGGTTTGCTGATGCTTTATCAACTTTATCTTCCATGATAGACATCCCATTTAGGGTCCGGATGTGTCCGATCATCATTGAACAGAGATATACGCTAGCCTATGAGACCATCGTCACAATAGATGAAGTGCAAGATCAAAACCCTTGGTTCTATGATATTTGGAACTTCTTGAAAAATGAGGCTTATCCACCGGGGACAAATGCCAAAGATAAGAGGGCAATACGGCGGATGGCTGTTCAGTTTGTCATCTGTAGGGGTGAGTTATATAAAAGAGGTCATCTGGGAATGCACAAGTTGTGTGTCGACGCAGAGGAGTCAAAGAGCCCAATGGAGGCCATCCATGGGGGAGAGTGTGGAGCGCATATGAGCAGAGTAATGTTAGCCCGAAAAATTCTCAGGCAAGGTTACTACTAGTCTACCATGGAGGAGGATTGTATCGGTTTTGTTCGGCGATGCCACAAATGTCAAATTCATGCTAACCGCATGAATATCCCGCTATTGAAGCTATATAACATGGCTTTACCATGGCCTTTCTCAGTCTGGGAAATTGATGTCATTGGGGCAGTTACACTGAAAGGGTCGAATGGGCATGAATATATTCTGGTGGCAATTGATTACTTCACAAAGTGGGTGGAAGCTTAGTCTTATGCAGTGTTGAAGGTAGCGCATGTGGCTAAGTTCATTCGAAACAGTATCATTTGCCATTATGGAGTCCCAAACGAGATCATTTCACATAATGGCTCCCATTTCAAGAAAGAAATGATAGACTTGTTGGAGAAATACAACGTAGCTTTTCATAAGTCATCCACATACCAGCCGCAAACCAACGGAGCTGTCGAGGCCGCCAACATGAACATCAAGCATATTTTGCAGAAAATGGTTGAGACCTACAAGGATTGGCCAGACAAATTGCCATTTGCACTCTGGGGCTATAGGACTTCAATTCGGACATCGGTAGGGGCGACCCCTTATTCTCTTGTCTACGGGATGGAGGCTGTTTTGCCAATCGAAATAGAAGTGTTGTCGCTGTGAGTTATGGCTGATGTCAGATAGCAGAGGCAGACTGGCAACAGAGCAGGTTCGAAGCACTAATGTTGTTTGATAAGAGAATGCTGAAAGGACTGTACCATGTTCAGGGTTATCAACGTAGGATTGCTATGGCATTTAACAAGAAGGTTAAGTCTTGGAATCTCAAAGAAGGGGATTTGGTGTTGAAAGACAACCGAGCTCCCATCCATGACCCTAGGGGCAAGTTTAGACCTAATTGGACTGGTCCTTACATCATCAAAACTATCTAGTCGGGTGGAGCTGTGATTCTCATGGACCTGGATGGCCTAGAATTTTCCTAACCGATCAACATGGACAAGTTGAAGAAATACTATCCCTGAGAGGCTCACTAGGCCAAAAACCCGGAAGGGCGACCTAGGCAAAAATTAGGGCATAAAAAAATGGAAATAAAGAAAAACTGAGCTCACAAGGTTGAAAACCCGAAAGTCGGCCTTGGCAAAAGTTATAGCGCAAAAGGAGAGTGTTAATACTCAAGTGAACCCGCACCGAACTAAGTAAGTCCCGATCGGGATACGTAGGCAACTTCATCTTGAAGTTCGGCCGTAGATACGTCCAACTCAACTACCATGTCCATGTGTTTGATCAAGTCATCTTTGTTTGTTCGTTATTTGAAAGTTCAGTTGTGATCCTTACTCTAAGAGAAGAGCTAGTTACAGTGTTGAGCAGTGCTGTTCAGACAAGGGGCAATTTTCCATCTTTGGATTCGGGATCGTACATCTCGAGGATAGGTTCCATGTGTATCAAGTGGTGATCCTTATTGAAAATAGTTTTGAAAAGTTTTTAATAAAAGTTGATTTTGTTCAAATTAATCTTTTTACAACTTAGACCATTTTTGGACCAAAAGGAAAACTTTCAGTGTCCATAACTTCAATTTCATTGATTTCAATACAAAGTTCTCCAACTCTTGATACAAATCAAAGTTGTTTTTATTACATTCAAAAGGAAGACTCAAAAAGTACAGATCAAAGCAATAAACTTGGGGCATAGATGAGTCAAGTGCTCCTGCATCTCCTTCTTGAGCTCGTAGAAGTTTCAGATGCTAAAGTAGGCCCAGCTTACACCTTATCTTCAAGCCAAGTCAAGCACTCGCTAGAAAGTGTGCAGTTGAAACTAGTGGCAGGAGCTAGAAGTTCTCTCGTCCTCCAAGCAGTGGGGTATCTAGCCAATTGTGAACCTCGGACAGGGAATGAAACCGGGTATTCTACCCCCTCCTCTAGGCAAGCCTGATCATGTCCGAACTGACGCTTGAATCGGAATGGAAAATAGAATGCACAATATGTCAAGCCAATCAGTGGAATGCCAGGTTGCCGAGTCATACTGTAGCTCATCTCGGGCAAATCAAACCAGGGGCAACACCAAGCAATGTTAATAGCAGACCTGTTGCACATCCAATGGCACCACCATCCCTCGTTTAGGAAATCCGCTAGCTGTTGGCAAAAGAAATAGCCCTATGCTGAGTATTCAAGGCATGTATCCACTACCTTTAACTTGTCCATGAGCCACACTTGGGGAGGGATGAAAGAAAAAAGAGATTAAAGAATAGAGAGGTATATGTTGAGAGAAAAGTAAGAAAAGGGCTTTAAGAGAAAAACAGAGTATGAGTGCTGAGAGATGTGAGAAATACATATCAGAAAGGGTGGGAAACATTACGTGAAGAAGTAGTGGACTCCCTACAAATTTGTTTGTCTCTCGCCGATGGAAGGCAATGAGCTAACATGCACAAACAAAGGGTGTGTTGTCAAAAACCTCGCCAAAGAAGGTCGCCTCGGTCACTGGCTTCAGAAAATCGATGAATTAGGCTAGGAATATTCAGCTCTCGATTATGAACCAAGGATCAGGCCTCGTGTAGAGTAAGCCCACATATTCTTCCCAAAGCTTGGATGTGAACAAAACAGGGCTGAGGCAAGATTTCCTCATCACGCCGAGACTCCATTAGCATTTGAAATTCTTCGACCGTCGGGCATGTCTCTTGTCTCCCGAAACTAAAGGCATGTGTAATCGGGTTCCAACATCTAGCCGCAACATGTAGGAACAGAAAACAAAGCGGAGAACGACTCAGCGGGAATAGTGCATTTATGCCGAAACCCCGAAAATTCAACTTTTTCGAGCCATCTAAAGTTGCAATCCAATTCGAGAGTTTTTCGGCAAAGAATGGCTTTATTTGTGAAGAATTTGTAGGTAAAATGACGAAATCATGAAGCTCAACATTTTGTAGAAGATAAGGCAGTGAGTGGAAACCAGGTGCCAACAATCTGGAGGTTTCTCATATTGATGGCCAACAGGCCATTTTGGTAGCCAACAGCCTCTATTCATGGCCAACAGCCTTCTTGTCTATCCTGCTGTCCACTTGTGTGCTGAAAATACTGAAGGCATGTGTTTTGTTCTGTTCTTTTTGTCTTTTAAGGTCTTGTTTTGAGTCCTTTTAACTTTAGCAAGTTTGTTGAGTTGCATTTGAGTTGTTTTGTTCTTGTTTATAGAGTTATGTTGTTGTGTATCAAGTCGTTTTGTTGTTTATCGAGTTGTTGCTATTTTGATTATCGAGTTGTTTTACTTTGTTTGTTAGTTGTTGGTCGATTCATTAATTACTTGATTAAGACTGTTGTGCCAATACAAGTATTCAGTTTTTAGTATCAAAATCAATCTCATTTTCATGCAATGCGGTGCTCATGATGCAAAATACAACGCTTTTCAAATGAAAACTAGTTTTCATTCCGATCATGGTTGTTTTTACAAAAGTGCAGTACAAGTTTTTAAAGCAAATAAAACCTGTCTACAGGTTATACAACGTGCTAGCACTACTAACAAAAGAAACTAAGCAAAAATACAGAAAATCAACGCCAGCCATCTCAGGCTCGAGAGGCCCTCTTCATTCTCTTCCTGGGCAGGGAACTTAGAGCTGTCTCCATCTGCATCGTGTCTAAACCAGATACCGAACTGGAACCAGAATCATCGCCGCTCTCCTCCTTAGAACCCGGCTCAGCATTACCTCCACTTTCAGATCTAGAGTCACCGTCGTCACCACTCTTAGAGGACTCAGACTGTGGACTCACTGCCTTCTTGAAGTCATTTGTCTCGGTGTTGTCATCACTCAGAATGGGCTCTGAAGGACCACTCTCATCTGGGGTGCCCTTGGCTCTGTCTCATCTTGGTGCTCGAGCCTCTCTCCCTCCCCTCCCTACTGCTAGAGGAGGTACTGCTGATCCTGGTGCTGCTCCTGCCGGCGCACCCAGTATAGCTGGGATCTGAAAAGGGCAATTGTCAGCATATCAGTCTCAATGTATGTATTATATGTAAAGATGGTATGCAGCATGAGTGTATAAGTATGGTATTTGAGTGCAATGTATCAGATACAATGTATCAGATCAATGCATTGTGGAATAGATTACTGTTGAAATACTAGTGTATCAGCAGAAAGATTGACAGCATGCAGTATAAACTAAAGAAGGTTACCTAAATGCTGTAGAGATTGAGTAGGCTCATGCTCCTCTGCACCATCCCTATCAGGGAAACTTCCAGCTCAAGAGCGTCCCCGGTGTACTCTATAGATGCCTGCAAGTACATTTATCTTATCAAGGTTCTATAAATATAGCTGAAATGAAATATGGCATGCAAAACGTAAACAGTGGTACATACTGTAGTCAGGCCTCGAACCCCAGCAAGCTTGTGCCCGGCCAGTGCAGGCTCAATAGGGATCTGGTAAGCCTCCCCAATATGCCACCAACATGTGAGTATAGTGGGAAGCTCTGGCCAACCAGTCATCTGCCTCACCCGAGAAGTCCCTCTCCCATGGGCCCTGGTCACTCTAATCGTTCTAGGCGATGCCCTCACAGCAGGAGCTCTCACTCCCTCGCCACTACGAACGCTGATCAGAGGTGGCATAAGGTATGTCTGAATGAAGACTGTATAATCGCCCTCAACTCGGAAGTAGTCTGCCTCCAAGCCCACCATGAATTGAAAGACCTCTTCAGCAGATAGGCTGTCTGCTGACCTCATGGACTCTAGCAGTGCCATCGGTATGATCAGAGTAGACAAACCCATGGTTTTACGCATGACTCGCTCGCCCAGGAACCAGGCTCAGCAAATTGGGCCCTCAAGTAGAATGCGATAACAAGAAATGCCCTTGGCCGCATTATACTGGCCTTGAATCCCTGTCGGTATCATGGCCCATGGCTGCCACGTGAACTGCAAGTAGAAGGTGAACAGATTATTAGCTGTTGTCAGTTGCTAATATGTGAGTCAGAATTGTTGTAAGACAAAAATGACTGTGTTTTGGGTTACCTCATGAGCAGCTACTGTGTCAAAGTAATGCCTGAAGAAGGAGAAGGACTTGTGGGCCCTACGGTAGAGTTGATCGTCATATCTCCGTGAATAGGGGACTGTCAATTGAAGCTCCACTACAGGCTCTGGGGCCAAAGTCAGAAAAAATAAGCATACACCCATAGCAGCAAGGAAAGAATTTGAACAGATACAAAAAATGCAAAGCAGAAAGCATACAATTTGAACATATATAGAAAATGCAAAGCAAAAAGCATACAACATAAACATATGCAGAAAGTGCAAAGTAGAAAGCACATGTGTTAAACAGATACAAAGCAGGAAATGCTGAACAAAAAGTGTAAAGTGCAAAGTAGAAAGCACATGTGTTGAACAAATACAAAGCAGGAAATGCTGAACAAAAAGTGTAAAGTGCAAAGATATGTACCTTCCAGGCTCGCTAGTAGCCACCGATCAAATTTCCCCTCAGGTAGGAGGTTAAGCTCATATAGCCGTATAGAGTGGCGAGGCCAGCCTCGCCCCAATCATAGGAACTCACCCGGGGAAGGGTCACCAATGCACTCAGCAAGTATAATCCTACGGTGTTCGCCCTGTTCGTAAACACAGTGGTACAAAAGAGGTACATTAGAAAACCCCGAGCGTATTGCTCTACCTCCTCAACTATCTCTAGCTTAGTCCCTCGGAACTGCTCCTCGAACCAACTGTATTTGACCATGCCTGGCCAGTATAAAGGTGGGCGCGCCCCCAATAGCTCAACCCAAGCTGCCTCCCACTCTCCCATGTCTGTATCAAGAGGGATCGGATCTCCCCCTACGCCTAAGCCGGTGATCATGGCAAAGTCGTAGGGAGTCATCGTCATCTCCCTGGTTGTGGAGAAGTGGAGAGAGTTGGTGGTGCCCACCATCTCTCCACAGGGGCCCCTAGAAGAGGACGGCTAGCTATGACTCTCGTCAGACCAGAGTAGAAAAAGCCGAAGCTAGCCTCGTCGATAATGTGGCGTACTTCTGTAGTGAGCTCGTCATACCAGTCCTGTGCAGTTGTAGCACCGTAGCCCCTGAAGGAGCGAGACTCACCCTGTGGCAAAGAACATATGCAAATAAATCAGGTACAAATGAATCAGATAGAGCAATTATGAAAGTACAGTCAGATGAAAGACAGTGCAAGAAATGCAACTTAAATACGACAGATAGAGCCCATACCTCAACGACAATGACTAAAAGATGTAAGGCAGGCTCCCTCAGTAGGAGATCCTCCGATGCACTGGGAGCAAAATCAGTAAAGCATCTAATACCTCCAACAGACAGGATGTGTGTTTGGGGGGTGGTATCTCGCTGGATCGAAGGGTCATACCCTCAGTGGTAATGGCTCTGGCTCGTCCTCAGAATCAAACTCTGCCTCAAACTCTGCCTCTAGAGGAGCTCCATCAGGCGGTATATCTTCTGCCATCTGGAATATAGGTGAAGAGTCAGTGAAAAGTGGAGCAAAATAGAGAAAAAAGGTAAACTTGAAAAAAAAAAAGTCAAACCCTAGGAGAGAAAAAATGGGAGAAAAAGTCAAAGCCGGGGAAAAGTGCACAGAACTCGGGAGAAACTCGTGGGGAACAAGCCTCAAGTGGTGAAAATGAAGAAAAAAACACCGAAATCAAATTTCAATCGGTTCAAAACGAAGGAACACAAAGAGGATAAAGCGAATCAACTTTGCGTGGGATGTTGAAAAATACGTAGAAAGCACGGATCTAGAAAGAAGAAAGGTCTAGAGAGAGAGAGAGGGTGGAATTTCGGACCTGAGGATGTGTGGAAATGAGGCCCCATGGCCTTTACTTAAAGACCCGTGGTAGAAAGACCAACATGGGCCCGATCTGCCAGTGGTGGCCGAGAGGCCACATTGGTGGCCAACAATGCTCAAGGGTGGCCGACAGGTGGCTGACACCCTCCCCTTGTGATCGTCCAGTGTCCAATGCTCCTCCATTGAGTTTTGATGCTGTTTTGTGTCCTTATTTCTCAAGAAGTATAAGAAAAGTTCACTTTTAAGTTCAGATTGCTTTTGCAGAAGCTCCAAACCGTGTCTTTAGTGCATGATGTTCATCACTAGTCAATATGAACGAGGTGTATCCTTTTAAAACATGTTGCAACTATTCTGAGAGGTAAATCGGAAGTTGCTACTCAATTTGTTTTGCATAGAATATGTTGTCAATCCACTTGCATAGAATATGCACTTCTCCCTTCTTGCATAGAATATGCTTCCAATTAATCGTGCATAGAACATGCTTCCAAATTATCATACATAGAACATGCTTCCAAATTATCATGCATAGAACATGCCGTCAATACATTTGCATTGAACATGCCTTAACATTATTGTAATCGTGCATAGAACATGCACCCTTACTATGCTGTACTTGTTGAGTTTCTTTCTCATGCAAGCACAATATTGTATGTATGGTTCATTCAGAGGAGTTCTAGGTGAGATCGTTCGTGCCCTTCGATTTACTTCCTTCTACTCTCCCTCCTCTCGCGAGCAACATGTTAGGATTACTCCTTTTAGTTAAAAAACACTTGGGTGCGTCCTGGTGTTCACACCACTCCCTTTGGTTAAAAACACTTGGGGCGTCCTGGTGTTCACACCACTCCCTTTGGTTAAAAACACTTGGGTGCGTTCTGGTGCTCACACCACTCCCTTTGGTTAAAAACACTCGGGTCTGTCCCGGTGTTCACACCACTCTCTTTGGTTAAAAACACTTGGGTGTGTCCCGGTTTTCACACCACTCCCTTTGGTTAAAAATATTCGGGTGCATCCCGGTGTTCACACCGCTCCCTTCGGTTAGAAACACTTGGCTGCATCCCAGTGTTCACACCAAGCCTCCAGTAAAAAACATTCGGGTGCGTTCCAGTAGTTCACACCATCCTTTCTCCTTTCGCGTGCAACACGTTAGGATCTCGATTGAGACCTCGGGTGCACCCGATGGTTATGTCGCTCTTCGCCTTTTCCTGTGCGTTGTATAGTTAAGTTTGCATAATTTTCTTACATTTTTTCTACATGAAATGTGGTTTGGTTCATGTTTCCCAAGCCTGGCGTGTTTTCTTACTTCTTTTCATGAGTGAGACTGTTGTACATTCCTTCGGTTTGTGTCAACGTGGCATTTCTGTGCATAGCATTTGCATGTAAATGTTTCATTACAACCTCATTGCGTGATCATAAGTTATGTTCTTGCATCGTGCATATCACTTGCATCTTGCCCCAGAACTATGCTAGTTTGATTCCATGCAGAGGGATACGTAGGCAGCCTTTGTTTGTCCAAGTCTTCGGCGTTGTTAAAAATGGGTTGTCTCTAGGCTTTGACATTAACTCCCGTCACTTCATGACGTTTGAGTTCTGTCAAAGAGGGGCAACTGTAGACGCCCAATTTTTGACCGTCCTCAAGACTTGGACGTCATCACTTGTGCACCTGATAATTGTGATTGCATGTGTTTGTTTTGAGTGCCCGAAGTCCTTGGCTGAACGCCCTGTCTTGGAGCCTTTAAACCTTGTTCTTTTCTTTGCCTTATTTTGGACCAAAACCTTGGTGTTTCAAGCCTGGAACTTTTGGTGACCTGTCGGCCACCACCATAGGTTATCGGTCATGGCTCATGGTTGTCGGCCATTAGTGTGGCCGGTCGGCCATCAGTGGTGGCCGGTCAGCGACCAGTGTCTTTTTTCAAATATTTGTTGACAGTTGTGCCAGCTGTTAGCACATTGAGTTGAATCTCCCTACACGTGTAGGGTGGGATGTTTCTAAGCTCAAGGCTTGTTTTCCTCCACCATTTTTTAGGGTTAGAAATTTTGGAACAAAAATATGTCTCTCTCTAGATTTCTTTCTCTCTCTCTCTTGCAATTTTGTGCATACTTGCCTAGTATCTCCACACTTTTGCATACACATCCTAAACCAAATCCTCTCACCTTTGAGCTAAGGTTCCTTGGGACTTGTTTGGAGCTCTTGAAGGTGGTTTTATCTTTCATTGTTTGCCAAATTGTGTCTTGGCTTCAAGAGGTATAACACTCTCCTTTTAAGCTTATTTTGCACACTTGTTTTCCTATCTCTTTCCACTATTTTTGGGCTATTTTTGGGCTGGTTTTGAACTGTAAAAGGCTCTATTTTTGTGGCCTAAAGGTGGTGGTTTGAGGCCATTTTCAGTTAGGGGTGGTTCACCCATCTTATTTCTTAGTTTGTCAAGCTTTTGTACCTTTGTTCATCATTTTCAAACCAAATTTTTGGGGCCTTTTAACCACTGAATTTCAGAAGTTTTTTAGTGGCAAAAAACTCATTTTGAAGCCTAAATTTAGAGGGTTAGCCTTCCCTCCTTGTATCTTGTTTGCATGCTTAGTTAACTTCACATGTTAGCATATTTTTTTTAGCTTAACTTAGCTCTAGTCCAGCATGTTTTAGCCTCTGAAATAACCTGTTTTAGCTCTATTTTGGGCTGGTTAGTTCATTTGAGTCTTGTTTTGTATACTTGTAGTGTAAGTCCTTTCACTAGCTTGGTGTTTTTAGGCTTTAACCGTCATTAGTTTGAGTTTATTACGTTTTAGTGCTTTTTCCCACTTCATTTCAGCACTTACAATCTCTGCAGTCCCCCTCAATTCTTCACTCTTTTGTTTTGCTTTGAAAGTGGTTTCAAACCATTTGTTTGCCTAAGTGTGAAATGGAGGTGCTACACCTAATGGTTTAATCCCTTAGGGGGTTCATTACCAATAGAGTAATGCCTCTTTCATGCCCAAAGAAACTTGTGGTTTGAGCCCTCTTTCCATTAGAGGACACTCACCAATGGACAAATTGATTAAAGAATGGATTTGGTAACTAAAACGTGTAAACAAAATTGGCAAGTAAAAGTGGTAAAATAAGCATGTCTTCGAGTTGCATTGCATGTATTCAAATCGGACGTTAATTTGAACACAAGGAAAATGGGACATTTCATACTTAAAAGTGATGAAATGTACCACTTTACTAGGTCCTCGTTGCCCTTGATCATGCATGATAGGGTTATGGACATTTTGGTCTCAGTTTGCATTTATTGAACTTGCACAATTGGTTTTACAGGCCATCATGCAATGAAATTGCTTCATTGATGGTTTATGAACCAAATTTTGTCCCTCTTTTGATTTCCCCATGAAAAGGAGAGGCAAAGTGTGCAAACAACCCTTGAGAAATACACTATTTTGCTCTATTTACTCTCTGTTGCAACAAGGGAGTCCATGTTAGCAGTGGCCGACCGGCCACCACCAGTAGCCGACCAACCACCATTGGTAGCTGACCGGCCCCTTGTCAGCCATCATTGAAATTTGCACAATCTATTGGTAAGGTGGAGCAGAGGTGTTCTGGAAGTGGGCTGAATTGTTGGTGTTCAATGTGCAAGCAGAGGCAGTCAGCAGCAAGACAGTGGCTTTTCGGGTTAAAATCAAGCATGCATGGGCCTCCCTCGCTTCCTTAGATTAGCTAATTAGTTTAATTAACAATAGATCAAATGTGTGTTGTAATTAATTAGGCGTAGCTAATTAAGTGTTGTAAATAATTAGTTAGTTTAACTAGTTATTCAATTTCGTTTGTAATTAGTTAACTAGAATAGTTAATTAATTCGGCCTATAATAATTAGTTAGCTAGCTAGTTAATTTCCATTCATTTGAACCCTTCTCCGCGAGGGCGTAATGTTGTAATAAATGTACGTGCGTGCGTGTATGTCTTCCAACCCCACGTTTTTCTCCCTCTTATTTAATCGCTTTTGATGGTTTAATTAGGGACACATTTTAATTTGCATATCGCATGCTTGCATCCATTCATCTTGTCTTGCATGCACCGAGGCTCGGCGCATCATTCAAACTACATTGTCATTTCAATACTTCTTTGACTACGTGTTTCATCGCATGTTGTTCAAATCAATCCATATGCCATATTAGTAGCCGAGCCTGTTAATTGCATATTGCATGTGTTGCATTAGACATCTTGTATAGTTAGGAACCATGCATTATTTTCTAACTCATATCTTCTTAGCATGGAGTACTAGGTGAGTTTTTATGCTTTAGCATACTTCCATAAGTGTGAATGTTGCCATGACTAGCATGCTTGCCATGAGGCTATGTACTTAAATGCTAAACTGCTTGAATGCCTGTGGATGAAGAATCGTTGTTTGAATTGGAACAATTCAACGAATGTGCGCTTTAAGCCCACAATGTTTGGTGGCAAATCCACAATCTTTAAGCCCACTTGAGGTGGCAAATTCAAACCATTTTTGTAAACAAACATGAGTTGAGTTGTTTCAAATTGAGCAAACTAATCTATACTTGATTGTGCACATCACATAGTAAAGCTAGTTTAATAACCGAAATAATAGCACATAATGTTTATGAAATATCATATCGTGATTAGTAGAGGCCGATCTTTGATCGGACGAGCAGGGGTGCTCAATTCATGACCTTCCCCTCTCGTACCCAAGTTCTCGAGCCGAGGCAACTTTGGTGATGACGGACACGTGGCCTTTGGCATGAGTCAGGGTTTCTTAAATTTTCCAAAAAAAAAAATATTTAGGTGGCAACTCTGCATTTGGCAAAACAGTTCAAATTTGGCATTATTTGATTTAAAATTGATTTTCCAAAAAGATTTCCCGGATTTGGACTGTTTGGTGGTTATCAATTTCACATTGCACTTATGAGATTAGATTCAGAACCACAGGAGTCCGAACTGTAGGGCTTCTTTTCCGAGCTTGTGAAAGGGGGCGCGAAAAAGCCGAGCTACAGATAATACTAAAAATTGTTGGCTTATTTTTCCTACAAAGGAAAATATCATAAATGCGAGCATGCCAGCAAGTATTGAAAAATCCTTACAGATTAAATTCAAGCCAATTATCAAGCGATTGCGTTGACGGTTCTTTTGCCTCAACAAATAGGACTTTAAAATTGCCAAGTGTAAAAGAAAAGAAAAATTAGAAGAAAGAGGGAAACGAAGAAACATGATTGAATGAACAATCAAAGTAACAATTACTTACCTCTACTCCTATACTTTGAAAAAGAAGTGCATAAAATGCTTCGGAAAAGAAGTGTTGAAAATAAATGCTTCGAAATATAAATCTATGTCTCCTAAAATAAGGAAAATAACAAGAAATATTGAAATCAATTGTTTTTTATTTGAATTTTGGATCTTTACAATGTAGCCATTGATGGCTATTTATAGAGGAAAAAATATAGCAATAACTACTTAGTAACTACCCATTTCTCCCATATTCATCCTTGTCTTGCCAGGTGTCCATCCACTCATCCACTTTGTCCTTCATGTTCTCCATTATCTCCATAACTTCTTTTAACTTCCAAATGAATAAGAGGATGCCAAGTGTCTTGAAAATAATAATAATAATAATAATAATAATAATAATAATAATAATAATAATAATAATAATAATAATAATATTTTATGGTGCCAAAATTATCCCCCATGGCCCTTAAAAATGATGTTTACTTAAATTTTTGAAGGGCCGAACCAAAAACATGACTAATCCAAACTCATCAAAACAATGCTTAAAGATGATTGTTTTGTTAGCCATTTCATCAAAATTAAATTTTGATGTAAACCACAAATCCAAAAAGGATTTTGAACACCAAGAACCATAGCACAAGATGGCCTTAAAAATTCAAACAACTTGACATTTTGAATAATTTTAAAAAATTCAGATTCATAAATATTAAATTGTTCATCATTGATAGCCATGTTTGGCTTGTGAAAATCCTTCATTGACATCTTATTATGTCCATGGTTTGACTCTCTAAGAATGGGTTTTTCAACCCCCCGAGTCTTATATGGAACATTATTTTTAACCATGCTTGGCTGAAAAACACACTTTTCAGCCATGTTATAAATTGGCTCTTTAAAAATGAGTTTTTTGACCCCCCCGAGCCATTGATGAAATCAACTCTTTGCTTTTGCTATTTTCAACCATGGAAAAAGTTTGAAAAAATTCACCAATTCCGGCCGTTAAAGTCTCAGTTAAAGACTTGATAATGAGAGTTGACAACTCATCATTCCATTGGCGAATTTCAATATCAAGTTGATGAATTTCTCCAATTAAATGGTGTCGTTTTTCTTCCACCAAATAATATTGTAAGGGATGAAAGTTTATTTCATCAAGAAATGGATCTCTTCTTGAAGATCCAAATTTTTTTGTTTATGCCAATAGATTTCATCTAGGCTATTTGAAATGGATGAATCAAATTCATTTTTCATTTCTTACACTTGACGTCCCACTAGGCGTGCCAAAAATTGTTGGCTTATTTTTCCTATGAAGGAAAATATCATAAATGCGAGCGTGCCAATAAGGATTGAAAAATCCTTACAAATTAAATTCAAGTCATTTATCAAGAGATTGTGTTGACGGTTCTTTTGCCTCAACAAAGAGAACTTCAAAATTGCCAAGTGTAAAAGAAAAGAAAAATTATCATAAAGACAGAGATGAATAAAGATGATTGAATGAACAATCAAAGTAACAATTACTTACCTCTACTCCTATACTTTGAAAATGAAGTGCATAAGATGCTTCGAAAAAGAAATGCTGAAAATAAATGCTTCGAAATATAAATCTATGTTAAACTACTCCTAAAATAAGGAAAATGACAAGAAATATTGAAATCAATTGTCTTTGATTTGAATTCTGGATCTTTACAATGTAGCCATTGATGGCTATTCATAGAGGAAAAAATATAGCAATAACTACTTAGTAACTACCCATTTCTCCCATCTTCATCCTTGTCTTGCCATGTGTCCATCCACTCATCCACTTTGTCCTTCATGTTCTCCATTATCTCCATAACTTCTTTTAACTTCCAAATGAATAAGAGGATGCCAAGTGTCTTGAAAATAATAACAATAATAATAAGAAGAAGAAGATATTTTATGGTGCCAACCCAATCACAGTAAAAAATGTAATGTAGAGGAACAAGAGTGTTGCTATGGACTCTACAATTATGGCTGTATACAATGACCACAGTGTCAGCTCCTCTACATCTATCAATGGCACTGGTGGTGGGTCTTTGTAGTCCTTTGCCGCGTACTCGTTGCCTCCCACTTCTATGTCCTTTGACATGGCTAGTGTGTGTATGAGAGAGAGAGAGAGAGAGAGAGAGAGAGAGAGAGAGAGAGAGAAAGTGCGTGTGCGTGTGCGTGTGCGTGTGCGTGTTTTAGGTGTTGAGAGTAATTTGATGGTGTTTGAGAGACAAGGCAAATCTGGGTATTTATGGGAATGTTTTAACATTAATTAAAGTTTATTTTTTGCGGCCCCATTTTTGTTTTTAATTATGTTTTATTAATTTCTTTCACTTTCAGTGCTTAGTGACCCCACCTCTTTATAACCTCTTCATTTTTTAGGCTCCATTTATTAAGAATTTTATAATATAATGAAATATTTATGGATTAAAGGAAAAAATAGAAATGATTTTTTTTTTTTTTTGTTAATTGTTCAATTTATAAGAGAGTTTATGTACAAAAATATTTGAACTTTACTTTCAACTAGAAAAAAATTGAGAGAAAATGAAACAGATACTTGTGATTTGACTTCTATTTTCTTGCAACAATTGAACATACATATTAGAGAGTTATCACATTAGATAATTTTTTATAATTCGAATTATTCATTTTAAGAAACTCATTTAAAAAATTATCTATGTACAAAATTCAATACATTGGATATTGGCAACCACACATCAGATCTTATTCATTTCAAATATATATATATATATATATATATGTATATGAATAATTAATATGATTTTGAGAATAAATTATTTAACAAAAATGAAGTGATTATGTAACTATCAATATCCAATTAACTTAATTTTTTACATAAATAATCTTCTTGATGAGCTATATAAAATTAACTGTTTGAATCGTTGAGAAAAATTCAAAATGGAGCCTACGAAGGTATAGCACCGTAAGAGACAATAGCAACCCTTACCCCATATAATGAAAAAATATTGTATTTCTCAAGTGCACCACATTGGTGCATCAGTTATATAAAATACTTTCTCCCCATATTAGAAAGAAATACATTTCTTTTAAATTTTTTATTTTTTTTTTTGGAGGGGAGGGTTACTCATTAGAACTTACACTATCATAATCTAAGGAAAAGGAAAGGAAATTACCCCCAATGCCTCACATGAGGCTTGAACTTACAACCTCCAATCATAAGATCAAAATCTAGCAAAAATATATATATTAAAAGAAACTCTTTAATATTTCTGTGGTGGCCGAATAAATAAATTATCATTTTTTACTGACTCAAGTGCTCGCCATATGGCTGAATACAAGTCGGCCTTTCCGGGTCAGGCAAATTGAGAAGCCGAGTACAAACAAGTTATGAATGTTGTATGAGCCGACTATACCCTTTCGTATACGGAAGGCCCAGGAACAGGATCAAAGCCCAAGAAGCAATGGGCCCATCGATGGCCCCTGGAGGAATCATTATAAAAGGAAGAGCCATGCTCAAGGAAAAGGGGAGGGAGAAAAAAGTAAGACGGAGAGAGAGGATTAAGAAGTTCTATTTGGACGAAAGAGTATTTCTAAATCCATTTCACCACAATTGGCACCGTCTGTGGGAATACTCAAGTACGTTCATGACAGACGTTACCGACGATCCTAGGTTCAGAACTGATGATGTTACACCAAATGTAACACCAAGAACTATGCTTGGTCCGGAGAATAACCCCGCTCAAAGAGCCTTGAATTTTGACCCAGTCGTTCAATCTTTACCCTCAACCTCCATGCAGGAAACCACACAGACAATCATGGATCAAGCAAAACGAAACGAGTAACATCTGGAAGAGATGGTGGTTGACAATGAGCGCTTACGTAAAGAGCCGGTTCTGGAGTTAGCCAAATCTCAACAGACCGCACCACATAATGAGCGAGGCCGATCGCCTAAACAGTAGAAGGGAACTCAATGACGTCGGTAACGGAAACACGATGGCAGCTGGGCTTCCGACTCATCAGCTCAAGAACCTATTAAAAAGGGGCATGTTGGCATGTCTAGCTCATCTGAGGGTAGTCCATATGTGCGGCATAGACAAGGAAAGGAAGATAGGTCAGACAGAGAAGACAGGCATGACCCTTTCATACGACAAATTGCTAGGGTCGTCCTGCCGAAAAAATTTAAAGTCCCGACATTTACGTTGTATGATGGTAAATCTGACCCAATGGACCACATTCACCATTACAAACAGGCAATGACGTTGCACGCTGATGATGAAGCACTTATGTGTCACATGTTCCAAGCAGCTTAGGTCCGCTGGCAGTTCGGTGGTATTACAAACTTGAACCAGCCTCGGTGAAGAGTTTTCACCAGCTCCAAAAATCTTGTCGAGCAAGATTTATCACCAACGAGGTCCAACCTAAGCAAGCCGACTCACTTTGGGCAATGCAAATTAAGCCAGAAGAAACCCTCTGTGAATATTCAGCGCTATTGGGAATGTTTCAATTTGGTCGACGATGCTCGTAAAGACTCTACAGCCATTACTGCTTTCAAGATGGGCTTATACCCTAACAGTCTGCTCCAGATCTTGTTAACTAGATGACCTCCAAAAACAGTGTAGGCTTTAATGAAGAAGGTTGAGGAGTATTGCAAAGTCGAAGATGATGCCCTCCACATCAAAGCCGGACAGAAGGTCGTGGAGACAGCTACGTTGGTCTTGGTACAGCCGATAAGCGTAGCCCTACCAAAAAGGAGCCCCGAGCATTAAGGCAGGTCAAAACGAGAAATTCGACGCGAGCCGCGCCGATTGAGCAAGCAATATCAAGTGGACAGCAGACGCCCCAAGCGGTCCGAGAAGAACTATACCGAGTTGACCGAGCTGATTAGCAAGATACTTCCCAAAGTCCAACACCAACCCTTCTTTAAATGGCCGACCAAGATGATTAGACCCCCCGACACAAGACGCAGGGATCGACGATGTGAATACCACAAAGACCATGGACATGAAACCAACAGATGCTAAACCTTGAAGGACCATCTTAAGGAGTTGGTGCAGGATGGTCGACTCCTCCAATCCCTCCCCCACAAGATCACTCAACCTAATGCACTTGCTCTAAGCCCGGACTCACCTCCGATGGGCACCATTCATATGATATACTGTCTTCCGACGCCGAACAGCATCCATACAATCCAATCATAAGTATCCTAACCGACCCCATCCAAGCCGTCCACACTAGCCAAACTGCCCCATCAAACCGGCAAGATTAGCTTTGATGACACAGATCTAGAGGGGCTGATCCTTTCCCATGACGATGCTCTTGTTATCGAATTGCGAATAAACAAATTTGCTGTCGAACGCATTCTGGTTGACCAAGGAAGCACATCAAAGATAATGTACTACAAGACATATCTGAAACTCAAATCCATGAATTCAGATCTATTGTCGGCAGCATACCCCTTGTTTGGCTTCAACGCGAATCCGGAATATCCTTTGGGCAAGGTCACGGTTGCGGTACGTGTAGGCACTAGGATGCTCGATGTGGAGTTTCTGGTCGTTAAACTACCATCGCCATACAACATCATCATGGAGAGAACTTGGCTGCACGCAATGCAAGCCGTACCAAGCACCTATCACCAGCTACTCCACTTCCCAACACAACATGGTATTGGGCAGATTCGAGGCTCTCAGAAGTCAGCAAAGGATTGATACTACTGCCTCCAACAAAAAGCCAAGGGAGCTGGAGATCAATTCAATTGAAATTCCAAACTGGGAGAACCTCGAGGCTGTTGGAAAACCCCCCACTGATAAGGCAACTGAGGATCTTGTGCGGATTGAACTCGGGCATGAACCAAATAAATTCTTCCTAATCGGTGCCTGTCTGAATGTCGATGAATGCCAGGAGTTAATTTCATTCCTAACCGTCCATTGTGATGTATTCGCCTGGACGCCTTACGAAATGCCAGGAGTGGATCCCAGCATAGCACAACACCGTTTGAACGTGGACCCAAAGGTTAAGCCCATCATCCAGAAGAGTCATAGATCGCAGCCGAGCATACTTCGGCCATTGTTGAAGAAGTTCACAAGCTCCTGGAGGCTGGTGCAATCCGTGAAGTGAATTATCCCACCTGGTTGTAAAGAAGAAAAATGGGTCTTGGTGCGTCTGCGTAGACTTCACGAACTTGAATAAGGCCTGTCCTAAGGATTGTTTCCCCCTCCCACGAATCAACCAACCAGTGGACTTAACTGCGGATCATCAGCATATGAGCTTCTTGGATGCATACAAGGGATACCATCAAATAGCCATGCATCCTGAGGATCAAGAAAAAATGGCATTCCTTACCTCGAGGGGCACATATTGTTACAAAGTCATGCCCTTCGGCCTGAAGAATGCTGGGGCAACTCATTAAAGGCTTGTCACCACCATGTTTAAGGAGCAACTCGGCCATACCATGGAGGTGTACATTGATGATATGGTGGTAAAGTCCAAAGAAAAGCATGTCCACTTAACCGATTTGACCACAACCTTTAACATCCTCCGAAAATACATGATGAAACTTAATGTCTCAAAGTGTGCATTCGGTATTGGATGTGGCACATTCCTGGGCTATATTGTGAACTATCAGGGAATGGAGGCCAACCTAAAACAAATCACCGCAATCTTCGAAATTGGCTCCCCTTAATCAATCAAAGAAGTACAGAAGTTGATGGGAATGGCTGCGGTGCTCAACAGATTCATTAGCCATTCTTCGAATCGTTGCCGACCATTTTTTTACATCCTTTGACAGGGGAAAGCATTCCTTTAGACCCCCGAGTGCCAAACTACCCTAGATGGCTTAAAAGCTTATCTTCATTCAATGCCGCTCTTGACAACTCCGTCACCGGACGACACACTCATCTTGTACCTTGCGGTCTCAGATCATGCTGTCAACGCCGTACTGCTTAAAGAAGAGCTAGGAGAGCAACGGCCCATTTTCTACGTTAGTAAGGTAATGGTGGATGCCGAGACGCGATACCTACCACTAGAAAAGCTGATTTTGGCCCTGGTGGTGGCCGCCAGGAAGTTAATGCACTATTTCCAAGCCCATACAATAACCGTGCTAATGGACTACCCTCTCTAAATAGTACTTCGCAGTGTAGAATCATCAGGGCGCGTCTCCAAATGGGCATTAGAACTCTGCCAATATGACATTCAATTCTCACCCATAACGGCAATCAAGGGGTAGGTTTTAGCCGACTTCGTTGCCATATTTACTGGCTGTTATGCCGACTTAAAGCCAGAACAACTGGCCTTCCAGCCTCAACAGGAGTGGAGGATGTATGTTGGAGATATTTGGCAGATGTACTACGATGGTTTATCCAACAAGGGTGATTGCGGGACCGGAGTATTGATTATGACTCCTGAAGGTACCGTAACAGAGCAAGTGGTCAGGCTCGGCTTCGACGCATAAAATAACGAAGCTGAATATGAGGCTTTGCTTATCGGCCTTCGTAACGCGCATCGACTTGGTGCTAAGCGGTTACAGGCTTTCTATGATTCAAAGTTGGTTATCAATCAATTGAAGGGGGAGTATACGACTAGGGACGATCGAATGGCAGCGTACATGAAAATGGAAAACTCATTACTTGTAAACCACCATGACTTGAATCAAATTACCCGCGACCAAAATGCCCATGTGGATGCTCTTGCTTGCTTGGCTTCTGCGATCAATTTGGAGGTTAAGTGGACCATTGATATGGAATTCGTCAGTGAGCTGAGTATTGATCTCCTGAATTCCGTTTGCATCAATGTTATTGGCCAGGGGTCGAGTTGGATAGATCCCATTGCTGCACTTTTATCCTTAGAGTAGCTGCCTACGGATAAGAAAGAGGCCTATAAGCTGCAGAATAAGGCCCTACCCTACTATTTGGACCCCCATAGTAAGCTCTACAAAAATCTCTCTCTGGCCGTATTTCGAATGCGTGCACCTAGACTTGGTAGAGGACTTTTTGGATGAAATATATGAAGGCAATTGTGGTGCCCATTTTCGAGGGCGTTCACTAGCCCACCAAGTTGTAACCCAGGGGTATTACTGGCCTACCATGCGGACTGACGCAAAGAACTACATAAAGAAGTGTGAGCAATGCCAAAACTTCTCTCCTTTGACTCATCTACCCGCGGAAGAACTAAACTTTGTCACTAGTCCTTGGCCTTTTGCTCAATGGGGTTTGCACATCGTCGAACCACTACCAAGAGCTCCAGGAAACAAACGATTCCTGATTTTTGCAACGGATTACTTCACAAAATGGGTCGAGGTGGAACCATTGGCGCACATACGAGACGTAGATGTGAAACGTTTTGTCTAGAAGAACATAATAACCAGATTTGGCATACTGCAAGCGCTCATATCCGATAATGGCACCCAATTCGACTGCAGCGTCTATCGCAAGCTGTGTGACACATATGGCATAAGACCATACTTCTCCTCACCAGCCTATCCACAAAGCAATGGCTAAGCTGAGGCCTCTAATAAAGTAATCCTGGATGGAGTCAAGAAACAGTTGGAAAAGGCCAAGGGCAAGTGGGTTGAAGAACTACCTAGTGTACTTTAGGCCCATCACACTACCCCAAGGCGACCTACAGGCAAAACACCGTTCGCTTTATGTTTTGGGACCGAAGCTATTATTTCCCTTGAAATCGGCCTACCCACTCTAAGATCAAAAGCATTTGACACAAGAAAGAATGACATGATGTTGGCCTTGGATTTGAATTTGATTGATGAACAACGTGATCAGGCTCTTATGCATATGGCACGCTATCAGCAGTAGCTCACCAAATCATATAATCAGCATGTACAGTCGTGCCGTTACGTCCCCGAAGAGTTCATTCTCAAGAAAGTGCTTCCTGCCACTAAAAATCCAGCCAACGGCAAGCTGGGCTTCAATCGGCATGGCCCATATTACATTGGCACCATTGTTAGGGCAAGGGCATATCAACTCTCGAACATGGCTGGAAAAAAGCTTCCCCAACCATGGAATTCCACCCACTTATGCAAATTTTATCATTAACCGATATGGGAACTGTCCATGCTTTTTGGCTTTTTGAAGTATGTAGCAATCACGTGTTTATCTTCTATTTCTGCTAATATGAATATATTTATTCAGTTCATCTATGACTTTAGCTTGGCTTTTGTTTGCTTGAACCTCATATGAATGGTTGAAAAAGACTCCAAATTCAGAGCGCCCATCGTGCTTGGCACGATCGGCCGAATAAACTTCAGAATTCGGAGCGCCCCTCGTGCTTGGCACGATCGGCCGAATAAGCCTCCGAATATGGAGCACCCTCTGTGCTTGCACAATTGGCCAATTAAAGACTTCAAATTCGGAGCGCCCCTCGTGCTTGGCACGATCGGCCGAATAAGCCTTCGAATTTGGAATGCCCTTTGTGCTTGGCACTTCTTGTCACAATTGGCCAGTTAAAGACTCCGAATTCAAAGCACCCCTCGTGCTTGGCACGATCGGCCGAATAAGCCTCCGAATTCGGAGCGCCCTTTGTGCTTGCACAATTGGCTAATGGCACGATCAACCGAATAAACCTCCAAATTCGGAGCACCTTTTGTGCTTAGCATAATTGGCCAAATAAAGACTCCAAATTTGGAGAGCCCCTCGTGCTTGGCACGATCGGCCGAATAAGCCTTCGAATTCAGAGCGCCCTTTGTGCTTGCACAATTGGCCAATAACACGATTAGCCGAATAAGCCTCCGAATTCGGAGCACCTTTTGTGCTTGGTATAATTGGCAGTTGATTAGATACTCTGAATTTGGTGCAATTATCAATCCTTCGTAAATTAGCACAATGAAATTGGCAGAATAATTAGTATATTTTTTCCGTTTTTTATTCCATAATGCATTCTTACAAGTGCCATACACCATATTGGTTCAAAAAAACAAACACAATATGCACTAATGTCCATTACACATAATTTATTAAAGTAAGAGCAAAAGAAATACAAAGATCTAAGTCCATTAAGCTGCTCAAGCTCTCTTAGAAGTTGTTGCAGCCTTCTCGTCATCAGCCTCTTCTTCATCATTTTCGGCGTCATAGGCCTCAAACGGAAGTTTGTAATTTTGGTACAGGGGCGATGCTGAATCCATGCCCGTAACCTGAAGTGCCTTGATCTATCCGTGTTTAAACCCGCGAATCTCATATCGACATAAATCATCGGCCAGCTTTTTCTTCGTCTTCGCAATACCGATTTTCCGCCCATCAAAGAAACTCTCTTCATAGGTGCGCGGTCATATTGCCTCTTTGGCAAACACAGTCGTCGTGTCTCAATCGGCAATAGCGTGATCAATCTGCCGTTGGTTCACTTTATCGGTAACAACAATGGTTGCCGGTACCAAAGGCTATTTTTTGGCAGCCCTGGCTTTCCGCCATTCATTCTTAACCTTCTTCGCACGATGTTCCAAATCACAAATTCGGCTGTCCTTCTGCGCTATCTCTTTCTGAGCGGTCTGCAGGTGCATACTCATCTCATATGCGCAATAGAGCCCTTTGAGGGACCCATAAACACCCTCTCTGAACACTTCGTAGTCACTTCGCCCAATCATGGACTGTTAAACTTCGGGCGGAAATATTTGCCTGGAAAAATCCACTACCACGTTCAGATCATGAATGATCGAGTCTGTCTCAGTCATAGGTTTGTTGCCAATCAAGACAGCAAAGTTCAATGGGCATAGTGGTCTACTCGGCTCGTATCCGCCAGATCTCTCACTACCTTTTTGCTGCGTTCTATCCCTGTGTGCCTTCTTCGCCTCCCCCCTCCTTGGCGATCTACTTCGATGACAGGGTGAGCGACGTTTCTCCTGCTCCTCTGAAGCTACCGTGCTCGCTCTGGCAGCATCCCCACCCTCTCCACAATTCATCTCTACTTCCAGTTCTACCAAACTCTTTCATTTACCTTTGTTGTTAAAGAATAACCTGCTAGACATGCGTATACACTATTCACTGCACAAGGCTTCTGCCTCTACTTTGTTCGCTAGCCACTTCGTGGTTCGACAATAAAACATTTTTTGGGTTGCACATCGTCTATTTAACAATGCCCCCTACATTAATGACAGTGCAACCTTTACGATGCGCCCACGATCGCCAAAATGCCCATTTCTTGCATCATCAACGCGGTGGCAACACCTATTCAATTGGGGTAAGGGTAGATATGTGAATCTTTTCAGTCTCCCCCTTCATTCATCGAATGTCTTCACTTCTCCACTCGAGCACACTGACCTTATTTATTCGACATTACGTGCGTCCTCAACGGCGATGGCAATGCATGTTCAACTGGGGCAGGGGCAGATATGTGAATCTATTCGGCCTCCTCCTTCATTCACCAAATGTCTCCACTTCCCCACTTGAACACACTGACCTTATTTATTCGGCATTACGTGCGTCCTCAATGGCAGTGGCAAGGCATGTTCAACTGGGGCAGGGACAGATATGTGAATCTATTCTGCCTCCTCCTTCATTCGTTGAATGTCTCCACTTTCCCACTTGAACAGACTGATCTTATTTATTCGGTATTATGTGTGTCATCAATGTGGTGGCAACACATGTTCAACTGGGGCAGGGGCAGATATGTGAATCTATTCAGCCTTCTCCGTCATTTGCCGAATGTCTCCACTTCCCCACTTAAACACACTAACCTTATTTATTTGGCATTGCATGCGTCATCAACAATGGTGGCAACTCGTTCAACTGGGATAGGGGAAAATATGTGAATCTATTCGGCCTCTTCCTTCAGTCACCGACTGTCTCCACTTCCCCACTTGAACACTGATCTTAATTATTCGGCACTAAGTGCATTAGGAACTCCCTATTCTCTGAACATGGCCGAATTAACTACCAATGTGAACTTCAAACATTCATCATTTAAACAGTTATTAAGATTCGAACGACAGTCATCAAGATTCAAACAACTTTTATTAAATCATGCATTTTCATTCATAAACTGTACTTCAAACATAGGCCATTTTATCAATGAAAATGACCGACTACTATAATAAAGAAAAAAGAAAAAACAAAACGTACAAGGAAAGCTTCAAAACAAACAGCATCCTTGCAGAAGTACAAAACAAAACAAAAATACAAAGCAAGCCAAATAAATTATCTTCAAACTCCTTTGGATCGGACTCTAGAGGCTCCACCTCCAACTGCTCATAAGGAATTGGTTACTTAAGCGTTACGTTGGCAGTTGCTAGAGCCTTCAACTAGCCGTGCTTGAAGCCGCAGTTCTCAAACTTTAACGCCTCGTTTGCATATAGCTTTTTGTTGCCGTTTCTTCGACTTCGTATGCTTTAGTTGCATCGGCCTCTGCACGTGCCAACGTCTCTTTTGATTTCTCTAACTCGGCCTATAATTTAACGTTTTCTTCCTTGGCCAACTTCAATTCGCGGTCAATATTGTTTGCCCTTTCTTCAGCGGCCGAAAGAGCAGATCGGCGTGCTTGGTTCTCTTCTGTTCGTTATCCACCCTCTGTTGTTCTTCATCAGTTCTTTTGGATTCTGCTTCCGCCTTCTGAGTCGCCATTAGGAAGTTGGCCATTGCAATTTTAACCTTGCATTTTTCCTCTGCAAGTCCGCCTTCCAAAACACCGAGTTTTTCCACGGTGTCATAATGTCGACGACTGATTTTCGTGATCCTCCCTGCCGCCTACCAAACATGATATAACAAAGTTAGTAATCAGCACAAGAACAATGTACAATCCAAAGCGACTTACCAATATTGTCGATTGTGTCGCCAAAGTAATGGAAACGATGACTGGCTCAGCACGAAATGTAGACCTGTCAGACGGAAGTGAAAGCGCCAACACAACACTGAATGCAACGGCAGTATCTTTGATGGCCGATGCACTGGCCAAAACTGGCGAACTCTTCAACCTGGGCTGGATATTGAATGGCTGGTCAATTCTGTGACGGGGGAAAAGGATTCCATCCTTTGTCATTTGTCAATTGGTTCTTTTGATGATTCGACAAGGGTCTCGGTGGGCCGTTTTTTGCCTTTTTGCTCTATCTGCTCAGAGTATGAAGTTTTCACAACCTCATCCACAGTCAACTGTGCAGTTTCTGGAACGGCCGTTGGAGGGGGAGTTTCCAGGTCACTCCCAGTACTAGCTCTCCTCCTTACTGCCATTTTTTCGACATTCCGCCGCCTAGCGAATTGGGCAAGCGACTCTCCGCTCATCTCTTCAGAATCGACCCCAGGAAAATCTCCTAATTTGGTGAAAATATCATCTTCAGGAGAGGCAACTGTAGCTCGGCCGACAGTAGAAGGTCGGCCGCTACCCTCTAGGATAAACTGCTCAAAGACCGACTCAAGCTCCCTACTTAACTCTTGGTCTTCCAAATGGGCTTCAAGTCTAGATTCTTTGTCGTCTGCACCCTCTTCTTCTAGACGGTCTTCAAGTCCAGCCTTCTCGGTGTCTGAACCTTCAAGACAAGTATCCCTAAAACTTTTGAAATTATGGAAAACGAGTGCCGTCAATTGCTGTTCTCTCCTTGGCACAGGAATATGATCGACGATCGAAAATGTTGCGTAGGTGGGGTTGTACTTTAACAGAATATGAGCAGCGTGCCCTTGTCCTTAAAGATTTGAACGCCCTTTGTATTTAAGGACCGTCTTCACCTGACTGAGAACGACTTCGTCTGCCAAATGGAGGGCTCTTTTTAAGTCATTACCTACACACAGTAAATTGGGTCAGCACCGTATCTTTGAGCCAAATAAATCTTATTTTTAAGCAACTGTTCAGCCATATGTCTCGTCTTTCCGTCCAAGCACAAGGTCTTGGCGATCCTCTCCCTCGCCGAATTCCCAATTGCCTCGAACGACGACCATAACATCATAAACTCTTTTTCTAGAGCTAGCAAGCATAGTCACCAAGTTGTGATCTATATCCTTGGCTCTAAGAAAATAACGGCCCTGACGACTGGTTGACTTCACCATAACATAGCAGTGCCGAATAGCCAGAATCCCTAGGTTAAGCCCAAGCAAGTGGTTCAATTCTACAAAACTCATGATTATACGATAGAAGTTCACATTGGGTTGAGAAGGCAAGAGGCCCCAGTAGCACAGGACAGTCCTGAGGAATAGGTGTAAGGGGAACCGAACCCCATCCTCAGCAATTGACAAGAGAGGAAAAATAATGGTGTTTGCATCCATCCTCTCCATATCAACCACACTGTCTGCAATGAGGGACAATTGGACATCGTCTGGAATAGAAAAGCGACGGCAGAAAATGGCGATTCGCTCCTCAGAGAGGAGAGCTTTCAAATGAGTTGCCATCCCAAACGGAAGGGAAGATACACAAATAACAAAATACAAAAAGGGACTGGAATACGAACAAAAGAGAGAGGGGGGGACTTACAGGTTAGAGTGATAGGAAGCAAGAGTTGCAAATCGTAAGTCTTGTGAAGAAGGAAGAATGGAATGAGGAATGTCAAAGAACCAAGATTCAACACATATGGAGGAACAATTTTAAAATCGCATTAAATGAATGTCAAAGCATGAATGGGTGGGAAGTAATGATGATATCATATCGCGTCTATTCTGACGCATTAACACTAAAAAGCGTGCAAGCACCATATTCCCGACTATCAAGGTCCATCAAGTCTGTAAACTAAAAAAGTACACTTACCACGCTGAATAACTAATGTTAATCGGATGTTCGGGGGGAAATTGTGGTGGTCGAAAAAAGAAATTATCATTTTTTATTGACTCAAGTGCTCGCCATATGGCCGAATACAAGTCGGCCATGCCGAGTCAGGCAAATTGAGAAGTTGAGTACGAACAAGTTATGAATGTCATATGAGCCAACTATACCCTTTCATATACAAAAGGTCCAGGAACAGGATCAAAGACCAAGAAGCAGTGGGCCCATCGATGGCCCCTGGAGGAATCATTATAAAAGGAAGAGCCATGCTTAAGGAAAAGAGAAGGGAGAAAAAAGTAAGAGGGAGAGAGAGGATTAAGAAGTTCTGTTTGGATGAAAAAGTATTTCTAAATCCATTTCGCCACAATTTCCTCTAATTATTATTGGGATAGATAATTTCTTTATTAACCTTTTTAATTACCACCTATGTTGAAATAAAATGACATGTTTTATGTCATTTATTGGTGTTGCTTTTCTTAGCCTTTTGATTGCTTTAATGTTTTTATAATAAGATGTTTGCTATCTGTTCATATTTTATATTATCTAAGTCCCACTGTCCTACTAAAGAAATAACAAGAATAGTTTTTTTTTTTTTTTTTTTTTTTTTTTTTTTTTTTTTTTGGGAGGGTGGGGGAAATAACATTAAAAAAAAAAACCCCAAATGATAATTCAATTTTTACTTTAATTGGTTTAATTGGTACAATAATTATATTCTAAGTATAATATATTGATTAGAAGAGTGCACACTGAAAAATTGATTAACAAATATTAGATTCCAAATAAAATAGTGTGTTAGGTATTGCCAAGAAAATTGATGAGTTCACCGTAGCTGATATATGATTTAAAATTAATTAATTAATTAGCAATCACCAATAGTCAAATCTCATTAGTAATTTAAAAATAAAAAATAAAAATTAGGATAAAGTTTTGTATCCACTTAATTTTCACTAATTTATAAGCCTAGAGGTACTTTATTAATAAAAAATTACTATATTGCATTTGTAGAGTTAACAAAATCATTTTAGTGAGTAAGATGTAAAATACCCTTCTGACACTACCGTCACACACAAAAGTGCAATAAATTTTTATACAATAATACTTTTGTGATTAAATTTGAATTTGAATATGTTTTATATATTTATGAGTGATGCATAATTTTTGAAAACACCAAGGTGATCCTCTATCCCGAGGTGAAAACACCATGGTGATCCTCTATCCCGAGGTTGACTCGAGAACGCCTAAGTCTGGCTAGACTCTCCAAAGGACGAGTCTGATGAAACGAGAGCAGCCCGAGGCGTCAACTACGCCTGCCTTACTAGGTCTACTACCTCTCCAAACAATTGAACTTATCGGAATGAACTCTTCCTCCTCATCCTGACCAACACTATCGATAACGGTCTCCACGTGAGCCGCTGCCTCTACCAAGGCATGGTAATCTCTATGCATTGCCCAGCAACTCTTCTCCAAATAGCATCACACAACCTCCCTTCGAACTCAAGACAACGTTGCTCTTTTGTTACAACCAACTCTGGAGCAAATCTCGACAAGTTAGTAAACCATGCTTCAAACTATACCAAAGGTGTGGTACCTTGGCGTAACTCGATAAACCATTTCTGTAACTCTTCCCATGTGGAAGAAGGGGAAGTTGTCACTTCCTCGTCTAGGCAGCCTAATAAGGGAAATAAGAGATTTGCACATTCATAAATGTGCCGAAGCTAACTCACTCGTGTCCTAATACATTGGATAACTGTAATTCACTGCACGTAAGCACATAATAACATAAACACATATGAATTTCGTCTCCGGATAATGACCGTCCCGTGGCGTTGCTAGAGTTCCAGTTAGAAACGGCAGTGATCAAGTGCCTTTCCAACAGGACCCCCAGAAACCCATAGATCTGATCAACATCCTAGAAACTAAATCTCATACCCATATAGTCACATAAACATGTTATCAAATAAGCACATAACATCATACATAAGTCCCTAACAAGCGAGACAAACCCAATGTGGTACTAACCACTTCCCACGTACCCAAAGTATTCAAACCCGGTACGCTCTGATACCAAGTTGTAACATCCTCAAAATATTATACAAATCAACCATTCATAAAGTCTAGAGACATAATAGAAATGTTATATTTTCATTCATTAGAGTTAATATTACAAAAGATATCACATGCATTACACTTTCATAAATATTCATCTTGAAACTGTAGCATGTAACTCTAGTTTAGAACAACAAAATTAATGCCCTAAGGGCTTGCATCTTTCCAAGACTTCGCTTGGCTACAACAAAAAAAGAGTCTAGTCTCTATACAAGTAAAGCCCTCGGCTTGAATAAACGTCCAACTCAAAACAAAATCACAAAGATGGAGCCTTCAGCCCCTAAGCCTCCTAAGCTATGTCCTTGGATGTGGCATGTCACCTGTACCTAAAAATGGTTTCCCAAGTAGGGTGAGCCAAAGCCTAGTAGAGATATGCTAAACCATACATGAGAATTAACTAAATTATGAGCATTAGATAAATGTGCAACATTCTTAACCAACACATATTCTTTTCAAGGTCATTCAATATAGATAACCAATATCTCAATTCATTTCCATTCTACCATTTCGGGTAAATTAATTAACCAAATTCATTATTATCAAGCAACCAATATAAGAGTACAACTCAATGGTTCACAATTCAATACATTCACCAAATCCAACACTTCTATTTCTTGCCATTTTATGGAACCACGTCCGAGGGAACCAGCACCCATAACTATATAAGATTTCAGGACTTTCACCGTAAATGGCCAACTTAATTATCAATGGAGTCCATCCCCTATCTCCTTCCACACAATGGAGTACATCCCCTATCTCCTCTCAAACAATGATACATATACAATGTATTTAAACACTTTGTCATATACAATGACTAATCAAATCACATATTCAACAATTTAATCAACCCATCATATTCAATGACATAACTCATATGACTAGTTTCAATTTGCGTAGTCCTCATGAAATTTCTACAACAATCATAGCTATCCTCCACTGATAGCCCAAAGTAGATATATCTAAATAGATAAATAAATCTATCAACAGATAATTTATCAAATTCCATAGGTGTGTGATTTCTCAAACCAAATTACACCATTCAATCACATATTCCTCCAATTTCATGATTCCCAAGCCAATTTCATAATTTACATGAATAGTTATTTCAACTCAACTTAGGGAAAAATTCCCCTTTTTCCAAAATATCAACTCATAGGTCTAAATCTCACCATTTCAACAATGAAGAACCTCATACACAAACCCCCAAGGTTACTTTGTAAATCAACATGAAAAACCCTCTTTAGTTTAAAACCCAAACCTTAACTTTTACCAAAATCTTTCCAAATCCCACCATTTATACAAAATGACAAATATATAGGTTAAAGCTCATATTAAAGAGTAGAATATCCCTACCTCAAGGTTAGATGGGAGAGAAGAGAGAAAGCTTAAAAGTCGATGGTAATGAAACCATGCTTTGCCGCAATCAAAACGAAGCCCTTGACAAGCTCTACACTTTATCTCAAAGGAGCAAGGTGAAAACATCACTCTAGGTGAGTAGATCTAGAGATTTAAGTGAAAAAGTTGAGTTTTAGAGAGAGAAGAGAGGAATCACGGTTTAAGAGGAAAATGTGATGGAAAATCATGAGAGATAAAATGGTTTAGGCCTATTTATAGTAGTGAGAAAAAGCCCTAAGGTCAAATAAAATAATAGGCCAAAAAAACCCCTTAGATAAGGCCCATTCGGACCTCAAAAATCTAAAAAAAACACGCAAGGGTCAACCCTTAGACAGGAGAGGGTCGACCCTATCTTCCAGCAACCAACACACAGACATAAGAGGGTCGACCCTCTCCAGTCTAGTGTCTACCCTATTTTCTAGCAACACTCCTAGAAACTTCACCAACAGGTAAGGGTCGACCCTTAGGAAGGCTGGTGTCGACCCTAGAATAGAATTTCTAAGTCTCTAAGGAACTTTTGACAAGAATAAGTGCCAACAACCAAACCCAACAAGTTTAAATTGGATTATACTCCTCCAAAACCAATGTACAACAACACCAAAGATTTCCAAAATAAAAATAAAGGATTCGAATACACTTCCCAAAAGCTTTGAAAGATACAAGTGCTACAGTTTCCAAATTACAAATAGGACATAACTCATCCTAAGCACAATGACGCCGGAAAAGATTAGCTTTGGATCCCAACAGATTGTTACACACCCGCCACGAAACGTTTCGAAGCCTTGAAGGAATTAGGAGGGCGCACAGGAATTTCCAGACTTGCTCGAGCATTTGAAATGAAGAAGAAGGTCGATTTTCGGAGTGATGCGTTGGATCTGTGACTGCCACTCGATATCCTGACATAACTGAATAGATTCGTTTCAGATCATGATGTCAAATGAGCCAATCTTCTTGAGGCTCAGTCGCAATGGGAATCGAACAAATATTATTAGCTTCATCCGTAGAAATCACACTGTGTAGCACATCTAATCTCCAACAATTGGTAATGGGGTTAATTGCATCACTAACTTTAGTTAGCTGACATCCCATAGGTTTATGAGATTTGACACGGAAGTCTTGAGAAGAAGCTACCCATTTATCACCCCAAAAATTAATGGACTTCCCATTATAAACTTGCCATCTAACCCCTCTGTTTAACACCTCTCGACCCTCCAGAATACTGGTCCACGCCCATGATGCCCGCGGTCCTTTTCTGGCAGTCCAAAAAATTGAATGAGGGTAATACCAGCCTTTGAAAACTTGAGCACAGAGGGAGTTAGGAAACCGACTTAGCCACCACCCTTGACGAGCTAACAGAGCTCTATTAAAAGAACAAAAATGTCAGAAATCCATTCCTCCTTGGAATTTAGGCATTGTTAATTTATCCCACGCTGCCCAATGTATACCTTTATTGTCAGAGTCACCTTTCCACTAGAAATTGCTCAGCAACGCATTCAATTCAGAACATAAATTCTTGGGGAATAAAAAGCAAGACATCGCATAGGAGGGAATAGCTTAGGCAACCAATTTAAGAAGAATTTTCCATCTCGCTTGGGACAAGAGTTTAAGCTTCCAACCTTGTAGTTTATCATGCACCCTATCAACAATGAAATTATATGTCTCACATTTGGATCTCACCCAGAAAGTTGGCAGGCCCAAATATCTGGATCCCGATTTAACAGGGGCAATGCGCTGAAGATCAGAAATTTGTCGTTGACGCCCTACACTGGTGTTAGGGGAGAATTGGATGCCTGACTTATCAAAGTTAAGTTGTTGGGTCGATGCTTGGCCGTAAATAGCCAATACTCGGAGGATCTCTTGACAGTGAGCCACATCCGCTTTAAGAAATAAGAGAGCATCATCAGCAAAGAATAGATGTGATAGCACTAGGCAACCTCGACTGATCTTGATTCCTGATAACCTATTTGCTTCCAGACTTTTTTGAAGAAGTTTTGACAATACCTCAATCACCAATAGGAATAGGTAAGGAGAGAGAGGGTCCCCTTGTCGATTGCCCCTAGAAGGTGTAAAGGTCGTTCGCACAGCCCCATTCACAACCACAGCAAACGTAACCGTTGTAATACATTGCATCACCCATTTAACCCAAATTTCATGAAAGCCCATCTTACGCAAAACCACTTCAAGAAAATCCCATCAAACCCAATCATAAGCTTTGTTAAAGTCGAGCTTCGCAGCCGTGTCCGAATGGCAGCCCCCTTTGAGCAATTTAAGATAGTGAAAAGCTTCGTGGGCTACCAATATATTGTCTTGGATCATGCGTCTGGGAACAAACGCTGATTGATATGGTGAAACAATCTCTCCTAACACTTCTTTCAAATGATTAGCTAGAATTTTGGTGATGATTTTAAGATTGAAGTTGCATAAACTGATTGGTCTAAGTTGTGAGAGGGACTCAGGAGCTATAACCTTTGGAATCAAAACCAAGTTAGTTTGGTTCCACTCTTTTAGCAGAAATCCACCCACAAAGAAACTTCGGACTGCCTTACAAATCTCATTCCCAATCTCAGCCCAAAAACGTTGGTAAAAAAACCTCGGATACCCGCCGGGTCTAGGGGCTTTGAGAGAGCCAAGTTGGAACACCGTTGATTTGATTTCATCGTCCGTCACTTCCCTAGTTAACCGAGAGTTCATCTCATTAGTGAGAACATAGTCCACCACACTTAAGGCCTCCTCCATATTCCGATGACCGACAAAATAGAATAAATCAATAAAGTAAGAGTGCAAATGGTTGTTAATCTCCTTAGCAGATTCTAGCCACACCCCATTATCATCCTTTAGATGAACTAATTGGTTTCTCTGCCGACGTTGGTTAAGGGTGGCATGAAAAAAAGCCGAGTTTCTATCTCCAAAAGATAACCAATTGACCCCAGACTGCTGATGTAGAAACATCTCCTCTCTCATCATATACATTTCCAATATGGACTGGATGGAAGCTTGGTCCAAAATGTTTTGATATGTGGAAGCAAGGCCCTGAAGATAATTCAACTTGAGTTTGCAAGCTGCAATTTGTTTCTTGTTATTGCCAAATTCACGCCAACTCCATGATAATAGATCATTACTACACAATTTCAAATGCTGGACCAGTTGGAACATTGGGGAGCCAGATTGTGGAGAGGCCCAAGACCTTTTGATAACTTCCCCACACTTCAGACTGGAAGCCCACATAGATTCAAGTTTAAACATCTGAGGGACTCTATTAGGAGGGACACAGCAGTTAACAATCAAAGGATAGTGATCAGAGCCAAAAATATTTTCATGGAAGACTTGTGCATAAGGAAACTTATCTCGTCACTGCACCGAGGCAAAAGCTTTGTCCAACCTCTCCCGAATATTGGCTTCCCAAACTTGGTTGTTAGTCTAGGTAAAGGCATTACCTTTAAAACCAAGATCCATCAGTGCACATTTCGAAAGCATAACCTGGAACCCGTCAATTTGAGATCTAGAACAATCCACACCACCTTGTTTTTCCCACATGGAGCCAACTTGATTGAAATCACCCACACATAACCACGGATACCAATTGTCCCGAGCTTGATGAATCAAGAGTTCCCAAAAATCTTTACGCTGTGATCTCACTACAAGAAATTACACTTTTGGCGACTACTTTTGGCGACGACGTCAATTTTTCATCGCCAAAAGTATATTTTTGGTGACACAGTGATCAATTTCGTTGGTAAAAGTATACCTTTACCGACGCAATTTGTTGCCGTCGCTAAAAAGGCATAACATTATTTTAGCGCCAAATTTTTTGGTTGGCGCCAAAATTTCAAAACTTTTACCTACGAGGCTTATGTTTTAGCAACACAATGAGCGTTGCTATTAGTGTGCTTACTTTTGGCGACGACAAGTTGGCGTGGGCAAAGAGTTAACCTTTAGCGACGATGACACTATTCGTCGGCAAAAGTTTTGCTAGTGGAATAATGTGATTTAGTGATTTTTGTTTTTTATTATAATTTTTGAAAGAGCTTTAAATATTTTAGTTACTGAATTGTAAAATTAAAATAATCATTGAATTAGATCACAAAATGAACCCATTGAGCCCAAACACACTCTTAAGTTGATGTGATTAATTTGAGATAATTTAAACTTTTTCAAAGAATATGGTTAGATTATCAATTTCAATATGTTTGTTTTTATTTTCAGAAAATAGTTTCAAATTTTTTTTCCCTAAAAAACTAAAAAAAAATTTGGGTGAAAAAAAAAACTTATTATTTTTGTATATTTTTATCTTTTAGGGCATAAATACTTTTTAGAATTTGAAAAATATAATTTTGATTTTTATTGCTTTCAAATTATTTTTAATTTTTTCAAAAAAAAACAAATCTAAATTTTTTTTTGTTTTTTTTTTAATCTTTTAGGTCATAAAAACTTTTTAAAATTTTAAAAATATAATTTTTATTTTTATTGCTCTGAAATTATTTTTATTTTTTTTTAAAAAAAACAAATCTAAAAATTATTTTGAATATTTTATTTTATTTTATTTTATTTATTTTTTTGGGGTAGAGCAGGTAAAGATAGGGGATCAGCGGTGACATTTTCCTCTTAAAATTCCCTCCTTTTTTTTTCCCCTCATCAAATCTCCCCAAATCAATCACCACGATTTCACTCTTTTACATCCTTATCTCAGAATTCGTAGTTCTCTCTCCCTCACGATTTCACTCTTGATCGTAGTTCTCTCTCCCTCACGATTTCACTCTTGATCGTAGGGTTTGTGCCGTTTGCTGCTGCCGTGCGAGATCGGTGCATCAGTCTCCCATTACAGGTTTGTTCCCTTTTGCTTTGTATCTCAATGCCCCTGCTTCTCTCTCTCAATTTCTTAAATGAATCTATGTTTGTCTACTTTCACTTCTTCTATTATTTAGATTTTGGGGTTCTCTGAAGGATGCTTTTTCCAAACAAATTCCATGCTTGAGTTGGGGAAGATGGGGCCTTTACGGGTTGTCCAGTACAATATCATTTTGAAATGCAAAACTAAAAGGATATGAAATTTTAATGAACACCTAACCTGAATCCACATCAAACGTTTAGGTTAGAACATGGATTTGCCTCTGTATGAGAGGATGCCTGTGCCCATTCACCAGGAATTTATTCATCTTCTCAGTGGGCCTCTTACTTCAAATATTAATAAGAACCCACAGTGACTATTTATGTAAGGTAATAAAATAAGAACACTTCTACTGGTGCATATGAATAAGAGAGGCTTTAAAATCTGTTCCATCTTAAACCCAATACAAGTCACCAATTCTGAGCCTGTTAGTGCCCCTACTATGAGTGTTGACATTTCATCCTTGCCCCCAGGGCATAGAGGTGGCTTATTTGTCATACCTTTAGTAACCCACTTCCATGCTGAAGCTTACTGGGATTCTCTTTCATGTAGCCTTGCTCACTGAAGCACCTATTCAGGAGTTGAAATTCTGTCTCACAAAGGAAATGGTCTATTGCATCCAGTATAAGAACACTCTGGAGACAATGTAATGTTAGAAATAGAGGATGCAGTAAGATATTATACCATAAAGCTTAAGGGCCAACTTCTGATTTTTTACGTGTTTGAATGTGAATATAAAAGCATAAATACAATGTAGTAATTGAAAGCACATGCGTTAGTAGTTAAAATTTGCAACCAACTTAATTTAAAATTTGAGAACACATGCTTTAGTAGTTGTATATAAAAAGGCTGTTTGGTTTCCACTTATTTGCAACTTATTTTGTTTAAATTTTGAAAACACATGCGTTAGTAGTTGTACCTAAAATTGTAGGGTGTTTGGTTCCACTTATTTTGTTTTCAGCTTATTTTTCTTTTCCGCTCAAAAAAAGTTTAAATAGCTTACTTTTTTAAGTTGGGTTTTAGATGGTTTTTTAAGCTAAGAGAGTGTTTGGGGTGTACTACAAAAGTGCACTTTTTATTTTTGATCTTTTTATCATGGGCGAATTATACTAACGGTCCCTATAGTTTGAGGTTTGTGTCACTTTGGTTCCCGACTTTTCAATTGGTTCATTAATAGAAAATTTAGAGGCAGTGGCTGGATGTAATTTGTGCTAGGGCTTTTTAGGAGAGCTGAAAATCCCTTTTAGATAAACATAGAAGTTTCATCAAAGAGGGGGTATTGATTGGTGTAGTGGTAAATGCTTGAGTTCCCGTGTATGAAAATATGGGTTGGAATTGAAAAATGTAGTCCCTTCTCACAAATATTATAGAGGTTAGGCCTGTAGCCACCCTTACTCCTTCCCTATGCCCTTAATTTGTAGGAGCCCATTAGGTAATGTCCTTTAAGAAAGATATTGGAATGAATTGGAATGGTACATTGCCATGCTAGCTGCCTTTTACCATTTAACAGACATTAAAAATATATATATTTTCTTGTTTTTTTGTTGATAAATGTAAAAAACACTTAACTTAATACATAATATATGCAGATATAATAGAACTTTAAAGGATTTGTTGGTCGAAACCTTGATACAAAATTAAAAAAGCCTATAGGTAGATGCACCTTTATTGACGATGATGTGTCACTCTACACTTATATTAACTACTTTGTCTTCATGTTTAAAGAATAAATAAATAAAAAATAAAAAATAAAAAATAAAAGGTTGTGTCCTATTGATATTAACTACTATCTTATGATCAGACATGGACAGGAGTTGGATGTTAATTTCTGATAGCTTCAGTCAGCCATATGTAGATAGGGTGAACTCATTTATTGAATTTGCAAAGGTTCATTTGGGTGAGGCTAGAGAGATTAAGTGTCCATGCATCAATTGTTGTAACTTTTATAAGCAGGAGTATGATAGTGTGAAGGCTCATTTGCTCATAAGTGGGATGATAGTATCATACACCACTTGGTTAGAACACGGTGAACTTCTAGAACACAATAACCTTGATGAAAGCAATGGTGAGAATGATGAGGATGAAGATGAATATGATGAACTCATAGAGGACTATCAGAGGGGGAATTTTATGGAGGGTGATACTCTAGAAAGAGAGGATGTACGACATTTTGATAAATTGTTAGATGCTTCCCAATGTTGCTTGTACCCAGGTTGCAAAAACTCAGATACTTTGTTATCATTCGTTATTCAGATGCTACATGTTAAGGTAGAAAATAGGTGGAGCAATAAGTCTTTTGACAAGGTTTTGGAGATACAAAGGCGATTCCTACCAGAAGGCCACGTGGTGCCAAGGTCAATTTACGAGTGCAAGAAGTTGCTACGTGACTTGGGCTTGGGGTACGAGCTCATCGATGCATGTAAACATGATTGTGTACTATTCTGGAAGGAGAATGCTCACTTGGAAAAATGTCCCACATGTCAAGCATCTAGGTAGAGAGTAAATGATAGCAAGGGTAAGAAGATCCCTCACAAGATATTGCGTTACTTCCCATTGACACCTAGGTTGAGAAGATTGTACATGTCTAGGAAGACGGCAAAAGACATGAGATGGCATAGTGATAAGCGTGTGGATGATGGTGTAGGGAGGCATCCGGCTGATTATAAAGAGTGGAAGGAATTTGATTTGCATTATCCAGAGTTTTCCCAGGAGACTCGCAATGTTAGGTTGGGCCTAGCCACCGATGGGTTCAACCCTTTTGGGAACATGAGCACTTCCTATAGCATGTGGCCTGTCATACTCATGCCCTATAACCTCCCACCTTGGAGATGTATGAAGGCCCTATTTTTCATGATGTCCTTACTTATTCCTGGACGTAATCAACCAGGGACTGATATTGATGTCTACCTAAGGCCATTGATTGATGAGTTGAAGGAGTTATGGGAGAATGGCGTGATGACTTACGATGCCTCCACTGAACAGACCTTCCGGATGCATGCAGCTGCAATGTGGACCATAAATGACTTCCCTGCATATGGTGACTTATCTGGATGGAGAACTAAAGGTTATTTGTCTTGCCCTCCTTGTAATGATAATCCATTGTCACGCGGGTTGATCGGTAAGATTGGGTGGGTGGGTCATCGAGCTTACTTGCCTGATAACCACCTTTGGAGGAAAGACAAGAAGTTTGATGGTTTAACTGAGCTCAAAAAGAAATCCTTGGATTTACCGGTGGAAAAAGTAATGGCTCAATTGGATCAATTGCGGGAAGTCAAGTTTGGAAAGGATCCTACCAACAAGAAAAGACCACGAGAGTCTGAAGAATTGAATTGGACAAAGAAAAGCATAATGTGGGAGCTACCGTATTGGAAGAAATTAAACCTCCGACACAATCTTGATGTCATGCACATTGAGAAGAATATTTGTGAAAACTTTTACGGAACGATGTTGGCCATAGATGGGAAAAACAAGGACACGTACAAAGCACGTGATGATTTGCAAGAAATGGGCATAAGGCAAGAATTGCATCTACAGAGGAAAGATAACGGATCCGTTGTAAAGCCTCGGGCAGCCTACACATTGGATTCTCGACAAATAGATGGTTTTTGTGAATTCTTGAAGTCGATTAGTTATCCAGATGGCTATGCAGCAAACATCTCAAGATGTGTGACTTCTAAAAATGGAAGATTATCAGGCATGAAAAGCCATGATTGTCATGTCCTGCTTCAACTTCTACCAATTGGCATGTGTGGTTTTGTGAACAAGGAGATCTGTACAACACTATTTGAGTTGGGCAACTTCTTCCAAGAACTGTGCTCAAAAACATTAAGGCAGACTGATTTGGAAAAAATGGAAGAACGAATTGTGCTCATACATTGCAAGTTGGAGAAAAATTTTCCTCCAGCTTTCTTTGATGTGATGGTCCATTTGGCTGTTCACTTGCCCCGTGAGGCCATGTTTGCTGGACCAGTGCAATATCGATGGATGTACCCGATTGAAAGGTAATCATTATGAACATATGGCTATTTATTAATTTGTTATAACTAAACTAATGTACAAAAATCCACCCATAAAAGACTAATGTTTAAGAAGTAATTTTCTTGCATCAAGAAGCATAATTTTCATTGTCCATTTTTGTTGAAGGTTTCTCGGGACTTTGAAAGGGTATGTCAGTAATAGAGCACGTCTAGAAGGTTCTATCGCTGAGGCTTACATTGTGAAAGAGTGTCTTACTTTTTGTTCAATGCACTTAAAAGGGATTGATAAACCTAAACGAAATGATGATGGTGGTGAACGTGGTCCCGGGATGGAGGTCTTTACCCAAAATGCTCGTCTATTCTCACCTATCACAAGGGCTCTTGACCCTTCACAAAATGAACAAGAAATGGCTCACTGGTTTGTGTTGTACAATAGCTCTGAGGTGGAGCCGTATATTGAGTATGTATTTAAGTTTAATTACGTTTATGCATAATCGTTCCATTTTGTTTCGAACTCTCAAAGTTAATTACGTATATCACATTTCCTTGGGTAGGGAGCAGAAGAATATTTTACATAATCTACAAGGACATGACATAACTCGGGTATAACGAGAAGAATTTCCAAAATGGTTCAAAAATCGTGTAAGATATACTAAAGAAAATAACTGAATACAATTGTTGAAACTTTCAATTCACATTAACTTAGTACACTTGTCGTATGGTGTTTTATGTAGATGAATGATTTGCGAACGAAAGGGTCACCTGAAGCAGCTGACGAATTATGGTCATTAACAAATGGTCCTGGATTGGTAATTGACTTTTATTCTGGGTGCATCTACAATGGAATTCGATTCCATACTAGAAACCGTGAAAATCGTCGTACCTGCCAAAATAGTGGGTTGGTCGTAGAAGGGGACCATAATGGGAACCAAATTAATTTTTACGACTATTTGCGCAAAATATGGGAATTGAAATACTTGCATTGGGGTACAGTGGTTTTGTTCCAATGTGAATGGTATGACACCGGTCACAAGAATAGAATATACTCCGATGAACATGTCACAAGTACTGATGTTACAAGACTTTGGTATAAAGATGACCAATTTGTTCTACCTAGTCAGGTAAGACAAGTATTCTACGTCAATGATACCAGCAAAGGCAAAAATTGGAGAGTCATTGAACGTGTTAAGCATCGGGGAGTATGGGATATACCAGAGCGGGATGATGTCTCTAATGATGCTTTTCAACAGGAAGAAACCACTGATGGTGTTGGGGTAGTGATCCAAGATAATGATGTTCAATACAGCAGGGGTGATATGGATCTTGAGATCATTTTCAATGATCAACTAATGGCAGAGAATTTAGTTCACAATGATGACGAGGACGACACAATCATAGAGTATAATGATGATGAAGATGATGAACTGCATAGACAACCTGATGTTGATGTAGATCCTGATATAGATCTTGATATAGATTATGATATGTAGTGTTTGATATAGATCTTGATATAGATTATGATATGTAGTGTTTAATTTTTAATTATATGGACAAGTGTTATAATTTAATAATAAATTGCTTGGTTTACATTGCATGGCATTGTTTTTCAAATTTCATAGCATTGTTTCTCTATTTCATTTCATTTAATTATATGCCATATGTATAGTTACAAAGATGTCCAAAAATGGTAAATCATTTCTTAAGCCCGGCGGCTTAGTCCAAAAGATGACGAAATATGAGAAGGATAGGAAAAAAAACAATCCAGAAAAATAAAATCAGATTTGATGCTCTAGAGATAAAGTCCCTCAAGAATTCAATGTTTGGTTCTATTGAAAAGGACAATAGTGAAAGTTGTAGGGTGGGAAAGAGAAAGGTGGGTGAAACTGATAATGATGAGGACTATCAACCACTTGATGATGATGAAGGACTGAGTTCTTCAAGTGATAATGGCGAGCCTTTTGATTCTCAAGTGATTGAGGTAATAAATGTGTGTTTAAAAAGTAATTTCTCTATTTTTTTCACTTGTTACTTGTGGTATGTTTAGTTATTTCAAATTTATTTTTTATTAAGCAACCTTAAATTATTGAAAATGTACTAACAATTCTTTTTTATATTATGTCAGGATATTCATATGGGTCCTGGTAGGAAAACAAATAGGTGTGCAGCTCGCCTAATAGCTTCACAAACACCTAGGGAAAAGAGAAGTACTGTTGATGAAGATACACTTACTCTTCCGAGACGACCTGTAGCTGCACAAGTTAATCATTCAGAGAGCACACCTGAGGTATCGACCCAACCTATCCATCTTCCCACCTTACATACTAGGCCCGATCAGCTCCCTACCTCCGCCACTCAACTTAACCACCTTTCAAGTCCACGTACTGTGACTAACAGTGGAGGTGAGAAATAAATGACCACTTAAATGAAATGATAATTTCTTATCTCAATATTTATTTAGTGCATTCATGTTTTATGTCGACTAAATTGAATAAAATTTTGGTCATAGTAGCATCAATTCCAGTTTTGGGCAAGAAACGTGTACGAGGACCGACCCGAGGAAAGAATGTGGAGAAGATTAGAAAGGAACGTGGTGATCAAATACCCGTTACATTTAACCGTTTGACCAAAGCAATAGAAGGGGATTACGCCACACCGCTAGCAGCTGCTCTTGGTCAACAAATTCGAGTTCATGCCCCAGTTCGAAATGATGGATGGCTAGAAATTGCCTTTGGGTTAAGAGAGTCCATTGTTACAAGAGTTGGGGTAATTTGAAATATATGTGTTATATATTTAACATGTTATTTATGTTAATCGGAATGATATATAAAATATATTGAATTTTATTATTTCCAATTGCAGCAAACTTTTGACTTTGGGGACTACAATAATGATGTGGATGTGAGATGTATTATTGATCAAAAGTGCCAAACTTTGTACAGTGAATGGAAAAGTAGATTACACACACACTACAAATCCCTTAAAAAAGACAATGTATCTGACCTCAAAAGTCAGATACTATATCCTTGTACAAAGGATGCTTGGGAATGGATGATTGACAATTTGTGGGAAACTGATGATTGGAAGGTATTTATAAAAATATTTACTAAAGTAACATCCTCCTGTATATTAATACCAAATTTTTTTTTTAATTTGTAGGTAAAGTCAGAGAATGCGATGAAAGCGAGAGGTTATGTGAAGTATAATCATACGATCGGCTCGAGATCATTTGCATCGCGAGCATTTATCATTGTAAGTGTAGATTTACAAATTTGAACATACTAAATTATAAATATAGAATTTTTTGATTGACTAGAAAATCTAATGAAATGAAAGGTACAAGGAAGCAAACCGACTATTACGAAACTATTCGAGGACACCCACAAACGTCACCGGCATGGGGGAGTGTGGATAAATAACACAGCTGAGGAACATCATGTAACCATAACTATTTCAATTTCAATAATAAATGTTTGCATTTTGATGTTATGTTTTAAGCTTATTTATGTTTCATTCATAGGCCACTATGGTTTCAAAGATCGCTGAGCAATCTCAACCTAGTGTCACACATCCATTGTCTGAGGAGCAGATTTCCAGAGAAGTACTTGGGAAGAGGTCTGTCTTCTTGAAGGGATACGGGATCCGCAAGGACAGTACTTCATCTTCTACACATTTTGAGGCTCCTAACTCCGAGGTGATTGTTCTTCAACAGCAGTTAGTTGACCAGCGACAACAATTAGCTGACCAAGGAAAGCAGTTAGTTGACCAGGCTCAAAACATGAGTACAATGCAAACTATCATTCAAATGTTGGCAGCAAAAAATGGGATAGATCTAGCAAACATTCCGGGGTTAGTTCCAAGCAACAATGTCGGGGAGGATGCATCGGGTGTAAGGGAGGATGAAACTTCTCTCGGTTGAAATAGAGGTAAATTTGACACCTCATTAAATTCATTTACTTTATTTAACCAATCCTAACATGTGTCAACAATATAAAATTATATAAACTTTGTATTACAATCCTAGCATTACAACCTTTGTATACAATAGCTTGATAAAACAATAGCTTCACAACAATTTTTTGATTAATTTTAACTATATTTGTATATTATTGTTGAAGTTAATGCATTAATAAAATACTCATGTTTTTATCCTTTGTTCACAGGTTGGTGATGGATGTTCGTGGTTCAGTAGTGATATATATCGTTTTGCACGTTGGCATTCATTTAATTTTTCTTTGTTTCGTTTTATAGGTTTTTCTGTTGAATGTTTATATACTTTTTGGAATTATTATGTTTGGGATTGTTGGATATAGTTAGATGCATTTTAGGATTCTTATGTTTAGTATAGTTGGATATTTGAATAAAATTTGGGATATTGAAATGCATTTGATATTAATTTGGTTACATTACTAATTGTTATAATATGTTCAGTTTAGTTTTTACGCAATGTTATGTAAAGGTTTTTTTGGAATGTTTTACAGAGAAATACAAGTTACTTAGAAATACACGTTCAGGAAGTGGATCAATTAGGATTTAGGTGTAGTATGAATTGCTAAGTAATAATAGGTCATGAGAAGCTAAGATTGAATTTGTTTTAGATGGTTAGGCTGACAATAATTTTAATCATCAGGAAAAAAGTATAGGGTGTCAATGTGTCTTATTTTATCTTGCATTTTTTATATTCATTTGCAGTAACTTGTTTTCAAATTCTTTTTTTGTTCCCAAAAGAAAGAAAAAATGGCTTCATCTTTAATTCTGCTGGTTGCTGCTGCTGCTACTGCTGCCGTGGTGGCTGATGCTTGCTGCGGCTGCTGCAATGTTGCTGTGAGGCGTGCATATGTGAAACTTCTGCAACATGTGGTGTGGTGTCCTGTGTATACAACTAAGGAAGTGAATGGTTTGCGGAATGTGGGTGAAGTTGCACCTGTCGGACATGCATGTTGAAGGGAAGGTAACGACTAGTATATTCTTACTTTTAGACTAGATTGTGGTTGGTTCATATGTTCTTGTTTTAGTAACAACAGATATGAATGATAACTGTACCAAAATTGCCCTGGGTCAGGTTGGATCAATCAATGACGGAACAAGACCTAGTGAAGCCCTTGTTAGAAATGTCTTTTAAAATCTCACTACATTTGATATGCAGGAAAAAATGCGAGCCCAGCAATCCAAATTTTTGGCAAGCATTAATTCAATTACAGATGATGGGTTGGATGGTTCAGAAGGTGGAGAAGAAGCATGCCCCTCTGATATCAGAAGCGACACTGGAGAGCCCACACAAGATGTCTGCTCTCTTTGCCATGATCCAAATTCTAAAGGTCCACTATCTTTTCTGATTCTTCTCCAGGTAAGTGACTACCTGACGTATGTTTGTGTTTATTTTTGAGTCCTATTGAGTTGGGACTGACTTGATTATTATTATCATTTCAGCTTCAGTGATTACAAAATTCGTTTTTCTTTTTTAAATTCCATCTTTAACTCATACGGATGTTTTTATTTGTATTCTTGAAACAAGAAATCCAGGCTTCTGAGTCTCATTGACAGAGGTCCCCCATCATGGGAACAAGTAATAAGAAAATGCCTCTCACGAGATTTTACTCGTGAAAAAGCAAGCTTTCTTAACGTCCCTTTTTCCAAAATTCTTTCATGATATCCCGACAACCAAAACGAATTAAGTGATTCTGTAGCCAAGCTTTAAACTTGCCTTTATTTCAAGGTTCCTTCAACATGCACACTTAATTGAACATTGCTACATTCATAGGTTTACAGTTCTGGACTTTGCGATTAATCTTAGGCAAGTGAGAAGGTGTATTTCAGGAAGAAGTGTCTAAGGAGGTAATTGATATGGCTGGTATGACTGTGAAGTGCATTACCATCAGGGTGTGGAGGTTAGAGTCTGATATGGGTGGACTCCTCTGGCTGCTGAGGTTATTGGCTAACCTGGGTGGAACTCCTCTGCTGCTGTTTCCGCTTGCTTCTGCTCTGTCCTCCAGGTGTTGGTTGGAAGGAGGAAGTATAAGGAGGCTGCGGAACTTGCTGCAGAGTCACCACAGGGAATTCTGCGCACTTCTGACACTGTTGCTAAATTTCAGGTTTTATTAACATGATATCAGCCCTAACCATTTTTCTTCAGAAGGTGTAAATGTCAAGGCCCTCGTTTACTCTTTATGCTTTGCAGAGTGTTCCAGTGCAAACTAGGCAAACACCTCCTTTGCTGCAGTACTTTGGAACTCTTTTAACTAGGGGAAAGCTCAATGCTTTTGAGACATTGGAACTATCTCGTCTTGTTGTAAATCAGAACAAAAAGAATCTTTTGGAGAATTGGTTGGCAGAGGACAAACTTGAATGTAGCGAGGAGCTTGGAGATCTTGTGAAGGTTTGATTTGGAGGATTGAACTTTTCATGATGTTTATTGTGCTATAGTTCTTATACAAAACTTTTCTGTAATTCTTTATTTTTAATCTCTCTGTTTCAAATTTACTCATTGTTTAAACTATACTTACAAAAATTTACCTGAAATGAAAATAATTTCCCAAAGTTGCTTGTTCTATATTATTTATCAGATCTGTTCTATTGGAATTTCTGATGTAATGAATCCTGTTTCTACTGCAGACAGTGGATAATGACCTTGCACTGAAAATTTACATTAAAGCAAGAGTGACTCCAAAAGTTGTTACTGCGTTTGCTGAGAAGAGGGAGTTTGACAAAATTCTCATACACTCAAACCAGGTGACATGCTTATGCAATTACAATCATTCAAATATGTTCTGTTTTGTGGATTTGCAGAGTTCTTGCCCAAGTTGCATACTTTGGTTCTCACTAACAATCAACTAACGAATTTGGTTGAGATTGATCCTCTTGCATCACTCCCTAAGCTGCAGTTTCTTAGTCTTCTTGATAATAATATCACAAAGAAGCCAAATTACCACTTATATGTCATCCATAAGCTGAAATCATTGCGCTTGCTAGACTGTCAGTATGTTGTTGTCATTTACTTGTTAGTTTTGATTAACTTTCTTAGGCATGTTAAGGCTTAATTTTTTGAAACCAAGCCTCTGTTTGTTATGTGACATGATTGACTTTCAACTGTAACAATGTTCCTATTCTTGAATTTTGTAAATGAAAAATTGTTATCCTTCTGCCTTTTCAAAAAGCATTGGGTTGAAGGTTTGGAGCCTAACCTTGGGAGGGGGGGGGAAGGAGAAAAAGTGAAAGCAGGTGCAAAAGTTTTGCATATCATGTTATTTTTTGGTTAAATGCTCCTTGACTTCAGTGACTTCTGTTAAAAATACACATCGATAGGAATATGCTAATATCTAATTTGTTGTATATGAATTTAAGTCTAAAATTTTTCTTTTTTCTCCCTCATAGAAATGTTATTACCTACAAACTAATTACTTTATATTTTCTAATATTTATTGGAATTTTTCTTCTAACAGATTTGGATTTACATGTTGTTTTACCTAACTGATACTAAATTGACATGTTGTTTTGGAGTGTGGCCTTGAGGTTGGTGATATTGTTGTCTATTGCTGTGGATTGGCCTCGAGTTCTCTGGGCTTATAAGAAGGCTGCCCTGTTGCTGGGTGGGCTCTGAGTTATCACTTTCAGTTGCTGCTAAATGGAGCAAGGATCATGACATGGCAGCAGGTTCAATATTGCATTAGGAATGGGAGCTGAGCTATGCATATGTCAGTATGTTTAATTAGATGTATTCTTTATATGGAAGCAATGTTCACTGGAATCTGTGTGAATGGCTGAGGGTGGTCTGAGCATGGTTGCTGCTGTGATGGTCTCTGGTGTGCTATGTTGTTGGTAAGTTTGCTACTGTTTTTTGGGTGTTTTAATTCTTGGCTGCTCAGCTATGCTCAGGTAGTGGTCTGTTTGTGCTACTCTATTATACTTTTTATTTCATAAATTCGTCAAAACTCTCGTCAAAATACACCCTTGACATAACTAGAGTATCTTGTGAAATTCATATTTTATTTGTTCCTCAATATTTAGTCTCTAGACACATCCCATTTTATTGGTACTTCACTTCAGCACTTCCCCGCTCGTTGCTTGCTTCATATCCTCTCTTTTTGGTAAGTCTAGAAACTGATATAAAAAGCTGTTTCTTGCCTTGCTAAGCATCTCATTCTCGTGTATATGCTAGTTGTTCAGTCACAGTGTGATGAGATATGCTTGCTGCTTGGATTGGATGTCTACATTTTTCAGATTCTTCTCTATTGTCATGGTTAACAACTCTGGAGTGCAGTGTAGTGGGTATTATATCTTACTAGAAAAGTGGTCCCGAGAAATGTCTTTTCTTTTGAGCTCAGTAAAGTACTGATGGTCATTTCGCCTGCTAATCATATTACATGTTTTTGTAGTTGATATATATGTCTCTAAGGGAATGCCAGAGGTTTTGAATGGCAAAATAATGGTAAGATTATATATCTCATATCCTATTTCTTCCTCACATAAGTAGAGGATCATTTTACTTTTGTTTTGCTATTTTATAACTGGCTGAAGCTGATATTTCTATAATACGCAGATTATTTCATCAGGACAGTTGGATGCCATTACAAGGGCACGCCCTATTCTCTCTGGTACAATCTACTTATGTCACTACTCTGCAACACTTGCATGAGGATTCAGTTTTTTGATCACTACTTTTAAATTTTCTATTGCATCTCTAAGACAAACTATTGTGTTTTTCAAACAGCTATGAGTGAGAAACTTTATGTTTTTGAGGGGGCACTTGGTGCTGGAAGGTGAGTTTTCTTCACAATCTTACCAATTTCTTTGTCATGTTTAGATTTTAGAACAATATGAATTGTGTTGTTGAGACAAATTTTCATATAAAATTGGTGACAATTAAATTTAGGGTAAAAGATGAAGACAAGAAGAGAGAGAGAGAGAGATAGAGAGAAGAGAGAGAAATACAGGAAAAGGCTAATGATAGACACCAAAAGTAGGCACATGTTCTCTTCTTATACACACATATGTTTGCATTTTGTCTATCATCGATTGAACCAACCCAATTTGTATCACTCAATGCTTTCAATTTTAAGTGATCATGGTTAGAGCACAGGATCCATTTCACAAGAGCTGACTTGAGATACCTCTAAATGAACGATCAGGCACAAAAATTTTGGCACGATCAAGTAACTCAGATTATTATGTTCTTCCTCTTCCATGATTATGTCTTATGTTATTTTATTTTGCAGTATGTAACTCTAAATTAAGTTAATAAAGTTTGATTAAGTAGCATGTACTTGTTATTTTGAAATGATAGTTGAAATGGGAGAATAAATGGAGGGAGCAAAGTCATCATTGGAGCAACATTGCTAATATATAGCATTTTGTCTCTTTTTATTGCTAAATTATAACAATATTCAACATGTAGCTATTGAACCATTGGAGACTAGAAAATTCACAAGACAGCACTAGGAAACCATAGGAGATTTTTTTTACTTGACAGGAATACAAGAACTGATAGGCTGCTTCTTAGTAGTGATATGGCTTTGATAACATGTAAATATTGGAAACAAGAAGTGGAATTAAAATTTGGTTAAAAAAAAAAAACTAATGGCTTTGTGCAGAAAACAACACCTGACCTAATATTACACTAGTGATTGTGTAAACCAAGTCAAATCTAATTTACTATAAACTTACAACTAAATGATTCTTGAATATTCCAATACAAATTTAAGTAATTTCATATCTTTGAACAATGCTTTTCAAATGATAATTTAATTGTGTCTTGGTTGTGCCACTTGATAGTAAATTTGTTTGTGCTAGGTGTTTAACCCAATTTAACAGGGATTGGCACAGGGGAATGGCCCTTTTTCTTTGTTTATTTATGTTAGGTGTTCTAATATCATATTAGATGATGTTATTGTTAATGTCTACTTTTCTTTTTTAAATTGCAGCAAAATTAAAATGGTAATAGAGCTGCTTGAGGGCATTCATTTTGTTTCTTCTGTCTTGGTGCCCAAGCTGGTATTCATCCATGGATAATTTATGACATTATTTCTAATGCTGCTGGAAATTCATGGTAAATTATTGTTCACAATTCTTTACTGAGGATTATGTTGTGTGTTTAAAATTTAAATATTTCTAGTCCTGAAGCATTCCTTATAAGCATTCTGATCTGAAATTGCCAATTCTAGATCAGGCACAACCTTGATAGATGAGACTGCTAATAATCTGATTTGCACCATGGGCACCAGTTGAGACCGTGGCACTGATTGGCACTTTCTGTTTCTGACAATGAACTGATTTTGTAGAACCCATGCCTTTAAAGAAATTAGCTGCAAAATTTATTGAACACTGAAAGCCCTTCTTGTTATGTGCTTACATGTATACACATACATGGGAACATCTGTTTACTTTCAAAGATCTGTGCATTTTTATACTAACTCAATAGGTATTCAAGGCTTTGGTGGTTGGTGTTGGTATATGTAAATGCCGTAGTTAGTTTTTTTTTTCATGACATTCCTGGAATTTGCTAGCGTTTTCTTAAGCAGATACTGTGTTACCTTGCTACTAGACATCCTTCCGTTGGATTCAATTTTACAGGGTTTTCAAGAATCATGTTCCCCAGTTGCTAAGGGATAATCAAACCAAACATCTCTTGAATACTTTGTTCAAAATTTGGTAAGTCTTCTCATGTTGTAAGTTTCTTAGTGTTGTTCGAGTGTATTATGAGTAATTTCTTTTCTTCTTGACTTTGAAGTTAAGTTCAATGGGGATTTTGGGTGAATTAAATGCTAACTGCAGTTTTATAATTCCATTCAAATTATGCTTCCTTTCTTGTGGTGGATTTAGCATTTAGGACATTTACTTGAGGACCATCTGCTAAATGCATACTAAAATTTTAGACTTGAACACCACTCGGTAATCATTTCTTCATCAATGAATTTGGACACATTGAGACTTTCAATAATGATTTTTGAGATATTGATACTGTAAGGTAGACCTCAATTCAGAATCACATTCTTAAATGGGTCTCTTATCCACTTATTTTTTTAAGAACTCATTATTGATAAAATAAAGTAATGTACGAAATAAGTTCACATTAAGAAAACTTATGTTTTTATGAAGTAGAAAATAGAAAAGACTTATTTGGCTAGGCATTGAAGTGTAGAAGTGCTAATGTGAGAAAAAAATAAGCTGGTTATCTTAAATACTAAAATCCTATTCAGCTTAATCACTTTATTGGAAAGACCTTAAGTGGACAGCTTTGTCATTCTAATCTAAACAAATTCTTGTTCAAATCTTTGAACTCTTATTCAATAGAGATCTCTTTGTGAACTGCAAAGCTAAAACTAAACCAAACCAAACTAAGCCTTGTGTCCCCAATCAAGTAGCGTCAGTTACATGAATCATTTTCCTCTATTTCGCTCTATCAAGGGCTGGATGAGTCAATTATGCCTGATGGGTTTTTGTCCAACTTGAAGGGTATTGTTTTGGATATGGCCAAATCATGTACATTTCCTCTTCCACTTCTGGCAGTTGCTTTTCAACATCTAATAGCAGGTATGTATCTGCATGATTTACAATTTCTCACAACCATAATCTGTAGGTGGCAGCTATTAATGTTTTGGAGCAACCTGATACTCACTTTGTTAATTTCCAATTGTCCTTTCACAGGCTCCTCTCATGGTCATGGAAATGATGGTGATGACACATTGATCAAGGTTGTTCTCATGAACTAATTTCTTTTATATAAAAGTTATATTATGTGGCTTTTTTACTTGCTTTGAGGTTATGTAAATATTAACATGCCATTTGCTAAGTAGACACACCTGTTCTTGCACAGGCTTGGGAGAAAGTATATGGGGTGAACATTACCAATGCTATCAATATGGTACAAACTTATTTATGAAAAAAAATATTAATAAAATGTCATTCCGAGTCAAGTCTGCTGCATCAGATGGTCAATTAGGTATCATATATTACACTGCAGAACAGCATCTGCTGTCTCTCCTAAAGTTTGTGCTGACTAAAAGGCATTCTACTGGTGGTCTTTTATTTCTTTGTAGTTGAGGTAATAATGCCATTGTCGTATATCTATTATAGGTGTAGTGTAATAAGTTGCTTGTTGCTTTGATAATTGTTTCAGATATGTTGAAAATTTGCTGCCGAAGTCTGGATACGACTTGTATTGCTCATCAATAAATTGCATCTCTAGATTATGCTGGTCCATTTTCTCTTAGAAGTGGGAGTTGTTTCCTGACTACAGATAACTATATATCAGTTATAGAATAAATAGAAAACTTATGTTTAGTAAAATTTACCCAAATCTATATGTCGTTTTCAATCTATAAGTTTAGTAAAAACATATAAGATTTACCCAAATCTATAAGTTATTTTTTCTTATAACCTTTTTTATAAGTTTAGTATAAAAAAAAAAAAAAAGGGTGGCTTCAACTAGATCATCATTTATTATGAATGAAAAATGAAGTACAATTCAGAAATTGAAATAGTTTCACAAACACACAACCAAATCGATTTCAATTAACCCATTGTGGTGTACTTGAATTGAGTGTTTTTATATAACTCACTCTCCTAGTGTAAACATGACAGCCAGTGAATTAGTTTGAATTTTTACTTAACTTAACTTCTGTTAACCTGATGGCTTAAAAGTTACTAAGAATTGTATAGTTTTGAGGGCTGGTTGAACAATTGATGCAGCTTGTTTGGTGGATACTTTTGTGGCATGATGCTGTGTTGCGTTGAATCTGGTGCTGATTGGCTCTGTTCTGTGTGCTCTGCCTCTGATGCAGCTTTTGATTGATGCGATCTGTTTGTCCTGATTTCTGATTTGGTTGAGTTGTTTTGTTGCTGGTTTTGTTTGATTTGTTTTCTGACTGTTTTAGTAAATGAGGTAAACTGCTGCGTCAATTCTGATTTGGTTATATGATTTTGTTTGGGTTGCCAAGTTGAAATGGTTTTCTGAACTGGTGATGATCTGTGTTAAATCAGTTTGCTGATCTGCTATTCTTCTGGTGCTGCTGTGCTGTTGCTGCTGTTGCTGAGATGCTGTGGTGATGCTGCTGTGATGGTGTTTGTTACGATAAGGTGCTGCTGTGTTGTTGTTGGATGTTTGTTGGTGTTGCTGGTGTTGTTGATGTTTGGAAGGGTGCATGACTTTTTGTCCAATCTGTAATAGATCAGGTTTTCATTAATGGGGGTTGTCATTAGGTGTAAGTTCGGGCAACTGCTGGTGTTTTGGCTGGAAGGGTATGGAGGGGGTATTTTGTGTGATTTCATATCCATGTTATTAGTTTGTTATAGTGGTGCCTGAGGGATGCCTCTTGTAAATCTATAAATTTTTTAAAAAATTATAAATGAGTTTCAATTATTTTTGCCGTTGCAAATTTGTCGTTGTTAAAAAGTGAAGCTTTCTCGACAAATAACTAGTCGGTAAATATGTAGCTAAAAGTTTATTTTTGCCCACTCATATTGTGTTGGTAAAAGTGTATTTTTTGCCAATGCCAATTTGTCGTTGCCAAAACTAAAGCTTTATCGACAACCAAATCGCTGGCAAATGGCAACATTTACCGATGTAAATGTGTCGCTAAAAGTTACTTTTCCCCACTCATATTGCGTTGGTAGAAGTGTATTTTTTGCCAATGCCAATTTGTCGTTGCCAAAAGTAAAGCTTTAGCGACAAACAAATCGTCGGCAAATGGCAACATTTGCCGACGTAAATGTGTCGCCAAAAGTTTACTTTTGCCAACGCATATGTTGTTGTTAAAAGTATATTTTTTGCCCATGCAAATTTGTATTGCGAAAAGTGCCACACAATCATCCTATTTGAATGACTTTTACCAACGCAAGGTAAATTGCCGACGATGGATGGAGGCTTTTAGCGATGACTATATTCGTCGCTAAAGGCATTACTTTTACCAACGCAATCATAATTTCGTCGGCAAAAACTTTTGCCAACTCACTTTTGCCTACGGGTTGCCAACGTAGCTTTGTGTGTCGGCAAAACTCTTTGCCAACGAATTTTCCCTTTTAGCAACATATTTTGTTGCGTTGCGAAAAATGCAATTTCTTGTAGTGTCTATTAGGAGGGGCATAAACAAAAGAAATAGCTCACGCCCTATCCATATTTTTGTTACCGACAATGCACCGAAGGAGGTGTTTAGATGTGAACCGAACATCCAAATTAAGCTCGTCCACCCACCAAAAATCAAGCCCGCTAGAAGCCCCAACCGGGTTCACGTAACATCTATGCGTAAATTGGAGTCTTCGACGAGTCCTCTCTAGTTTTGAGGCTATATTCTTTGTTTCCATTAAAAACACCACAGAGGGGCGATGGGTTGAGCACAACCCTCGAAGGATTTGGACTGTCAGGGGTCACCCCAGCCCCTGGCAGTTCCAGCTTAGAATCAACATGGTGCTTGTGGCTGTTGAGGGTCAGCCACCAGAGCCCTATCTGCATTGGTCAAATCTTCAACCGGAAAACTACTGGGAACTTGAGAACAGTAGAACTCCCCACCATCTTGACTCCACGAAATTGGAACTTGTATTAAAGCTTCATCATCTGTCTTCCTCACCAAGCTGGCCCTAGTGCCGACATACAAATCTGGGTGCGAGCCTTGCCTAGTTCGTCTTGTTCTGGAGTAATTTTTCCTTTTATCATTTCGATTGGGCTTGCCCTTTCTGTTTGAAGCCACTACAAACTTTCGGTCTGTGTTAACATTATCCTGTTTGAGCCTTTTGGGTTGGGTTTCTTCACCGAGCTCATCATGGACCTTCTTTTTAATAGATAAGTCTTGGAAATAAATGGCCATACTCTTATCCAGAGCCTGATCCATAAAAGAAGTACTAGTTGGGCTAGAGCTTGGGCTAATTTCCTCAATTCCAATTTCATGGAAAGGCCTAATTCCACTCCCGCAGCTAGGAGAAGGCGCTACTATAAGATTATTATCCAAAGGCTCAGTAACAAAGTATTTTGGCCCAGGCCCACCAGGAGATTGGGTTAAGGACAGTAAAACCTTACCAAGAAGATTACTTCTAGCGGCCTCTGGTTGACCCAAAATGATGTTCTTTTCCTTTAGTTTGGGTATACTAACGTTCACCCCTGCCACCTCAACTTGTGGTGAGAACGTGTCACCAGGGCCACTATCTCTTCCAGTATCTAACACCACGATTTGCCTCAGGACATCATCCTGATCCTTATTACCAGCCGCTTCTGGGTTGGGTATGCGATGTTGTCCTTGGGGGGCACCATACAAGCGTTTTCCCTCTACTCCGGCATCGGTCGATTGCCAACCAGGTTGCGCACCCGTTCCTCCGCATTGTTCACCCAATGACAAAACTCCTTCAACGATATATTCAACATAGGAGCTCTGGTGGTACACAATTCGGGCCCATAACCGGACTTTTGACCTTCCACTCGAGACACAAATTTGCAGGAAGAGTTATCATGGCCTTTCCTGCCACAATCATAGCAGAAATCAGATAGTTTTTCATACCGGTAGGAGACCCAAGATTCCTTTTCCTCAGTCCCTGGCTGTTGTAAAATGAGTTCCAGAGGCAGGGGTTGAGTCACATCTACTTCTACTCTGAGTCTAAGAAAATTCCGATTTAAAAAGAGACCATCATGACGGGCCTCAACCCCAATAAGATTCCCAATTCTCCGACCGATAATCTCGCCATTTTGGCGTGTCAGTTTGGCCACCAGGATGCCATAAGCCTGAACCTAGAAAGGGCTCCATTTAAACTCCATATCTTCAACAGGCTTTCCAAGTAATAAGGGTTGTAGGACCAGCAAAAAACCCATGACAGACCAAGGAGCCTCCGTTAAGACTCGTTGACGATCATCCACATTCTCAAATTGAAACATGAAAACATTATCTGACCAAGGCGAGATCCCCAGGTTTGCCCGCGGCTTCCATGCTTTCATAATGATATTGGTGACTGCAGACTTATTAAGGGTTTTGGGAGTTAAAACCTTCCCAACAAGACAGAGGTTCGAGACATAAACATACTCATCGGACCCCTCCTGGAGTTCCACAAAATCTAGTCCTGTCGATGAAACCGATGTACTATCCATGAAAACCCAAGGAAAAGTGAAAAGAATGAAGAAAGAGAGCGAGAAGAAAGACCCCAAAAAACGGCACTAAGGCAGTGGAACTCTCATTCTAGAGAGAGACGCTCTCATTCTAGAGAGAGAAACAAGAATTACATTCCAACAATAGCCATCAGAATTTGATGATTATATTACTCTCTTACAAAATTTGACGATTATATTACTCTCATTCAAAATTTGATGATTATATTACTCTCTTACAAAACATTGACATACTTGTCATATTGTACAAATTAAGGGGTTGGTTGGCATCCCAACAATAGCCATCAGTTTTAATTGAAATATAAAACAATTTATTTTATTTGTTTATAAAATTAGGATAAATTATATTGATTTCTTTTGAGATTCTGAAAAAATACAATCAAATCACAAATTTAACATAATTACATTCAGTTTTCTCAAAATTTTAATTTATGAAATACTGAACTCTCTTTTTATCAATAATTTATCAGTCATATGAATGAAAAAATGATTGCATAAATTTTAGTCATTTTAATTTTATTAAAAGACATATTAGTAAAAATTATGTCAATTATACATTTTACAAATTTTGAGAGAGATTGGTGTAATTTACCCATAAAATTATACTCGATCTGTTTCATTTTATTGGTTTATTATCTCATTTTTTATTGTCCCAAAATAAATGTCCAATGTAAAAAATTAAAACTTTAAATTTAAAAGTTTCTAAAATTATTCCTTATAAAATAATTATAAATATATTTAAAAATAAGAATAGAAATGTATTTCAAAAATAAATCATTAAAATTTGAATTGTAAAAATGTAATGATTATGTTTTTTTTTTAATTTGAATTTTTAAAAGGAATTATTAATATGGGATGGGGAGAGGACGGATTGAAATAGGACTCTTTTTTAAGAAAAAATATTAGTTAATTTTAGAATATCACGTGATTATATTTTAGGTTAATCACAAATTCTTATATTTCTTCATATTTTTTAATTATTCAATATAAAATCGTGAGTCTCACTTCATTTATTAATTACAATACATATGGAGTGTCAGATGGTCACATGGTACAGAATTGGACCAATGAATAATTTTTTTTAAAAAAAAAAATTAACACATTATGTGTGGTGGATGTTGTGCCACGTGCAAGCATAAAGAATCGACCCACCAAATATTCACATGAGAATTGTGTGGTAGGGACACACATCACACATCACCGACCATCATCATCACCAATTTATTTTTTTTATTTTCTTATTTTTTGATTCAATGGAAAGATAACAATAGCAACAACAACAGTTTAAGGCATTGGTCTAAACAAGCTTAAGTCCTTTCACAAGATAAATCAACTATATCTGCAACAAGCAAATTAGCAATTTTAGTAGAGGGGTTCTCTAATACTACCAGATTATCTCCATGAGACACTCCTATATTTGCTAGCCTATAAGCACATTGGTTTCCTTCACGAAGGATGTGGCTAACCACACAGTTGCACCGGTGCATGAGGAATTTGATATCCTCTAGAAGTGCTCTGTAAGGGTAGTTACTGGGTGTAGTAGTATTGATGTTGATCACCACTTGTTCTGCATCAGTTTCAATCAAAACATCTCTCATGCTTTTCTCCAAAATGATGATGAGACCTCTATAGATGCCCCAAAGTTCAGCTTCCTTGCTTGTGGCCGACTCCAATTTCACATGAAATCCAAAAATCCAGGTTTTGCGAGCATCTCTACACAAACGACCATAACCAGCAGGACCAGGGTTGCCTTTGGAGCATCCATCGATATTGATCTTGATTTTTCCTACACAAGAAGGACACCAATTAGTTTTAAAGTGTAAGTAGTCGCCTGTGAAGTGGTCTGTGTGAAAGGCATAATGTATTTCTACAGCTTCATGTTGAATCTGTCTCACAATTTCCTGGGTATGGATGTCCTCCTGATTGAACACCACATTGTTTCTAGCTTTCCATAATCACCGCAAGGCCACTACAAAGACAGTGCCCCAAGGAATATTAAAACACTCTCTATTTTTGCTTTTTAAGTTATGCTGGAGCCAAGTGTCCAAGGAGCTGTGAATATTGGATCATCATCACCAATTGATAAATCAATTTCAACATCAAAATCACATTCACCTCCACCGTCCATCCAACTCCAATCACTCCACAACTTTTTCCAATCCATCCTAACCACTCACATCCTGCCACGTTCACTCAACGCAGCCGCCACCCCCAATCATTTGTATTAATTTAAATCAAAATGCTTTGCTTTTCCTTAAATCATCCTCTTCATTTTTTTTCAGTGGTGATTGAGACCACTGTAGAGTTGCTCTAAATGCAGCTCTATTGAGATGGCATCCATTTAAAAAAACCAAAAAAAAAAAAAATAAAGGAAAAAGACAAAATATAAAGAGGAAAAGGACAAATTAATGCCCATTTACTGCTTCTCTTTTAGTGGTCTAAACCATTTTTCTTTTTCTTTTTCTTTTTTATTTCCATATCTTAATTTCAAAATAGGAATGCCTGGTGGGCAGGTTGCCACGTGTCAGGCAATGGTCAATTGTACAAGTAGCAGTGTTGTTTGCGTTGTGGAATTTTTGGAGTCTTTTGGGAAGTTGGTAAAAAGTCAGCTTTCAGGTTTTTGTTCATTTTGGGTCACATCATCTCTCACATAACTTACCTACAAAAAGACAAAATAAGTTTAAAAAAGTTAAAAAGTTAGCTTTTTACTAACTTTCCAAAACACCTTATGATTTTATTTTTATTTTTATTAATGATCAAAGTTGGTGAGAATAACTTTTTCTTTTTTAACAAATTAGTAGTATTTGGCATAAATTACATACCACTTTACTTTTTTTTTACATAATTTTATAAAAGTCAAAAAAATATACTTATTTAGAGCATCTTAAATAATCCTTAAATTAGAGACGGTTTGTTGTAGCTTATATAAATTGATTCTAATTTATTTTAATTTGAGAGTTTGTGCCAAACTGTTTAATTCAACTTCTCCTTATGGCTTATTACGTAAAAATATATTAAATAAATTTAAAAAACTGATTATTTAGAAATTAGAAAGGGGATGCTTTTAACTTTAAATTTTTTATTATCAGATTTTAACTTTAAAAAAATTAAACCAAACAGACCTTTAATATTGAGAATCATCTTCACAAAATTATGAATTATTTCAAATTTAATTTCCTTTCTAATATAATATAAAATAAAATCAAACGGTCTAATTCGATTGGTCATAAATTTTGCATTTCATTAGGATGTTAATGGTTTGAATCTTTCACTTACATGTGAGTCTTATTCTCATGTATTTATTAAGATTTATTGAAATTTTCACTTCTACTCTTATAGGTTTATTATTATTATTATTATTATTATTATTATTATTATTATTATTATTATATGTTGTATTTGAGTTTCATCATTATAATTGTAATTTATTAGGCTTCAATATAATATTGTATATGAATCAAATCAATATATAATTATAAAATGGTAATAACATTTTGCATTCCATTTTTCTTTATAATTACAATCCAAAATATTTTATTTAGTGTGCGTTAAAAATTATATTATGTATATACAAAAACATATGTTCAAAAAAAAAAATGTCTATACAAAAACATAATAAAAAATTGGATGAAACACGAACAAATTCTAAATAGTGATTTTATGAACTCCCTTCTTTCTTTTTTTTTCTTTTTTTTTTTTCTTTTTTTTTTTCTTGACACCAGGAATTTGATTAAATCAACCAAAACCCATAGCCTTTCTCAAGGCAAAGAGGATTACACACCAAGATACAGGCAAACTACCCTGAAGGAACTCTCTAACAATCCAATGGCCAGCACCATTGGCCTCTCTAGGAGTCCACAAAAAGGAAAAATTACACCTTCTAGCTAGCATTCTAATATCCTCAATAATTGGAGCACAGTTCCATGGAGGTTCATTTTCTGAAACGCAGAATAAAATAGCAGCCATGTTAGCTCCAACAATCTCGACCTGGAACAAACCTTGAGAGTGCGCCATAAGGCATGCCCAACGAACAGCAAAAGCTTTCCCCTGCAAAACAAACCCCACATTTACCATCCGAACTGCTCCATCAACCAAGGATCCATGCCAATCCCGGTTGCCACAGAGGCTCTAGACGACCTAGGTTGTAGAGTTACATCGCAGTTCGCCTTTACCCTTCCTCTAGGAGGGGGAGTCCAAACTTGAGGAGGTCTTTGTACTGAACCCAAGTCCACTAGGGGTTGAGAATTAGATAGAATTAGACAGAGCTCCCATTACAAACTTGCCAACGAACCACGGAATTCAGAACATCGCGCCCCTCAATAAGACTAGCCCATGCCCAAGAAGCTCTAGCCCTTTTAGAAGCAGACATGAAATCCGTATGAGGATAATAAATACCTTCAGAAATATTGCACAAAAAGAATTTGGGTACTTAATTAGCCTCCACCATTGGGGAGCCAATAACGCTTTGTTAAAAGCTCTAAAATCACGAAAGCCCATACCTCCAGAGCTCTTGGGCAAAGTCAGCTTCTCCCACGAAGCCCAGTGAATCCCTCTGCTCTCAGGATCCCCTTGCCACCAGAAATTACTTAACAAAGAGTGCATGGTTGCACACAACTTTTTGGGGAAAAGGAAACAGGCCACGGTATATGTGGGGATGGCTTGGGCCACTGCTTTGATGAGCACTTCACAACCAGCGTGGGAAAGAAGCTTAAGTTTCCAATCCTGGAGTTTTGTCAACATTCTCTCAATCAAAAAAATGTAAGCCTCATTTTTGGATCTTTCCGAACAAGATGGTAACCCCAAGTACTTCGATCCCGCCTTCACCAAGGCCATATGCAAAATAGAACAGATTTGCTGCTTCAACATTGGCCCAATATTAGAAGAGAATTGAATACCAGATTTCTCAAAATTTATAACTTGGCCCGAAGTGTCCCCATAAACTTTCAGAATTCGGAGAATATACTTGCATTCATTGACATCGGCTTTGAGGAACAACAAGACATAGTTCGCAAACAAAAAATGTGATAGCTCTGGGCAAGCCCTCCTAACCTTCAATCCAGACAATTCCTTTGCCAACAAGCTCTGCTAAAGAAGTTAGTATAAAACATCAGTAACCAAGATAGATAAATATGGAGATAAAGGATCTCCTTAACGAAGACCCCCACTATAAAAAATTAAAGTTTTAGACATCAAAATTCAAGGACAAAATTGTTGGGAAAATGGCTTTGTAAACCTTATTTTTTGCTAACTTTGAGCATTAATTAAGGTGGGACCCAAACGTTTTTTGTAACGTTTTTTCTTGCATTCGTGTTTAATGCCGCGTAGTGAATTAAATCGTGTATTTGGTTGTTCAAAACTATTTCCAGATGAATGAGAATTCAACGCGTATTTCGGGTTCGTGGAAATGAATTTTGGTGGGTTTACAACACATTTGTGAAATGTGATTGTTCCACATTGGAAAGGTCTGAGGAATTGTTTGGGTATATATACCTTAACTTGGGATACTTCGGATGGGCCCCAAGGGGTACCCAAGTCTGTGGAATGGTGCGGTTATGGGTGTAGTGGGCTAGTCTCATTGGACCCAAAACAAAAACCACACACGCGCATCACTTCTACCGTCCGTCAGGGCGGGCTGGGCGCGGGTGCATGGTGTGAGGTTGGGTTGGGCTTGCTGGCCCAATGCCTAATTTTTTGGGCCAAAAACATTTAAACATTATTTATTTATTTTATTTTTTGGTTTCAAAAATCAAAATAAATTGGTTCAAAATTTTTTCCCTTTACCAAACAAGTCCCTTACAGGTCCATATCACCCGAATAGTTCAAAAGGTTCAACACAAGTTCAGATCTGTTGAATTCAAAACCAAATCTATTCAAATAGATTCAAATCTATCCAGGCACCTATTCTATCTTTCCGATCAGCTTTCTACCTGTTCAAAATAGCCACCAGTTTGTCTATTTAAAGGTTGCTTCCAACAATTCATTTCACTCAATTTTTTCTCTCATATTTTCATCATTTTTTTCCTGTTCTCTTGCATCAGTTTCTATATTTATTTTTAGGAAGAAAAGAAAGAGTTACAACATATTGTGGTTCGTCAGACTTGGTTTTATAGTGCTGTAAAATCAAGGTGTAGTCGTTGCATCCTGAGAAGTAGACGCCGGTTAAAACTCGAAGCACCGGTGCAAGGGTGAAATCTACTTTAAGGAGATTATGTCCAACACAAGCCTCGACGTTTAAATTCTGTAAGCATTTAATTCGGAAAATAATTTATAATTATTTTCTGAGTTATTTTATTTATTTTTTATTTTATTTTCATATTTAATTTACACACACATACCACCGTGGGATTAACAATCTTAAAGTAGATTTCATTTTTTATTTATTTTTGTGTTAGACAGAGGAATATTTTGTTTCGGAAAATTAAATAGTAGTCATATACTGTTTAATTTCTTAAATAGTAGTAATATATTGTTTAAATAATTTCATTGATAACATAGTAGTTATATACTGTTTATCATTAGAATTATTGTTACAAAATATTATTCTGTATATTTTGTGTGTAATTTATTTTGTGTATAAAATTGTGATTGGTACATTATTATTTTTGTCAGAATTATGACAACTGAAATAAACAGTACTAAGATTGTTATTACTCAAAACCCCATACCTGTTGCGCCAGTGATGACTCCAGCAGCATCGGTAAATCATGGAGAGAAGCCAGAAAAATTCAATGGTAATGATTTTAAAAGATGGCAACAAAAAATGATGTTTTATGTTACCACATTGAATTTGGCTCGCTTCACTCATGAAAAAGCACCGATACTGAATGAGGGAGAAACTGATCGGCAAGTGGCTACCGCAGTTGATGCATGGAAACATGGTGATTTCCTGTGTCGAAATTATATCCTCAATGGGTTGGACAATACACTATACAATGTGTATAGTGTCAAAAGCACCGCTAAATAACTGTGGAAATCTCTAGATCATAAGTATAAAACAGAGGATGCCGGTACAAAGAAATTTGTTGTCGGTCATTTTTGGATTTTAAAATGATAGATTCCAAAACGGTTATTAGCCAAGTTCAAGATCTCTAAGTAATTCTCTATGACATATATGCGGAAGGGATGGTTCTCAGTGAATCTGTCCAAGTTGCGGCAATCATTGAAAAATTGTCACCATCTTGGAAAGAATTCAAGAATTATCTGAAGCATAAGCGCAAGGAGATGAAATTGGAAGAATTGATAGTGCGACTCAGAATTGAAGAGGACAACCGTGGTTCCGACAAGAAGTCAAGAAGCCATGTCATGCAGGCTAAGGAATATATTGTGGAACATGGACAGGGGTCAAAGTTCAACAACAAGAAATGGAAGCAAGTTGGCAATGGTCCCAAACAAGGATCCACAAGTAAAGGGATCAACAACGGGTTCAACAAGAGGTTCAAAGGCAAGTGCTTTGTGTGCGATAAAGATGAACATCGCACTAAGGATTGTCATGTTCGCAAGGACGGAGGGAGTTCAAAGCCAGCACAAGCCAACATAGTCGGGGATTTTTATCTTTCCGATAGAGTGGTAGACATTAATCTTGCTGCAGTAGTCTCTGAAGCAAATTTGGTGGGCAATTCCAAGGAGTGGTGGGTGGATACTGGAGCAACCCGCCACATCTGTGTAGATAAAAAGATGTTCACAACCTACAAACTGATGAAAAGTGGAGAACAAATTTTTATGGGAAACTCTTCAACTTCAACTGTAGAAGGACAAGGAAAGATCGTGCTGAAAATGACCTCGGGGAAAGAACTCACTCTTAACAATGTACTCCATGTGCCAGAAATTCGCAAGAATTTGATTTCTGGGTCATTGTTAATTAAAAATGGGTTTAAATTAGTCTTTGAATCTGACAAGGTTGTACTCACCAAGAGTGGAATATTTGTGGGGCGAGGTTATATGAGTGATGGGCTTTTTATGCTCAATGTAAATATTGTTGTACCTAATTTGGTTTTTAATAATAAGAACACATTTTCTGCTTATATTGCTGAGTCTTCTTCTTTATGGCATGGTAGATTAGGACATGTTAGTTTTAATTCTTTGCGTAAACTTATTGCTTTAGAATGTTTACCAAACTTAAAATTTGATCCTAATCATAAATGTGAGATTTGTGTTGAGGCAAAACTCACTAAGGCATCATTTAATAAAGTTGAACGAAGTACCGAACCTCTAAGTTTAATTCACACAGATATCTTTGATTTAAAATTTGTTCAAACTAGAGGAGGTAAGAATTACTTTATTACTTTTATTGATGATTGCACTCAATATTGCTATGTTTACTTATTGAGAAGTAAATATGAAGCCGTAAAAGCTTTTAAGCAATATAAACTTGAGGTTGAAAATCAACTTGGCAAAACTATTAAGATAGTAAGGAGTGACAGAGGTGGTGAGTATGATGCACCATTTAAAGAATTTTGTTATGAACCTGGTATCATTCACCAAACCACTGCACCCTATTCTCCTCAGTCAAATGGAGTTGCTGAGAGAAAGAATCGAACTCTTAAAGAGATGATGAATGCCATGTTGATTAGTTCAGGCTTACCTCAGAACTTGTAAGGGGGAAGTGTTTTTGTCTGCTAACTATATCCTTAACAAGGTACCTCACAAGAAACTTAATCAAACACCTTATGAATTATGGAAAGGTCGACGACCTACCTACAATTGCCTCAAAGTGTGGGGGTGTTTGGCTAAGGTGGCAATCCCTAGTCCCAAAACGACTAAGATAGGACCAAAAATCGCTAACGGTGTGTTCATTGGTTATGCAAATAATAGTAGTGCATATAGGTTTTTAGTTCATAGATCTGAAAATCCTGATATACATGTAAACACTATTATTGAATCAAGAAATGCATCATTTTTTTAACACATTTTTCCTTGTAAGGAAACTAAAGAGAGAAGTTCAAATAAAAGAACTTTTGATATTGCTATGGATAGCAGTAAAGACCAAAATGATAATGAAACAGATGAACCTAGATGTAGCAAGAGGGCTAGGATATCTAAAGCATTTGGTCCAGATTTTCTGACATACCTATTAGAAAATGAGCCTCAAAACTTCAAGGAAGCAATGTCAAGTCCTGAAACTCTATTGTGGAGAGAGGCTATGAATAGTGAAATTGAATCAATACTGCAAAATCATACTTGGGAGCCGGTGGATCTTCCACCAGGATGTAAACCTCTTGGATATAAGTGGATATTCAAGAGAAAAATGAAAGCAGATGGTTCAATAGATAAATACAAGGCTGAGCTTGTTGTTAAGGGATACAGGCAGAAGGAATGCCTTGATTATTTTGACACCAATTCACCAGTGACAACAATAACATCTATTCACATGTTGATTGCGATTACAACTTTGTATAATCTAGAAATACATCAAATGGATGTAAAACAGCTTTTTTGAATGGCGAGTTAGATGAAGAAATCTATAAGGAACAACCGGAAGGGTTTCAAGTTCTCGGCCAAAAGAAAAAGGTTTGTAAACTTGTCAAATCCCTTTATGGATTAAAACAAGCTCCGAAACAATGGCATGAAAGATTTGATCACGCTATGCTTTCGGATGGTTTTAAGATAAATGAATGTGACAAATGTGTCTATGTTAAAAGCATAGACAAAGGCTATGTCATAGTTTGCCTTTATGTGGATGACATGCTCATTATTGGAAGCAATAATGACATGATTAAATCTACAAAGAAAATGTTGAACAGAAAGTTTAACATGAAAGATTTAGGAGTAGCAGAAGTAATTCTAGGAATAAAAATTACTAGAACATCTAAAGGGTATGCTTTATCTCAGTCTCACTATGTTGAGAAGATTCTAGAGAAATTTGAAAAGGATGACGACCGTCCAGCTAAAACACCTGTTGACATTAGTCTTCACTTGTCAAAAAATGCAGGTGCAAGCATATCACAATTAGAGTACTCTCGGATAATCGAAAGCTTGATGTACTTAATGAATTGCGCAAGGCCAGATATAGCCTATGCTATTAGCAAATTGAGTAAGTACACAAGTAATCCAGGATCCGATCATTGGAAAACAATAATTTGGGTACTTAGGTATCTAAGACATACCCGAAATTATGGCTTACATTATACTAAGTATCCAGCAGTACTTGAGGGGTACAGTGATGCAAATTGGATATCAGATACTAAAGACTCAAAATCCACTAGTGGATATGTCTTTACCATGGGAGGTGTTGCAGTCTCTTGGAAATCTTCTAAGCAGACATGCATAACAAGGTCGATAATGGAATCTGAGTTTATCGCATTAGATAAAATAGGAGAAGAAGCAGAATGGCTTCGTAATTTCTTAGAAGACATTCCAATGTGGCCTAAACCTGTGACAGCCATATGCATACACTGTGATAGTGAAGTAACAATAGGACAGGCACAGAATCATATGTATAACGGTAAGTCTCGACACATTCGTTGTACACATAATACCGTTAGGCATTTGCTCTCACATAGAATAAGTTCCATAGAATATGTAAAGTCAAAGGAGAATATTGCAGATCCATTGACTAAAGGGCTAGCCAGAGAGCAAGTGTACTATTTATCGAGGGGAATGGGACTAAAGCCTATTGCTTAAGGCCCCGTTTGTTTGGGGTTATAGGGTAGGGATTGGGATTAATAGTGATGTGGGACTACCATATGGGGTGTTTGTTTTCAGAGATGGGAAGGGGACTCCTAATCCCTTGGTATTAGTAAAGGCCTTGGAAGGGAGATTGGGATGGACAAGGTAGAGATGGTATTAGAAAAATAGTGAGGGGATTAGAAATTTTTTTATTTTTTATACATTGGGATTTTTTTTTAAAATATTAATGTTTAATTTTTTATATTTTTTTATTTGTTTTATTATTTTATATAAAAATAATTTAACAATTCCTACACTAACAACTATCATCAAAACAAACACAATTTTACTTAATCCCCTCACTATCAATCCCCTCCATTCTACCTCTGAAAACAAACAGGGCCTAAAAGTCGCCATAACCCAACCTAGTTGACTGGAGATCCCAAGATCTAGGTTTAAAGGGACAACTCCATTCTACCTCTGAAAACAAACAGGGCCTAAAAGTCGCCATAACCCAACCTAGTTGACTGGAGATCCCAAGATCTAGGTTTAAAGGGACAACTGAATTATGGATGACTTCATGTATCACTAAGGAGGCTTACTCATACCCATTTCTATGATAGAGTGATACCTGCAGCGTTAGTAAGATAAGCTTTGCTTTTAATGATTCTTATAACTTGGACTTCTAAGTGGGTATAGCAAGATACTCTTAATAAGAAATCACCTATATAAGTGTGAACTGGCCCGGTTCTGTGAGAATTGAGAAGGCTGAATTCTCTAGAGCACTCATGAATTACCAGGCGTTGTTCAGGGCCAAATGAACACAACCGTAAGAACCAAACTGTGTCTATAGATACACTATGTGTAGTCTATTGTCTTGGCTTACACAAACAACTGAACAGTTGAAGGCATCACGTCCACTGGTTAGCTAGTAAGTTCGATAGGCTTTTCACTAGAGAAGGTTCAAAGCCAAAAGCTACCTATCTCGATGTGGTGTATCTTCTTAATGTACTCTTTCTTTGTCTGTATCTTGTTGCATGTCCGTTGTCATGAATTCCATTCAAGTGGGGGATTGTTGGAAAAATGGCTTTGTAAACCTTATTTTTGGCTAACTTTGAGCATTAATTAAGGTGGGACCCAAACGTTTTTTGTAACATTTTTTCTTGGGTTCGTGTTTAATGTCGCGTAGTGAATTAAATCATGTATTTGGTTGCTCGAAACCATTTCCGGATGAATGAGAATTCAACACACATTTCGGGTTTGTGGAAATAAATTTTGGTGGGTATACAACACATTTATGAAATGTGCTTGTCCCATATCGGAAAGGCCTAAGAAATTGTTTGGGGATATATACCTTAACTTGGGATACTTGGGATGGGCCCCAAGAGGTACCCAAGTTTGTGGAACGGTGAGGTTATGGATGTAGTGGGCTAGACCCATTGGACCCAAACCTAAAACCGTGCGCGCGCCGCCGCCGCCGTCCGTCCGTCCGTCCTTTCGAGCGGGCTGGTCTAGGCCTGGGCTTGGGTGTGGTGTGAGATGGGGTTCGGCTTTCCGGCCCAATACTTAATTTTTTGGGCCAAAAACATTTAAACATTAGTTATTTATTTTATTTTTTGGTTTCAAAAATCAAAATAAATTGGCCTAAAATTTTTTCCCTTTACCAAACAAGTCCCTTACGGGTCCATATCACCCGAACAGTTCAAAAGGTTCAACACAGGTTCAGATCTGTTGAATTCATAACCGAATCTGGTCAAACAGATTCAAATTTGTCCAGGCACCTGTTCTATCTGTTCGAACAGGTTTCTACCTATTCGGAACAGCCACCAGTTTGTTTATTTAAAGGCTACTTCCAACAATTCATTTCGCTCAATTTTTTCTCTCATATTGTCGTCCTTCTTTTCATGTGCTCTTGCATCAGTTTCTGCATTTATTTTTAGGAAGAAAAAGAAAGAGTTACAACATATTTTGGTTTTCCAGACTTGGTTTTATAGTGCTATAAAATCAAGGTGTAGTCGTTGCATACTGGGAAGTAGACGCCGGCTAAAACTCGAAGCATCGGAGCGAGGGCGAAATCTACTTAAGAAGATTGTGTCCAACACAAGCCTCGACGTTTAAATTTTGTAAGCATTTAATTCGGAAAATAATATATAATTATTTTCCGAGTTATTTTATTTATTGTTTATTTTATTTTCACATTTAATTTACACACACATACCACCATGGAATTAACAAAAATTATTTTTAGGGACCAAATGTTTTTGTTTCGAAAAGAGTCATTATTACATTTTTTAGTAATGAAAATTAGACATTAATGATAAATTATTATCCTTTTGGGACCAAATTTTTTGTCTCAAAAAATAAAACATTTTGAGACCAAATTATTTTGTTCTTAAAATTCTATTTATTAGTCACATTTTCAAAATCTTGTCACTAAAAGCCTTATTTTTTATTTTTCGGGACAACTTTTTAGCTACTATCCTCATAGCGATAGAAATTGGTCTCTAAATATCTTTTGTAACAAAATTTTCTCTTTTAAAGACCAAAATATTTGGTCTCTAAAACTCTTATATGTTGTAGTGCCCTCAAGGGCATGAAAGGCGTGCGCTTTGCCCCATTCACAAATACCGAGAAAGAGACCGTGACCACACACTACACGACTCAATTAGTCCATCGGTCATGGAAGCCCATCTTTTCTAACACAGCTTGTAGGAAATCCCACTGGACTCGATCGTATGCTTTGTTAAAATCCAATTTTATAGCCATGCCCGACTCATTGCCCCTCTTCTGCAGTTTTAAAAAATGGAACGCTTCATGGGCAATGGGGATATTGTCTTGGATCATTCGGCCAGGCACAAACATCGACTGATTTGGAGAGATGAATTGCCCAAGACTCCCCTTAAACGATTGGCAAAAATCTTTGTGATGATCTTGAGGTCAAAATTACACAAACTGATTAGCCTGAAATGTGAAAGCTTTTCTAGGGCATTAATCTTTGGAATGAGCACCAAATTAGTCTGATTCAAATCTTTTAAAAGAAAACCTTCCTTAATAGGAAAAAAAAAAAAAAAAACATGGTTACCCATCAGGTCTCGGAGCCTTGATGGAACCCAATTGGAACACCATCGTCTTGATCTCCTCTGAAGTCACCTCCCTTGTTAACTGCTAATTCATCTCATCTGATATAGCAGGTTGCACCATTGCTAATGCCTCCGACGATTCGCAGCCCCCAACTGAACGAAACAACTCCAAAAAGTATTGGTGCAGATAGCCATCAATTTTTTCATCCGATTCTAACCAAATCTCAACCTCATCTTTTAGTCGAACTAATTGGTTCCTTTCGTGCCTTTGAATGAGAGTAGCATGGAAAAAGGTTAAGTTCCTATCCCTATACAAAGGCCAAATCACACATTTGACCCAGGTTGCCCCCCAGGCCAGTTTCCTTGAATTTTAACATTTGGGGTTTGAAATACCTCATGCATTCTTTCCTCAGTAGTTGGATCTCTATAAAAGGACATTGGCTAACCAATAGACTGGTGTGGTAGCATGTGTACACCCTCTGCCTTTGAAGACACCTTTTGTGCCTTTACTTCACTCTAGCTTGCATACTCCATCGATGGAGCTTTCAACACACTCCTCACTTCTCCCAAAAGGATCTGGTTCTCCTCCAGTGACTGGTTTGCTAGCGCATTCCTTAGCAGAGCCACCAAGACTCCTATTGGAATTTTGGCATGGCCACTTTTGTGGCCTTCTATACTCACTACTTGGCCACTCATTTGGCCTTTTTGGGCCACTACCTGGCCTACATGTTGAGCAACACCATCATCAGCTAAGATTGAGTACTGGTCTACCTCTCTTTCCTTTAATTCAATAGGCCTTTTCTCAGAATGCTTATCATTCTATTTCTTTGCCTTCACCATTTTTTTGGTCCAAATTATACAAGATTGTCTCAATGAGCGTGCCAAAAATTGTTAGCAAAAATTATGCTGGGTCTAGATCGACAGTAATAAAGCAATAATTCAAACTAATTAACTTAAATAGGAAAAAAATCAAGCAATTGTGATTTCGGTTCTAATGCCTCAAGAGAATGAGAACTTCTTTGGACTAACTGATGGTAACAAAGTAAAAAAGAGGAAAACAAACTGTTTTATATCAACTGATAGTAACAAGGTAGATTAAACAAACAAAAAACAACTTCAAATTGAAATCACCTATTTTCATTCAACAAGTACGAATTACAGTGAATGAAACTACTCCTAAGTTGCAACCTGAACTACTCCTAAGTCTAAAAGCTAAGTTGTTATGTTGTTGTTGATGTCCCCTCCTTCTACAAACTTCTAGCCTCTTATAGTTCTTTTTTCCCATGACCCCATGATCTCTTCAATCTACAATTATTGCTGTGTAACTGCCACAACTGCACTCTCATTTCCCAGTCTTCAAACCACATCACACCTTCACTTCCACTTGTCAAACTTCATTCCTTTTTAAGTTAACACGTGTCCCTGTGTTCTTTTATCCTCCCTTCGATAGAAGAAAACTCCTACTTTGTTCATGCTTCCTTTTGAAGGCAGCTTACTAAGTCCATGATCACATTGCCAGTAACTGCTCCGCCTTCAAGCTAGCCCCACATGCAAAAATCCACTCCCAACTGTTGACCTTAGTCTTCTGATGCTAAACATCCACTCCAGACTTGGCCACGTGTCCTCCACTGAGTGGACCACCACTCAACCCCTTGGCAAAAATATGCGCAAACAATGCCCCCTTGTTCAATTTAAATGAATATCAAATGTTTTTAACTTGAACAAACTTGCTACTTGGGCCCAATTTGGACCCAAAACAAAAACTTATCTCCTTGGGCCCAAGAAATAAGAAAGAAAAACGAACTGCTTGCATTGGGCCCAAAAACAAAAAGACCACAGGCCAAAATAAGACTACATTATTATTTTAAAAATGTTGGGCCCATCATAAACTATAAAAGACCTACCCTTTCAACTGCATTTACCTTTGATTCGATCTCCCCAGACTGTACTTCTTTTTCTCAAACACTTCCATCTGAAACCCAAGCATTGCAAACCCTAAGCTATGGCACCCAAAAAATCGAAGTCAGTCCAAGAAGAAAAAAACAATGAAGACCTCCTCCGATTTCCAGACTCCATCAGGACACTAATCACTTCCTTAAAACTAGACATTACTTTATTGCTCAACACCAATTCTGTCGCCAAAGCCACCTTAGGCCCTACACTCTTATCCCACTTTCTAGACGATCTATCTCCATATTGCCCTCTTGCCAAAGGTGAGACCCTGCTTCTCAACCAAACCAGATTCAATTGGACTAACTAGAACAGTAGCAAAAACCCTCTCAGATCCTGGAAACAACCAGACTCTTTATGGAAAAGCTAGGCCAAAAGAATTGAAACCCATGACTCTAAGTATGGAAACACCAAGGCATCAATGAGGTAATTAGACTGTCAACCATAAAGTATGGCATGGACAAGTGGTTGATTGCTGCTACTACATGCTTCTGGTCCCAGTCTGCCCACTATCCTTAATGTAGCTCATTTGACTGGACTCCCCATCTTAGGCAACCAAATTCATGACCTACTTGAACCCCCAAAAGTAACCTTTATCTTAGACACTGACATGAGCTACACAAAATTCACTAATAAGTACAAAGGCAAACTTGGTACCCTTGTCGAGGACCAAGAAAGAACTGCTTTTTATCTAGTCTGGCTTTGCCAATTTCTCTTTTGTGTGTCTGGATATAAAATCACAAAGGAATACCTTCCCCTTGCCTTATACATCCAAGATTGCCAAGCTATGGCCTTTGCCTCTTACCTTCTTACCACCCTTTATAAGGGTTTATTCTCCCTTGTTGAAAAGAAAATCTCTGCCAACTATAATGGACCATTCTGGCTTTTTCAAGCCTGGTTGTATGCTTATTTCTTTGAGGCACAACCACTACAACCCAACACCTTGAGGCCAATCCACCATTCCTATGCTAAACAACTTCTCACTTTTGTCAGCAAGCCTACCCTCACCTTTTCAAACCACCTTACCATATTTTACAATCTCCCATTCGACAAACTTTCTTCCTTCTGCAGACCTTTCCAAAATTGCCAATTTGCATCGCCTAGACTGCAATTCCTTTTCTCTAATCCCTCTAACCAATGACCAAGTTCAGGCACAAACTAAAACCTGGAAGCACATTCTAACCTGCAGACACATCTTAGTTGGTTGTTCTATATCTTCTAACAAGATGTCCAACTATAGTTGTGAAACCTATTGCCCCAACCAATGGTCCAGGCAATTTGGCCTCACTCAAAGCATTACCCTTATTTTCACTTAACCATCCATGAGGAAATTGGGTGTAGAGTTAACTTCAAGGATCCTGATTAGGTTGAGTCCATTCTAAAAGAAGACACCAAACTCTTCAAAGACTTCAGTCCTTTCTCCTTCCAGCCCACCTTTTATTGCTCAGCAACCTTTGAGCGTTGGTGGAACCTTATGGTTGCCATCATTTTCTTCAAGCCTCTTGAGGCCTGTCTCCAGGACACCTCAATTGATAACCAAGGACCTACATCACCACCTTCCAAGCTTAAGGCCACAAGTAACATTAACCCTTTCTCAATCTTACATACTTTCACAATGTTGTTCACTCTTTTCTAAAAACCACTGACTCTTTTGACTTTTGCAGCCAACATAGAGCCTGTTGCTAACCCTTTAATCAGAGATCAACACAGGGGCAAGGCTCTAATAGGTCTTACCATCCAACCAAGGGTCACACCTCCAGTCCAGTCCCCAAGTTAAAGAGGGACTCCCTCTCAGCTCTCCAAACACAAGCACAAAGGGTTCAAAAAAGGATCACCATTCCTTCCCCTGTCGAGAGAGAAATAAGGGCCAAGAAAAGACAAGAGCCTCCAACCACCCTTGTCTTTGAAGCAAATCCTAATGAATGATAAGGATACTCCTTATCCAACTTAGCCAAGTAATTGGCCAAACAATCTCAAACCCCCTAGAACAACTGTATCAGGTATTCCTCTTCACCATTTCTTTGTTATATTTCATTTCCTCTCACTTTTGTTTAATTGACATTTTCCTGTTTGCAGAGAAAAGAAAAAGAGTGCTTATCTCCATTGCTGATGATAAGGATACTCCTTCCACCTCTCCATAAAACACCAACCAATCTTCACTTCCTCCACCTGCCCACGAACCTAAAGAACCAACTCCAAAACAAACTCCACAACAACCTACACCACAACCATCTTCAACACCTTCTCAATCTGAACCTCACCTCATTGCTCTTAAAGATGTTACACTTGGAGCCTTCCCAATGAAGGTTCTTTATCCAGGGAAAACTAAACCTATCAACTTTCCCTCAGTTTTTACTCCTGAACCATCACCATCTGCCTCTGCCAATTCTCAAACCTCTACTGGACAACCAAAAAGAATTGATCTTGATAACTCTACCAACAACCAATCAACTCCCTCTAGTCAACAATCTTCTCCAAGGAATAAAACCACCAAGTCTCCTCCACCAAAGCTTTAAGTCACTTATAGTAAGTGCAACCCTCAATATAACTGTGTGTGATCATTCTTTCTTATTTCAGCTAACCTCAAATAATTTTTTTTTTAACATTATAGGGACAAACACTATCATTGAACCACCCCCCTCAACCAATGAACAAGAAGTAAATCTTGAGGATGCAAATACTAACATTGCATCTCATGCACTTGAGTGTATCACCCAAGTAATCCTTGGACCAACCTCTATTTCCACAAACACCACTAATCAGATCCAGCCTCCAGCAACCATCCCATCTACTGATGAGTAGGTAACTTTTCTAATCTTCCTCCCTTCACTTCCTACTACCCACTAAAACTTAACCTCTCAATTGGCCACTGTCAACAGGCCATCTCTACCACATAAGACATATGGGAAGAAATCACCACTTTTCAGCAATCCCTAGATCATATTTCACCCTTTCTTTAGAGTCTTCACCAAATCCCAATTGAAGTCCAACAGACCCTTACTACTTTCATTGACCATGTGAACACCCCACTTGAAAAGATAGCCCTCAACCAACCTAATGAGACCTTGGCCTGCCTTACCACTATCCTTAAGCTTTCTCTAAATCCTTTTAACCCTATCCAATTAAAACAGTTAGCCAAGATCCCTTCAGGATGGTCAACCATCTTAGAAATGGTTCAAACTCGCTGTAGAGACATTCAAGCCAAAAAAGACTTCTTAGCCAAGGCTCAATCCATATCCTCTACCCTCAAACTTACTCATCAGGCTTCTTCAACCATCTCTGCTCAAGATGAAGCACTAGCACTTGAAAAATCAAGATTCATGGCAGAGCTAGCCAATGTCAAACAACGAAGACTTCTCTTACAACAGCAAAAAGACAAACTTGGCTAGGAAGTAAGGACTAAGTTGGCACAACTCAAGAGTGGGCCCTCAACAATCCAAACCACCAAAATAGAACTTAATCAAGCTCAAACCATGGTGGTAAATACCCAATCAGACTGGGATCTTCTTGTCATTCTATTCCTCAAGACTTGGATAAGTTTTTTTTTTTTTTTGGCTTTTTTTTTTTGTCTTACACAGAATATCTTACTTTCTTTTGTAATTAGTGCATTGCTTGCACTGACCTTTTCTTTAATGAATATCAATGCTTTGTTTTGCATGGCTTGCTGTACTAAACATTTCATTCTTATGCAAATTTCTTTTTTGTGTGAATTGTTTTGTCTTGTGTGCATTGTTTTATCTTGTATGTGTCTATCAACTCCCTTTGAAGGTTTCCCACATAGTTAGATAGTACCTCTTAATGTATTTCCCATTTATATTTCTCCTATGTGGCTGCCCTTCTAAGGACTCCAATTGATATGCGCCTCCTTTAGGGACTTTATGAACCCTAAAGGGGCCTTCCCAATTTGGTGACCATTTGCCAAACTCAAGGTCTTTTGTACCCAATGGCAAGATGGTTTTCCACACCAAGTCACCTACTCCAAAGATTTTCAACTTAACTTTCTTGTTATAGACTCTCTCAACCTTCTTCTTTTAAGCCATCATACAATCAAAGGCATCAATCCTTTTGCACTCCACATCTTGAGCACACAAACTTGTTCTCATTTATCACTTTCTTTTCCTTTTCTTGCTTCTCCTTGTGAATCCTCTCCAAATCAGACAACAAAACAGTTGGGTTTTATGCCTTCCTTTTAATGCTAGCTAACACCATATGGATTGGTGCCATATCTGGAAAATGATTGTTCTCTACTGCCATAACTCCTTTCTCCTTCTCTGCATATTTCAGCAGTCCTTTCTGTATCAAGTCTTGCACACAATTTCTGAAAGTTACACAATTGTTGGTTGAATGTCTAAAAGTATTATGCCATTTACAATATTCTTTTCCTACTCTGTCTTGTTCTTTTGGAATTACATGTCTAGGGGACAATGAAAAAAATTTATTAGCCAATAACTCATAAAAAATGACATTAACTTTAGACAAATCAAAAGAATACTGCCTAAATGTAGGGTTTGTATTTCTTTTGGCTAGTTGAGTTGATGGCATGTTCACTAGTTTATCCACTTTCCTTAAAGTCCCATAAACCACTAGTGTTTTGCCAACCACTTGAGCCACATCCACATCAATTTCTGTTTCTACATCAACCTCTTGGAAATAAGTCCCATAAGAGTTTGCATTCCTATGTCTTTCCTCTCTAAGTATTGATTCATATTTTGTTGCCCTATATGACAACTCAAACAAGTCTCTATACTCCATCCCTTCAAACTTCTTTCTCAACTCAAATTCTAGCCCATGTGAGCCATTCTCATAATTTTAACCTCAGGCATGTACATTCGACACCTGTTTTTTTACCTCTTAAATCTGTCAATAAGTTGTTCTACACTCTCAGAAAACTTTTGCCTCATTTCAAACAGATCGACTAGAGTTATTTCAGGCTCAGTTCTATAAAACTAGGCAGGAAACTGGCTCTTCATCTCCACCTATGTATGAACTAAATTAGCAGGTAAATTAATGAACCATGTAAAAGCAATCCTAGGCACACAAAAAAATGTGGAAATAACCTCATTTTAAATATGTCATTATTTCCTGCTTCTCCACATTGTAATGTAAACCTTTCTATGTGTTCAATTGTTGACTGGTTTTCTTCACCATGAAACAAGGAAAACTCAGGTACCCTATAGTTCCTAGGAAAAGGTTCCTCATCTACCCATTGTGGGTATGGTTTCCTAAATCTAGGCATTTCAAGCCTTCTCATCCCTAGACCATAAAGGTTTTGAACAATTTGGACAATCTGATCTCTTTGAAAATTTTCACCATGATTAATAACATTATGCCCTCCACAGCTATAGTTATATTCAAAAGGTTCATGCCTGTCGACACATAAAGGGGGTACTGGACCTCTTGGCCTTGGGCCATTACCAAATGGTTCATGGTACATGTCAGGCCTGTGTATCTCAAGATACGCACCTATATTCCCAGAATTATTACCCCCTTGATTTCCATAATCGATATTAGGAATTTCTCTATATCCAACATTTTGATCCTTAAACCCTTGAATATAATTTTCAAAAACCACATTATTTCTTGGCCTCATGTTAACGTATCCATTAAATTTTTGTGTTAAACAAATTTCTATTTTCTACACCTTTTTGGGCATAAAGTGGATTAGAAAAAACATTTGACCCATGTTGCCCCCAGACCAGTTTTCTTGAATTTTAACATTTGGGGTTTGAAATGCCTCATGCATTCTTTCCTCAGCAGTTGGGTCTCTATAAAAGGACATTGTCTCACCAGCAGATTGGTGTGGCATACCAGTTGGTGGCAGCATGTGTGCACCCCCTGCCTTTGAAAACAACTTATGTGCCTTTACTTCACTCTAGCTTGCATCTTCCATCGATGGAGCTTTCAACACTCTTTACTTCTCCCAAAAGGATCTGGTTCTCCTCTAGTGACTGTTTTGCCAATACATCCCTTAGTTGAGCCACCAAGACCACTGTTGGAATTTTGGCATGACCACTTGTCTGGCCTTCTATACTCACTATTGGGCCACTCATTTGGGCCTTTTTGGGCCACTACCTGGCCTACATGCTGAGCAAAACCATCATCAACCAAGACCAAGTCCTAGTCCACCTCTTCTTCCTCCAATTCGCAGGCTTTTTCTCAAAATGTTTATCAACCTATTTCTTTGCCTTCACCATTTTTTTGTCAAAAGTATGCAAGATTGTCCCACTGAGCGTGCCAAAAATTACTACTAAAAATTATGTTGGGTCTAGATCGATAGTAACAAAGCAATAATTCAAACTAATTAACTTAAATAGGAAAAAATCAAGCAATTGTGATTTCGGTTCTAATGCCTCAAGAGAATGAGGACTTCTTTAGATCAACTAATGGTAACAAAGTAAACAATAGGAAAACAGACTGTTTTATATCAACTGATGGTAACAAGGTAGATTAAACAAACAAAAAGTAACTTCAAATTGAAATCACCTATTTTCATTCAACAAGTACGAATTAAAGAAACTACTCCTAAGTTACAACCTGAACTACTCCTAAGTCTAAAAGCTAAGTTGTTATGTTGTTGTTGATGTCCCCTCCTTCTACAAACTTCTAGCCTCTTATAGTTCTTTTTCCCACGACCCCATGATCTCCTCAATCTACAACTGCTGCTGTGTAACTGCCACAACTGCACTCTCACTTCCTAGTCTTCAAACCACACCACGCCTTCACTTCCACCTGTCGAACTTCATTCCTTTTAAGTTCACACATGTCCCTGAGTTCTTTTATCCCCCTTTCAACAAAAGAAAACTCCCACTTTGTTCATGTTTCCTTTTGAAGGCAGCCTACTAAGTCCATGACCACATTGCCAGTAACTGCTCCACCTTCCAAACTAGCCCCACATGCAAAAATCCACTTCCAACTACTGACCTTAGTCTTTGGATGCTAAACATCCACTCCAGATTTGGTCACGTGTCCTCCACTGACTAGACCTCCCGTCGACAGGGCTTGGCATAAATAGGTGCAAACATTTCACTAACCTGGTTATTTGACCAAGTATAGGAATTACCTTTGAATTCAAGGTCCATGTAGAGCACATTCCAAAAGTAAATGTTGAAACCTCTCAATTTGCTGCCGACTACATTCCACCCCACCTTGTTTCTCCCACATAAAGCCGACCTTATTGAAATCACCCACCTACAAACAAGGATATTGATCACTCCTTGCTTGACTAGTCAAAAGATCCTAAAATTTCCTACATTCCACTCTATTTGGGGATATATAAATAAATGATGCTGACCAACGTCTTCCAGAACACAGATACCTGACTACACCACGAATAAGATTTTTCCATTTGTCTCTGACATCCAAAATTACATCATCTAGCCACCATAGAGCAAGCCCACCCAATGCTCCAACATGATTGACATAACAACAATTTGGAAACTGAAATCTTCTCCATATCCTTTCTAACTTTGAGGCCTTATTCTTGGTCTCCATTACGAAAACCACTGAGTGACAATGGGTTGCGACGAACCCTTAGAGGATCCGGACTGTTAGAGGTTGCCTTAACCCCTGGCAGTTTTAGTTGAGAATCAACATGGAGCTCCTAGCTGTTGAGGGCACTAGAGCCCAGGCCGTAGAATCCTTTACTTCTAACAGAAAAGTGCTTATGAACTGTTTGAGTAGCAAATGTGAGTTTTCTCATAATGTTAAAATTACTAAACGTAACACTTCAAAAAAATAAAATCAAATAAAAATCAAATCCTCAGTGTACTTTTCACAAATGTAACACTCTGAAAACGTAGCAATTCAATGTAATACACTAAAAAATTCTTTAGTATACTTTTCCTAAACGTAACACTCTAATCAATGTAACACACAAAAACTCCTTAGTATACTTTGTCTAAGCATAACACTCCAATCAATGTAATACATTAAAAAAAATTCTTAGTATATTTTTCTCAAACATAACAACGTAACATTTCAAAAAAACTTGTTAGTATATTTTTTGCAAACGTAACATTCCAATCAATATAACACACAAAAATTGCATATTGTACATTTTTCAATGTAACACTAGAAAATCACACTACCAGAAATGTAGATTTTCACACTCAATAATTAACATTTCAACCACTAATACCTCCAAAAAGAATTTTCACACCTCACCTTCCATTCCTATCCCAAAAATGAATCAAAAAATCGAAAATATAAATTACAAAAGGGCATTCACTTAAACTCAAATGGCACCAAATCAAATAAATATAACTTTCTAAAACAAAAGGGTAAATTACGTAAATGAACCCTGTAGTTTACACAATGTGTCAATTTAGTCCTTGTTGCTTTAATTTGCTTGATTTTGCTCCTTAATTTAACGGATTGTGTCGTATTGGTCAAATAAATAACAACCGTTAGGTTTGGTGGATAAGAACTCAAACGATGTGTTAATTTGGTCTATATAGTTTACACGATGTGTTAATTTGGTTCTTATCAAAATCGAGCAAATTAAAATAACATGGACCGAATTGACATATCATGTAAACTATGAGGATCAAATTGACACATCGTTTGAGCATGTGACAACTTTCTGTCCACCAAACGTAACGGCCATTATTTATTGGACCAATATGACAATGTATTAAATTAAGAGGCAAAATCGAACAAATTAAAACAGTAGGGATCAAATTAACACATCATGTAAACTATAGGAATCATTTGCATAATTTACCCAAAATATAAAAAAAATATTTAATTAGTTCATAAAAAAAATTTTAAAACTAAATAAATCAACATTCCTCTACATAAAATTTATAGGTAAATTTTCTTAAAAAATTTACTTAAAAAAAATTTTTGAATTACGATAACACTTTTCTATAAAATTGGACTCTGGCTTGTTTCTTCGTACTTATTAGCAATTGCACTCCAATAAATTTAAACTAGTGGCCGGTTGGCCTACTTTGGCAAACACAATTTTTATATTTATTTTATTTTTTACACTTTTTAAAAAAAATCAAAAAAATTAACTTTAACCTATTTCAAATCGATTGTTGCTTTAAAAAAAAAAATTTGTTTGCATCCAAAAAATTTACCACTGGTCATGTTTCAATTATCCAAATCACTTATTTTGTATAATTTGTATATATCATTTATGGAAAAAAAAAATTAGATCGATTTATTGTCTTTGTTTCGAAGAAAATGAATAACCTTTTCAGTTTATTGTTTTTATTTTAAAAAAAAATAGATGATATATTTTTAAAACACACTCATCGTTTTTTTATTTTTTAGACAAACCTAATAATATAAAACTAGTCACGATTGTCGAATTGAGCCAATTTATTCAATGGGTAATACACACGAATAACTCTATAAGAGAACAGTTCAAATTGTTGAAACAAAACTACTGGTGAGCCCACGGGACAGAATAACATGGTCACATTTAGATTTGAAAGAAGCGTCATCCATAAAATAAAATAAAAAATATCACTATAATATATGGATTGTAGAGATTATAAATTTTTTTTGTCCGGAAAAGTAAAAATTTGATTGCAAATAAATATTATGAGACAAAAAGTGGTCTCCAAAAGTTAAAAAATTATTATTAACGACAATATTTAAAAATATTGTTAATAAATGCACTTTTAAAAATAACAATTTCATGCCAAAAGATTTAGTATGTGAGACGGAAATTTCGATGGATAGTAATTCATTATTAAATGTTAAATTTTACTTTTAAAAATACAATAATAACACTTTTAACAAATAAGACATTTTGCTTTTCATCCCTAAATTTTTATCACTAAAGCCATGTGGAAAAATAGTTTAAGTTCTAGGGTATCATATTTGTTTAAGGAAAAATTACTTATAAATAGATTGTTGAAAAAATAAGTATACATATTTCAATGGGGAAAATTCCTATAAGTACAATACGGGTGAAACTTTGAAAACGAATTACAAAATCAAGGAATCTTTAGTTTGGAAAGCAATTTTGGTCCTATTTTCTTATTGGGCTAGACTTAGTCTCAAGTTCAAATTTAAACTAGAGAGAATTTAGATTGGAACTTGAGGGGGCACATGGGGTCAATCATGAGTTTTGTTTCGATGATTTGAATGGTTTATTTTATAAAACTCTCAATATATATTATTCATGAAAAAAAAATTTAGATTGATCTGATAATTATAATATTTTCATTTTTTCATGTTTGTTTCCAAAAAAGTCGGTGACAAGTACGTTTTTAAGACAAATACAATAAAATGAAAATGGTTCTACTAAAAATGAACACTTTGCCCTAACTAAACTAAATTCAGCAAAAATAAAAGTCTTGATTGTTTGGAAACTTCTAAATAACACTACAACAAATTACACTTTTGAAAACTAAATTTTCAGTCACCAAAAATCATATTTTAGTTGCCAAAAAGTTTTCCCTGCTAAATAGTTTGGTCGCCGGCTTGGTCATAGGAAGATTGTCGGGGAAGGTATTGGCCACTAAAAAACATTTAGTTGCCGAAAGTCCTAATTTGGCGACTAAACAATTAGTCGCCAAAAGTAAACGTATTGGCGAAAAAAAAAACTTTAGTCGTTGATAGGCTAAATTGGCGACTAATCTTTTAGTCACCAAAAGCTTTCAAAAAAAAATTAATGTTGCACTTTTAGCTATTAAAATATTTAGTCGCCAAAACTAAAATTATTTAGGACAACTAATTCATTTAGTAGCCAAAAAGTTTTTTTGTTCATCTTATTTTTTTTAGCTATTAAATGTTTTAGTCACCTAAAGTGTAATTTTTTTTAGCTACTAAAAATTTAGTCGCCTAAAGTCTTTTTTTTTTATTTGGCTACTAAAATTTTAGTCGCCAAATTTTTTTTTTCATTTTTTTTTTCTAGCTAATAACTATTCAGTCGCTAAAAATATTTACTTCCTTTTTGGCTACCAATTATTTAGTGGCCAAAAACATTTTTTTATTATTATTATTTCAATTTGTCCATAACCTGTATGTATTTTGAGCAACCTATACCATGTATATAAACAAAACAATACATATATTATCAATCATTTCGCAATTTGCATCCATTTCACTTCCTATCATCCAAAAAGGAATAACTTTTAATGTCAAATTCCATACAAACTAAGTATATTCCAATCTAAAATAATAATTCCATACAAAACAAAGATTCACACGAAAACCATTATATTCGTATAAACTCTATGGATGATAGTGAACTTTTGAAAAGTTAATGGAGGTCAACAAGCCCACGTTTGAAATCCTGAACATGTAAGTTTTTCCTAAAAAGCAAAAGAAAATGAACCATTGTTAATCAAATCCTTCTTCTTCTTTTTTGATAGGATTAAAACACTTGGAAATTATTTAAACATTTTCCAATAATAAAATGATGGGGCAGACTTTGATCACCACTATAGGTAGATTGAGTTTTCCCATTTATAAGGATGCCATCAAGAGAGGGAAGAGATTCCCTGAATCCAAAAATTGCTGCAATGCCTGCAAACATCAAGACTTGGAAAATTAATAATATATTGAAAACCATTAGAGCATGACATGCATGTAAGTTTCATGCAGGCACCGTTCTTCTAGTCACATTTCAAAGTAAATTGACTCACTAGTATTAGAAAAGGAGACAGACTTTTGGGATAATATTTTCATTATCTTTAAAAAAAAATTGTTGAATTGGTTTTAGAACATAAACATTATCTAAAATAATGTATTCCTAATTATTTAACAAATGCACACTGCCAATGCCATTATTTTAAAAAAAATCAGATATATATTAAAAAATAAAATACTTAAGTAAACATGAAGAACACGAACTCATAAACGTAGAATTGTGTTATCTATTTACTTTAAAATATAGATTTCCTCACCTTATGGCTAGTCTTGTACCAATCACCAATAAGTAAAGTAAAATCTGCTGCAGGTGTGGGATATGGTATAGGGATCATAGCTCTTGCATATATATTTAGTCCTCCAAACCATATATGTCAAAAACCATCTGCAAAAATAAAATAAATCATTAGTATTGACTAAATATTGGCGTATTTAAAATTATATTAAAAAAAAACATATAAAACTCGAAAATAATTAGTATTTTCAAATAAATCATTAGTTTTGCATACTCGAATTTATATAAATCTACACAAGGTTAGGAAAACATGAAATGTAACAAATCAAACACAATAAACAAACAGCAGGACAAGGTTAGAAGAAAATAATTGCTAACAAAAGTTTTAGCAATCACTGAAGTATTTTTTTTCTTTGGTTTTTTTAAATGCTTATATGTAGTATCTTTTGTACAAAAATTTAATCTTCATCCATTTGGATGTCCAAAGCAGTAGGAAGACAATGAAAAATAAGTAGACAGAGGCACACTAGAAAACATTATTAACAGATGCAAAAAGTGTCGCAAATATTGTGGTGCAATGCACTTCAGTTAAAAATTCTTGGGTTTACTTTCTGCAAAAGGTGTCCCAAATAATAAAAGCAACCCAATTGTATTTGTTCAATTTAATTTTATTGTACTTCATTTCCTTCACCTTTAAACAAACATCAAAGATTTCACATGAATAGCAAAAAGCCCAGGATGCCAAGTATAAAAATAGTGGTTAGAATCAAAAGAAATCCACTTTTGTGTGAATAAAAATGTTGATTGACTGCTCATGTAACCGTCCCTTGTGTGAATCAACTATAATCTCCTTGAATTAGATATAGAGCAATAGAGATCAAAATGTTTGAAATTGACAAAAGACATCAAGCTTGAAGGATTGGATTAAGACAGATATCTCACCACTCATGTAACCTTCCCTGGTGTGAATCAACTATAATCTCCATGAATTAGATATAAAGTGTTGGTCCATTCTAATATCTTTTATTTATTTATTGGTATATCTTGTTCATGAATGGAGTTTCATTACTTTGGTAACCTCTTATCTTGTTCATGAATGGAGTTTTATTACTTTGGTAACTTTTATCTTGTTCATGAATGGAGAATAATTAGAATTCATGAACTTGGTGGTGAGTTAGTTTTAGGAGTTACTCCATTTTCTCTAGTTTAATGATCATTTTTATTTTTGGTGTAACTTGTAAGGTCCTAGTGGCCTATAAATAGTCCCTCCCATCTACTCTTTTCTACACTAACACACACCAACTATTTTCTATGCAAGAGAGATTACTAGCAAAGAAGAGTGTTTTTCTTGGTGGAGCTTTGGGTTCACCATCTTGTGCAGAGTTGACCTGAACCATATGACAAGTGGTCGGGATGTTGTATCCTGGAGGGGACAAGTCATAGTTTTGTGAATACTGCATAGGTATTTGGATTCTTCCTACCGCAGTGGGCTTGATCTCCTTAAATAAAACGAGATATCCATGTCTCAGCTTGATCTATTTGTATCTCATTTTATTTGCATCATTTATCAATAAAATATAATTTTTTCTGGTATTGTCACCAACAATTTTAAGGAGAACAAACATGGAACAAGTGCCAGGAAAAATCAATGATGGAATCGGAGATCTCAACAAGCCTTTCAAGTTCAAGGGAGTTCATTTTAAAAGGTGGAAAGGAAAAGTTCTTTTTTACCTCAACCTTTTGAAAGTTGCATATGTTCTTACCGAGAAGAATCCAAACAAAATCCCAATCGAGGAGATGAATGAAGAAGACTACGAAGCACATGAAGCAAAAGTGGCTTCCTATAATACAGATGAGTATAAATGTCACTTTTATCTCTTAAATTGCCTTGCTGATCAATTTTATGATTACTATGACACCACTTACAGTTCCGCAAAGAAAATTTGGAAAGCTTTACAGACTAAGTATGATACTGAAGAGGCAAGAACAAAAAAGTATGCAGCTAGCCGCTTTTTTCGCTTCCAAATGATAGATGGAAAATCTGTTGTGGAGCAAGCACAAGATTTCTAAATGATAGCTGCAGAAGTAAGATCTGAAAGCATCAAGATTGGTGACAACTTGGTAGTTGCAGGTCTTGTTGACGAGCTACCACCTATGCTTTTCTTAGGTATGCGTTGCATAGTACAGCTTATAGATTTTTTGATATGAAAAATAATATTTTTTTTGAATCAGGTGATGCTATTTTTCATGAAAATAAATTTCCTTTCAATTCTAGAAATAGTGGGAGTCAAATAATTTCTGAAAATATTTTATCCATGCCTAGCTCTTCTACTCCTTCTCAAGTTTTTCAAGAACAAGAAAATTCTCAAATCCAACCAAGGAGGAGTAAATGAGCTAGAGTTGAAAAAGATTTTGGCCTTGACTATTATCTTTACAATGTAGAAGAAATTCCCCTTACGGTGCCATAAGCTTTATCATCACCTGATGCTATTTTCTGGAGAGAGGCTGTAAATGATGAGATAGATTCACTACTTTCAAATAAAACATGGAAGCTAGTGAATTTACCTCCAGGTTGTAAAACTATTGGGTGTAAATGGATCCTTTGTAAAAAACTTAAACCAGATGGAACTATAAATAAATATAAAGCGAGGCTTGTCGCTATAGGTTTTAAGCAACAAGTTGATCTTGATTTCTTTGATACGTTTTCTCCGGTTACCAGAGTTACATCCATTAGACTGTTGATTGCAGTGGCTACAATTCATGATTTAAAAATTCATCAAATGGATGTAAAAGTAGCATTTTTAAATGGAGATCTAGATGAGGAGATTTACATGGACTAACCCGAACGCTTTGTAGAGCCTGGCCAAGAAAGCAAGGTGTGTAAGCTAACTAAATCCCTTTATGGTTTAAAACAAGCTCCTAAACAGTGGCATGAGAAATTTGATTCATGCATGCTTGAGAATGGCTATAAGACTGATGAATGTGATAAGTGCATATATTATAAAACTTGTGAAAATGCACATGTGATTATTATCCTATATGTCGATGATCTACTTATCTTCGGTTCTAATTTGCATCCAATTTGATATGAAAGATCTTGGTGAAGCCAATTTTATTTTGGGAATTAAAATTACCAAGACTAAGGATGTAACAACCCTCACCTTACTCTCGTCATACTTGCATACATTCTTGCATGATCTTGCCTTGTTATGTTAATTTGAAGGTTTTGTCTTGCTTTGATTTGCTTGAAGTTGCTTGCATGATTTTGTTCTTTGCTTAGTGTGTGTGTGTGTGTGTGTGTGTGTGTGTGTGTGTGCGTGTGGCCGAGGTCGCCTTGAGCTTAGTTCGCCTTGAACCCTTGTACTTAGAACTGTTTTGAGACCTTGGTCGACCCCCACCTTCACCTCGGGCATTTATTGCCGAGATGTTTTGCACTCAGTGAACCTTGTCTGCAGGCAGGTATGGCCTAGGCCGAGATGTGGCACGCCCCGGCCAAGGTGTGGCACAGCTTAGTCAAGTGTCGTCCTCCCTAGCCGACGTTTTGTTGTCCTGTTGCCGGATCCTTGATTTGAGCCGATGTCATTTCTTGCCGATGTATCTTGCCGAGCTTGCTGCATACGCTTTGTCAGAGACCTGTCTTGTCTATCAATCACCTTTTTGAGCTGAACCAACCCGATAGCGCCACGTGTCCGAGCTGTTTGTTAAGGCAGCCGGCAGACCTTGGAACACATCATTTTCTTGCCTCAAATCTTTGTTTGAGAGAGAAGCTCTAGAGAGAAGGAAGAGAAGTTCTTGAGTGAGAGTAAGTCTCCCAAGCTTGATCTTCGTGGTTTGAACCGTTGGATCCGAGTTTTGAGGTTAGAATCTTGATCTCCTTTGATTATTGTTGTTGATCATTTAGCTGCATTGCATGATCGAATCTGGTTTGCATGTCATGCATTGTTTTGAAGTTGGTTTTTGAAGGGAGAAAATGGTTTTCCATATGTTCTTGAAGAAAGTCTCGTTTTGATCGAAAGTTTGGAACGGAAATCATGTTTTTGTGTTTATTCTTGCATAACCTTCTTGTATGGGTACCCAGGTCCATGTTTTGAACTCATGGCATGAAATCTTAGATTTTTGTAACAAGTTATGATCTTGCATTCATCTTTCTCATGATCGTGTTCATCATGTTCTTCATGTTATTTCAAGGGGAAACTAGGTTTCCCCGACTTTGTTTTTGGTTAAGGCCAGCAGGACCACACCTCGGCTAGGATGTGTGGGACCTCGGCAAGGACCTGGTTCATACCCAGTGTGTTTCCATGAGTCAGGGGCGGTGTTTAAACTCCCAGCATGTTTTGCTTTGTTTTGACTTGGATCTGGTGAGAATGCCGAGATCATTTGCATGCTTATAAAGCTTGTTTTGAGAATGTGGTTTGCCGTGTGATTTGTAGGACCTTGACCCTTGCTTTGAGTCTACACCCGAAGAACTAGGTGAGTGGTATTATTGATAAAGCTATGTTATACTTGTTTTGATAAATCTTGCTTGCTTTGTTTTGACAAAAGTGTTTTGTTAAGCATGAATGAATAGCTCTCGTTTGATATGTCAAGTATAATCCTTGTTTTGATGCCATCTTTGAAAAGGATACGGTCCTCTCTCTTGGAAAGTCCCTTGTGCTGGAGGACTCTAAACTTTCGCAGTACTAAGTATAAAAGGATACGGTCCTTTCTTGAAAAGATTTCCATGTTAAATCGGGCTACGGGCCTAAGTAACACAAGTCCCTTGTGCTGGAGGACTATAAACTTTTGCAGTACCTTTGACTAAATGATTACGGATCGTACAGCCCTTAATACTTGATTGATGAATACGGTTCATCCCTTGCTTCGCCGATGTTGAAATACTTGATTGATGAATACGGTTCATCCCTTGCTTCGCCGATGTTGAAATACTTGATTGATGAATACGGTTCATCCCTTGCTTCGCCGATGTTGAAATACTTGATTGATGAATACGGTTCATCCCTTGCTTCGCCGATGTTGAAATACTTGATTGATGAATACGATTCATCCCTTGTTCGATGAAGTTTTGACGAGTTTTGTTTTGAAAGACTTCGGCTATATTCATGCAAACCTTTATTATTAGTACCATTCACTGAGTATTTGTACTCACCCCTCTATATATATGTAGGTGATGAGCAGGACGGCGGCGACGCCTAGATCGTTTTGGATGCTTGTTTTGGATTCGTGCTTATGTCAGCTTTGCTTTTGTATTTACGTCGGCGATGCCCTTCTTTGCATGTCGGCAAATCTTGAAAATCATGCTTCTTGGCTTGTATTTTATTGTATTTTGTATATGTCGGCTCGAGAAGCCTTTTGATCAAGATGTAACATGTATTTTGCTTGGCTGTATTCAATTGTAAGATGAATGTCATTACATTCGATCTATGCACAGCTCTTATGGACGACTTGTATTTTGATTTACTTCTTCCGCATTTGTGAGCCCCGTTCATTATTACTCTGATTGTATTAAGTTTTTGAAAGTTGGCCTTCGGTAATTACGGATTACTGGCCATCACGGCACCAAACTACTAGGGGCGGTTTGGGGTCGTGACAGAATGGTATCAGAGCACAAGTTCCTCGGTATTCGTTAATCACACACTTTGAGTCCTAAAGAGCATAGGATTTCCCTTAGAAGGATGTTAGGGTTGCATCATGGTATTTGTTGTTTGAGGGAGGTGTGCATTGTCTTGATATGCTTATTTGTTGCTTGCCTACGTGGTTATTTGCTTATTTGTTTTAAAGTCATACTTTGCACGCTCATAGCATCATGAGGAGAGGTAGACCTCCGATTGGCCGGGATCAGCCCGAAGACAGAATGGATAGACTGGAAAGATTGGTTGAAGGTTTGGCCCGCGAGTTGAGGCAAACCAGACAGCAGTTCGCTAGTGCTACGTCGACTCAGGCCGAGCAGACCAACGGCCGAAATGTAGTTCGACCTCCACCTCCTCCAGTGCCGCAGGTTCCCCCGCAACCAGCCTTATATGGGGATGGCACGATAGCTTTAATCAGGGAGTTCAAGAAGATGAGACCACCGAGATTCTCTGGGGGTATAGAGCCGATGAAGGCTGAGGCATGGGTTTTGGAAATGGAAAAGTTGTTCGAGATCTTCCCTAGCACCGACGCTCAGAAGGTGACGTTGGCAGCATTTACATTAGATGATGACGCCCGCAGGTGGTGGATGATGGTTAGAGGGAGCAATCCAGATTTGACCTGGACCCGATTCTTGGAGCTGTTCTACAAGAAACATTTTCCCCTAAGTGGTCGAAACCGCAAGGCTACCGAATTTCACACTTTGACCCAAGGCAACTGAACAGTAGCGGATTATGACCGCGCTTTTATTGAATTGGTGAGGTTTGTACCTCATATGACCAACGATGAATATATGAAGGCCAGGAAGTTCGAGTGTGGGCTTCGTGGACCGATTCAAGACCGGGTTAATTTGCTTGATATGCCGACTTATGCCGAAGTACTGGACAAAGCCATTCAGGCCGAAGCTAATTTGAATCGATACCAGAGTTCAGGAGAGAACCACCGAAAAAGGCAGAACTATGATAATCGCCGAGGACAGCTGGGCACCAAGAAGAGAACGAACATGGGCAGTACTAGTAACCTAAGACAGGAAGGTAATGCTAAGCCGACGTGTTCAGACTGTGGGAAGCAACATTTCGGGATCTGTCGTCGGACGTCTGGAGCCTGCTATGAATGTGGCGAGATGGGCCATTATGTGAGAGATTGCCCCAAGACAAAGGCTGATAACAACAAGAAGGGTGAGAATACCTCGGGTTCCGTTCAGAAGGGAAATGTTGGGAAAGGACAGATGAGACAGGGCAGAGTGTTTGCGTTAGTACCAGGAGACACTCAGAATGCCGAGGCAGTGGTGTCAGGTATACTTCTAATTTGCTCCCAAGATGCTTATGTGTTGATTGATTCGGGTTCTACTCATTCGTTTATATCTACTAAGTTTGCCGAGAAAATTAATAGAGAACTAGAGCCCCTCGGTTATGTGTTGTCTGTATCTACTCCATCTGGGAGATCTATGATTGTTGCATCCATTTACAGGGCTTGTGTTGTTGTGATTAAGAATGTTGAATTGTTAGTAGACCTAATGCCTCTAGACATAGCTCATTTTGATATTATACTAGGAATGGACTGGTTAGTCGCAAACGATGCATCTATTAATTGTGTTTCGAAAAGTGTCACCTTGAGACCCCCAAACCTAGCCGAGGTTATTTTCCAGGGTAAAGGGGTAGTGCCCCCACCTTACTTGATCTCGTCCATTAAGGCCTGTAAGTTAATTCAGAAGGGGTGCCGAGGCTACTTGTGTAGTATATTGAGTGATCAGAATGGAAATGTTGGTTTCGCCGACATCCCAGTTGTTAATGATTTCCCCGACGTCTTTCCAAATGAATTGCCTGGCCACTTGACCGATAGAGAAATAGAGTTTACTGTTGACATCATATCGGGAACACAGCTGATCTCCAAAACACCTTATAGGATGGCCCCAGCTGAACTTAGAGAATTGAAACTGCAATTGCAAGAGTTGTTAGATAAGGGGTTTATTAGGCCGAGCACTTCACCATGGGGAGCACCTGTTTTATTTGTTAAGAAGAAGGATGGCACACTCCGTCTTTGTATTGACTATAGAGAACTTAATAAAGTCACCATTAAGAACAAGTACCCATTACCTAGGATTGATGATCTGCTTGACCAATTACAAGGAGCTCGAGTCTTTTCTAAGATCGACCTTCAGTCTGGTTACCATCAGCTTAAAGTTAAAACCGAAGATGTTGAGAAGACTGCTTTTCGGACAAGATATGGCCACTACGAGTTTTTAGTGATGCCTTTTGGAGTGACCAATGCCCCCGCAGCATTTATGGATTTAATGAACAGAGTCTTCAAGCCATATTTAGATGAGTTTGTAGTTGTCTTCATAGATGATATATTGATCTATTCCAAGAGTGAAGTTGAACGTGAAAACCATTTGAGACTTGCCTTACAGATTTTGAGAGAACGGAAGTTGTATGCTAAGTTTAACAAGTGTGAGTTTTGGCTTCCTACCATCTCATTTTTGGGTCATGTGATTAATGAAGAGGGTATCTCAGTAGATCCTAGCAAAGTTGAAGCCGTAGTAAATTGGCCGAGGCCGACTAATGTGTCCGAGATTCGTAGTTTTCTGGGTTAGGCCGGTTATTACAGAAAGTTTGTGAAAGACTTCTCAAGGATTGCAATTCCATTGACGCAATTGACTAAGAAGGGGACACTGTACGAATGGACTAAAGATCGGGAGTCAGCCTTCCAGGAACTGAAGACGAGGTTAATTACGGCACCAGTACTTGTGCTACCATCAAGTAATGAAGAATTCTATGTCTATAGTGATGCATCGCATAAGGGTTTGGGTTGTGTATTAATGCAAAAGGGTAAGGTTATAGCTTATGCATCTCGCCAGTTGAAACCTCATGAGAGAAACTACCCTACCCATGACTTAGAATTGGCGGCCGTGGTATTTGCTTTAAAGATTTGGCGTCACTATTTGTATGGAGCTTCTTGTCAAGTTTTTACTGATCATAAGAGTTTGAAGTACCTATTTACACAGAAGGAATTGAATTTGAGACAGAGAAGGTGGCTTGAGTTGTTGAAAGACTATGATATGCAAATTCAATATCACCCGGGAAAAGCTAACAGGGTAGCCGACGCTTTGAGCAGAAAGTCAGATGGAAATTTGGCGTGTTTGACCATGATAATAGTGGAGCCGACTATTGTTGATGAAGTAAAGACAAGACAGATGGAGGATAACTTCTTTAAGAAAATAGCCGAGGAAATTGACACGAAGCCGAGATCAGGGTATACTATCGAAGAGCAAGTACTCAAGTTTGAGGGAAGGTTATGTGTGGCCGACATCCCAGAGTTGAAGAGGAAAATTTTGCAGGAAGCTCATGGTTCTAAGTTTGCTGTTCATCCAGGGAACACCAAAATGTATCAAGATGTGAAGCGGACCTTCTGGTGGCCAAACATGAAAAGAGAGATAGCCGAATTCGTGTCCCAGTGTTTACATTGTCAGCAAGTGAAAGCAGAACATCAAAGACCAGCAGGACTTCTTCAACCTTTGCCGATTCCTGAGTGGAAATGGGAACATATCTCCATGGATTTTGTGACTGGTTTGCCGAAGACACCAAGAGGTATGAATTCGATTTGGGTTGTTATTGACAGATTAACTAAGTCAGCACACTTTCTACCTGTTAAGACTACCTTCAACGCCAATCAACTTGCCTTGTTATATGTGAACGAGATTGTCAGACTTCATGGAGTACCGATGTCAATCATGTCAAACCGAGATCCTAAATTTGTTTCTAGATTTTGGCAGAGTTTACAGAGGGCTTTTGGAGCCGAGCTGAGATTTAGTACAGCTTTTCATCCCCAGACAGATGGGCAGACTGAGAGGACAATTCAGACGCTTGAAGATATGCTTAGACTTTGTGTATTGGACTTCCAAGGAAGTTGGGGAACGCATTTGCCCTTAGTGGAATTCGCTTACAACAACAGTTATCAAACTAGCATTGGCATGGCGCCGTATGAAGCCTTGTATGGAAGAAAATGTAGGTCGCCGATATGTTGGACCGAAGTTCGAGACAGAGCTCTGCATGGTCCCGAATTGATTCAAGTGACAACAGAGAAGATTAAACTTATCCAACAGAGGATTAAAACTGCCCAGAGCCGACAAAAGAGCTACGCCGATCAGAGAAGAAATGAGTTAGAATTCGAAGTTGGGAATCATGTATTCCTGAAGGTTTCCCCAATGAAAGGAGTTTTAAGATTTGGAAGGAAAGGTAAATTAGCACCTCGGTATATTGGACCATTTGAAATCCTTGAGAGAATTAACCCCGTTGCCTACAGACTTGCTTTGCCGCCGGATTTGAGCCAAGTCCACAATGTGTTTCATGTTTCGATGCTGAGGAAGTACATCCGAGATCCACTACATGTAATTAATCATTCCGAGATCACGGTTAACGAGGACTTGGGCTACGAGGAGAAGCCAATGAGGATTATTGACAAACAAGTGAGACAGTTGAGAAACAAATCGATGCCAATGGTAAAGGTCGAATGGAAGGAACATTATGGCACAGAAGCCACGTGGGAAAAGGAAGAGGATGTGAAAATCCGTTATCCAGAATTGTTCAAGGAGCAAGGTAATCTAAGTTTGGGGACCAAACTTCTTTAAGGGGGGTAGGATGTAACAACCCTCACCTTACTCTCGTCATACTTGCATACATTCTTGCATGATCTTGCTTTGTTATGTTAATTTGAAGGTTTTGTCTTGCTTTGATTTGCTTGAAGTTGCTTGCATGATTTTGTTCTTTGCTTAGTGTGTGTGTGTGTGTGTGTGTGTGTGGCCGAGGTCGCCTTGAGCTTAGTTCGCCTTGAACCCTTGTACTTAGAACTGTTTTCAGACCTTGGTCGACCCCCACCTTCACCTCGGGCATTTATTGCCGAGATGTTTTGCACTCAGTGAACCTTGTCTGCAGGCAGGTATGGCCTAGGCCGAGATGTGGCACGCCCCGGCCAAGGTGTGGCACAGCTTAGTCAAGTGTCGTCCTCCCTAGCCGATGTTTTGTTGTCCTGTTGCCGGATCCTTGATTTGAGCCGATGTCATTTCTTGCCGATGTATCTTGCCGAGCTTGCTGCATACGCTTTGTCAGAGACCTGTCTTGTCTATCAATCACCTTTTTGAGCTGAACCAACCCGATAGCGCCACGTGTCCGAGCTGTTTGTTAAGGCAGCCGGCAGACCTTGGAACACATCATTTTCTTGCCTCAAATCTTTGTTTGAGAGAGAAGCTCTAGAGAGAAGGAAGAGAAGTTCTTGAGTGAGAGTAAGTCTCCCAAGCTTGATCTTCGTGGTTTGAACCGTTGGATCCGAGTTTTGAGGTTAGAATCTTGATCTCCTTTGATTATTGTTGTTGATCATTTAGCTGCATTGCATGATCGAATCTGGTTTGCATGTCATGCATTGTTTTGAAGTTGGTTTTTGAAGGGAGAAAATGGTTTTCCATATGTTCTTGAAGAAAGTCTCGTTTTGATCGAAAGTTTGGAACGGAAATCATGTTTTTGTGTTTATTCTTGCATAACCTTCTTGTATGGGTACCCAGGTCCATGTTTTGAACTCATGGCATGAAATCTTAGATTTTTGTAACAAGTTATGATCTTGCATTCATCTTTCTCATGATCGTGTTCATCATGTTCTTCATGTTATTTCAAGGGGAAACTAGGTTTCCCCGACTTTGTTTTTGGTTAAGGCCAGCAGGACCACACCTCGGCTAGGATGTGTGGGACCTCGGCAAGGACCTGGTTCATACCCAGTGTGTTTCCATGAGTCAGGGGCGGTGTTTAAACTCCCAGCATGTTTTGCTTTGTTTTGACTTGGATCTGGTGAGAATGCCGAGATCATTTGCATGCTTATAAAGCTTGTTTTGAGAATGTGGTTTGCCGTGTGATTTGTAGGACCTTGACCCTTGCTTTGAGTCTACACCCGAAGAACTAGGTGAGTGGTATTATTGATAAAGCTATGTTATACTTGTTTTGATAAATCTTGCTTGCTTTGTTTTGACAAAAGTGTTTTGTTAAGCATGAATGAATAGCTCTCGTTTGATATGTCAAGTATAATCCTTGTTTTGATGCCATCTTTGAAAAGGATACGGTCCTCTCTCTTGGAAAGTCCCTTGTGCTGGAGGACTCTAAACTTTCGCAGTACTAAGTATAAAAGGATACGGTCCTTTCTTGAAAAGATTTCCATGTTAAATCGGGCTACGGGCCTAAGTAACACAAATCCCTTGTGCTGGAGGACTATAAACTTTTGCAGTACCTTTGACTAAATGATTACGGATCGTACAGCCCTTAATACTTGATTGATGAATACGGTTCATCCCTTGCTTCGCCGATGTTGAAATACTTGATTGATGAATACGGTTCATCCCTTGCTTCGCCGATGTTGAAATACTTGATTGATGAATACGGTTCATCCCTTGCTTCGCCGATGTTGAAATACTTGATTGATGAATACGGTTCATCCCTTGTTCGATGAAGTTTTGACGAGTTTTGTTTTGAAAGACTTCGGCTATATTCATGCAAACCTTTATTATTAGTACCATTCACTGAGTATTTGTACTCACCCCTCTATATATATGTAGGTGATGAGCAGGACGGCGGCGACGCCTAGATCGTTTTGGATGCTTGTTTTGGATTCGTGCTTATGTCGGCTTTGCTTTTGTATTTACGTCGGCGATGCCCTTCTTTGCATGTCGGCAAATCTTGAAAATCATGCTTCTTGACTTGTATTTTATTGTATTTTGTATATGTCGGCTCGAAAAGCCTTTTGATCAAGATGTAACATGTATTTTGCTTGGCTGTATTCAATTGTAAGATGAATGTCATTACATTCGATCGATACACAGCTCTTATGGACGACTTGTATTTTGATTTACTTCTTCCACATTTGTGAGCCCCGTTCATTATTACTCTGATTGTATTAAGTTTTTGAAAGTTGGCCTTCGGTAATTACGGATTACTGGCCATCACGGCACCAAACTACTAGGGGCGGTTTGGGGTCGTGACAAAGGATGGCATTTTTCTTGATCAGTCGCATTATGTTGAGAAAGTTTTAAAAAACTATAACTTTCTAGACTGTAAACATGTTGCTACTCCTTTTGATGCAAGCATACATTTATCTGTTGTAACAAATGAAAATGAAGTGACTAATCAAAAGGAATATGCTAGCATGATTGGTAGTTTGAGATATGCTACTGACTGTACTAGACCTGACATTGCATATGTTGTTGGAGTACTTAGCAGGTTTACTAGCAGACCAAGTGAAGATCATTGGCTAGCTATGGGAAGAATTATGAGATATTTATCTGGTACCAAAAATTATGGTTTGTTTTGTAACAAGTATCCTACGGTACTTGAGGGATATAGTGATGCCGATTAGAACACTTTGTCAGGGGTTTCTCTCTCTACCTCGGGTTTTATTTTTACCTTGGGTGGTGGTGCTATATGTTGGAAGTCTAAAAAGTAGACTATAATTACTAATTCTACAATGGAAGCTAAGCTTATAGCGTTAGCTTTAGCATGTGAGGAAGTGAATTGGTTGAGAGATTTGTTACATAAAATTCCTCTTTGGGAAAAACCAATTCCTCCTGTGTTAATTCGTTGTAATAGCACTGCTGCTATTGGTAGAGTGAACAACCATTTTTATAATGGTAAATCCAGACCTATTCAAAGGAAACATAGTAATGTGAGATCCTATTTGAGGAATGGCATCATAACTGTGAATTATGTAAAATCTTGTGATAATCTTACAGATCCGTTAACCAAGGCCTTGGCGAGAGATATGGTCTGGAATACATCAAAGGGGATGGGTTTAAAGCCAATAAAATCATAAACCATGTATGAGGATACCCAACCTAGGGACCAGAGATCCTATAACTAGGTTCAATGGGAAGAACGAATCATATGGTGGTTGTAAAAATGCACTCCTTAATATTTTTTTATCCACCCCTATGATGTAAGTGCATTTGTCCTATAATGTTAGGGGATTGAGTTTTTATACTCTTAATGAAATTCTGTAGCTCTTATTGAGTGGGGTGTGTCAATTACAGGAACATCCTTGACAGATTTCACCTATGTGAGCATGAAAGTGGGGGCTGCTTTCTATGAGAACAAGGCTTATTCTCACATATGCTCATGACAATTGGGATTAGCACAAGGCCATAATGTGCTGGCTAGTAAAGCTCATGTCAACACCTGGACTATTATGTGTGAGCAGTAATACTTTATTTCCCCTAAGCAGTCATAGTTCAAGTCTGAGACCACTACTGACTTTGGAGTAGAGGTTGTTGTTTCACTAATGACGGTTCAATGCAGAGCATACCTTCATGATGCATACTAGTCTATCATTGTTTGGTAATCTCTCTTGTCTTTGTTGACATTAAAATGAGTGGGTGATTGTTAGTCCATTTTAATATCTTTTACTTATTTATTGATATATCTTGTTCATGAATGGAGTTTCATTACTTTGGTAACCTCTTATCTTGTTCATGAATGGAGTTTTATTACTTTGGTAACCTTTTATCTTGTTCATGAATGGAGAGTAATTAGAATTCATGAACTTGGTGGTGAGTTAGTTTTAGGAGTTACTCCATTTTCTCTAGTTTAATGATCATCTTTATTTTTGGTGTAACTTGTAAGGTCCTAGTGGCCTATAAATAGTCCCTTTCATCTATTCTTTTATACACCAACAGACACCAACTATTTTTTATACAAGAGAGATTACTAGCAAAGAATGGTGTCTTTCTTAGTGGAGTTTTGGGTTCACCATCTTGTGCAGAGTTGGCCTGAACCGTATGACAAGTGGTCGGGCTGTTGTATCCTGGAGGGGACAAGTCATAGTTTTGTGACTGTTGTATCAGTATTTCGGTTCTTCCTACCGTAGTAGGCTTGATCTCCTTAAATAAAACGAGATATCCGTGTCTCAGCTTGATCTATTTGTATCATTTTCTTTGCATCATTTATCAATAAAATATAATTTTTTCTGGTATTGTCACCAACATAGAGCAATAGAGATCAAAATATTTAAAATTGACAAAAGATATCAAGCTTTAAGGATTGGATTAAGATAGATATGTCACCACAAGAAACCCAAATGCGAGTCCAATTCCCACTATAACCAAATGTGGATAGTTCCAAGTTATATCATATGGAGACAAATAATCCCTACACAAGACATAAGAAGCAGAATTAAATAAATATGGTCAAATAAGATCCTCAAGCTAAGCATGTGAAAAACAAACAGCCGAGATAGTTACATACCACACCACAACTCCCACCAAGAGCACAAAAAATGGGTTAAGCTGACAAGAAGCCGTGACGACATCCATTGAGCAACTTGAAAAATAAATAAAAATAAAAAACAGATGAAGCATTTAGTGGTAACAGGTTTACCATTGCCAAAGCCAGTAGCATGCTTCCTTTCTTTACCTGAACACCCTTATAAACATTGTACACACTGCACAAGAATAGAACACCATGTAAAGCAAGGTCAATCTAATCATCACACAGGAACATTTAAGAAGATGAGCATATAAATTTTGCCAAAATGAATATGAAGAACTACTTACTTGAATGAGATCGTTGGAAGAACAGCAAAAGCTGTCATTAGAAACAACATAGCTCTATTTGTTGGAATTTTTGAAGTCAAAAGAATAAATAGATAAATGAAAAATGAAAATAATAAAATAAAAGCAAGTTAATTTTCTAAAAATGTGTTTCGAAAATAGATAAGGGCAGAGCACATTAGGGCCAAGAAAATAGACAAGGCAAAGCCTAACTGGCATTTAACAAAACTACAAAATATATCCCAAAATCGAAGTGGAAAAGGTTGTATTTCATCTGACTATTGCCTCGAGACATGCATAACTCACTAAGCACGAGAGGTCACGGATTCAATGACTACAATCAAACATTTAAAATCTAGGAAGGTTACCCTGATGGAAGAGCATTCAGTGAACCCAACCAGAGCATTTAGGTATAGCAACTATGGAATGGAAGTTCTTATGCAACCGAACCTCTTTAGGTCACGATTTGGGACTGGGTCGATTTACAGGTATGTGAATGGAAGAAAGCAGAGAAAGAGAGAGAGACAGAAAGAAAAAGAGAGAGAGAGAGAGAGAGAGAGAGAGAGAGAGGGGCATACCTAGGATTGGAATCGTAAAAGTACCTGAGAGGGATTGGACTCTAATTTGCTCTCCGATCGAGTTTCCGTGGGTGATGGAAGAAGAGAAAAGAGAGGGAGGAAGAGAGACACTAAAAATAGAGAGAGAGAGAGAGAGAGAGAGAGAGAGAGAGAGGCGTTGAAAATATATATATTTTACACAATTCGCCACCAAAACTTTTTTAGTCGCCAATTAATTTTATAAATCCCTCTAAAATTTGAAATGTCTCCCTCCAAATATTTTAGTTCTTTGGCGACTAAAAAATAAATTAGTCGCTGAAAACAAAGATAAAAAGTAAATTTTTATTTTTCATTCAACAACTAAATAATTTTAGTAGCCAAAACTAACTATACAACGACTAAAACATTTTTTAGTCGCTGAAAGCACACTAAAAGTAAATTTCTGTTTTTCATTCGATGACTAAATAATTTTAATATCCAAAACTAACCATATAGTGACTAAAATATTTTTTAGTCGCTGAAAACACACTTTTAGCGACCAAACTTTTGGTCGCCAAAGATAAAAAATAAATTTTTGTGTAGACCAATCTAATGACTTTTTTTTAGCGACCAAACTTTTTTTTTATTTTTTATTTTTTAAATTATGTCAATTTTTTTTAACTTTTCTATTCCTTTTTGTGTAGACCAATCTAAAAAGTAATTTTTTTAAAAAAAATTCTAAAAAAATTAAAAAAAAACCAAAATAAGCCAAAACAATATCGAATAGAATCTTAGGTTCATGTAAAGATGATTTAGCCTTCGTTTGGTAAACTTAGTTGGTGCAGACACCCCATTTTTTATGGCCCTTCAAGACTTCGATGTTCTTGCAGGTACATCCGGTGATGGGTCTGTTTGCTTATTGAGCACTTGAAGTCCTCAGCAGAACGCCATAGTTTTGAGCCTTTCAAAACCTGTATCCACTTTGTCTCATTTTTGGACCATGCCTTGGTCTTGTCAGCCTGCAATCTATGGTGGCCTACCGGCCATCCTTGGAGGTTGCAAGCCAGCACTTCTTGTCTACCGGCCATTGATGTGCCTTGTCGGCCATCACTAATGGCCGGCCGGCCACCAGTGTTTTCTGTAGATATTTTATGCTAGTTGTGCCAGCTATTTGCACATATGCTTGCATCTGTCCACACGTGGAGGGCTGTATCTCCTTGTATAGATTTCATATTTTCTATAAATAGGGACCCCCTCTATCATGTTTTGAGGTTAGAAGATTTCAAACTCAAAATTTTCTCTCTCTCTAGATTTCTCTCTTGCAATTTTGTGCACACTTGCCTAGTTACATCTATCTTTTGCATACACACCCTTAAACAAAATTGATCACCTTTGAGCTGAGGTCCCTTGAGGTCTTGTTGGAGCTCTTGAATGTGGTTTTGACTTGTATTTGTGCCTAAAGTTGTGCTTGGCTTCAAGGGATATAACACTTGTCTATTAACTTGTTTTAGTATACTTGTTTTTCTATCTATTCCTACTATTTTTGCACCATTTTTTAGCTATAAAAATCTCTATTTTAATGGGCTGAAATTGTTGTTTTAAGCCATTTAAGGTTAGAGGGGTGTCTCACCCTTCTTTATTCCTTGCTTCTAAGGCTTTTGCACCTTTGTTTCCCACTTTCAAATCAACCTTTTTTGGGCTTTTAACCACTGAATTTTAGATTATTTTCAATGCCAAAAAACATGCTTTGAAGTCCCAAATTGGAGGGGTTAGCCTCCCCTCCTTGTGTCATATTTGCTAGCCTAATTAATTCTATATGTTAGCATGATTTTCTAGCTTTTTGTAGCTATATTCCAGCATGTTTTTGCCTTTGTTTTAGACTTCTTTAGCTCTTTTTTGGGCTGTTTGAGTCAGTTGAGTCTTGTTTTGCATGATTGTAGTATAAAGGTCCTCACAAGGATGGTGTTTTAGGCCATTAGGCACCTCTTGTTTGAGTTGATTGCATGCTTTGGTGTCATTTTGCACTTCATTTCAGCACATAAAGCTCTGCAACCTCCCTCATTTCTTCACTCTTCAATTTGCTTTGAGGGTTGTTTCAAACTTGGAATTCTTTAAGCTTGAGATATTGAGGTCCATGCTTAATGGTTTAATCCTCTTTGAGGGTTCATTACCAACGGCATGAAACTTCTCTCATGCCTTAAACCACCCCTTGGTTGACACTTCCTTCACTTTAGAAAACTCTCACCAACAGACTTAATTGACTAAGTAATGGTTGGTAATTAAAATGAGTAAATAAAAGTGGCAAGTAAAATTGTGCAAGGTAAGCATTTGTTTGTGTTGCATGTGTTCAATCGGACGTTAATTGAACACAAGGAGAATTAGGGCATTTTATACTCAAAGTGATGAAATGTGTCAAGTTTCCTTGGTCTCCATTGCCCTTGATCATGCATGATAGGGTGATGGTCTTTTGTGTCTCATTTTGCATTTATTGAGCTTGTACTTCTTGAGTCACAAGCCATCATGCAATGAAATTGCTTGAGTTGGTGCTTTGTGGCTTAAGTTCACCTTTCCTTGGATTTGTCCATAAAAAGGAGGGGTGAATTGTGCAAACAATCTATGACAATGCCTTCATTTTGCTCTGTTTGTCCTCTGTTGCAGCAGGTGAAATAGTGCATCAGTGGCCGGCAGGCCACCATCCATGGCCAACAATGCACCATTGATGGCCTGCAGATGGCCGGCAGTCTCTACCAGTGGCCGACTGGCCACTAATGCAAAACTCAGCAAAATGTTGGTAAGGTGGAGCAAAATGGTTCTGGAAGTGTTCAACTCAACAAACAGAGGCTTTCGAGAGCAAAACGGGCGTCTTTTCAGGTGGTATCCGAGTATGTGCATCTTCCATTTCCCGAGATGGGGTAATGGCAGTGTAGTTAATATCTTAATTACTTAGCTTGCAAACATTTGTGTTGTAATTTAATTAGTTAGCTTACGAGTTAATTCATTCAAGTGTTGTAATAATTAGTTAATTACTTTAGCTATTTATTTCACTTGGTTTGTAATAATTAGCTTAATTAGCCTAGTTCTAATTAGTTGCTAGTTATTTTTTCTTTATTCATTCGGACTTTCCTTCATGAGAGCGTAATGTAATAATGTGCATGTCTTCGAACCCCACGTCTTTCTTCCTTTTACTTAACTGCTTTTGATGGTTAGATTTGGGATATGTTTCAATTAGCATATTTTATGCTTGCATCCATTCATTTTGTCTTGCATGCACCGAGGCTCGGCGCATCATTCAAACTACATTGTCATTTCATTACTTCATTGAATACGTGTTTAAACACATGTCTTTAATCGACTCATATGTCATATTAGTAGCCGAGCCTAGTAATTGCATATTGCATGTGTTGCATTAGACATCTTGTATAGTTAGGAATCATGCATATTTTTCTAACTCATATCTTCTTAGCTTGGAGTACTAGGTGAGTTTTAATGCTTTAGCATACTTGCATGAGTGTGAGTGATTGTCATGTCTAGCATGCTTACCATGAGGCTAAATGCTTACTTGATAAATTGCTTGAATGCCTGTGGATGAAGGCTTGTTGTTTGAATTGGAACGATTCAACGACTGTACGTTTTAAGCACACTATGTCTACTGGCCAATTCACAGTTTTAAGCCCACTTTGTTGAGTGGCAAATTCGTAAACTTTAAGCCCACTTGAGATGGTAAAATTCAAACCCTTTTCGCAAAACAAACATGAAATTGAATTGTTCCAATTTGGGCAAACTAGTCTATAATTGCTTGTGAGCATCGCATAGTAAAGCTAGTTTAATAACTGGAACAAGAGCACATAATGTATATAAAAATTATATCATGATTAGTAGAGGCCGATCTTTGATCGGGCAAGCGGGGGTGCTCAATTCATGACCTTCCCCTCTCGTGCCTAAGTTCCCGAGCCGAGACAATCTTGGTGATGACGGACACATGGCCTTTGGCACGAGTCATGGGTTTACTAAATTTTCCCAAAAATAAAATATTTAGGTAGCGACTCTGTATCTGGCAAAGCAGTTCAATTTTGGCATTTTTGATCCAAAAATCAATTTTCCAAACGATTTGCCGAATTTGGACTCTTTGGCTTTTATCAATTTCACATTGCACTTGTGAGATTAGATTCAGAACTGCGGGAGTCCGAACTGTAGGGCTTTCTTCAAACTTCTGAAAGGGGGCACGAAAAAGGCGCGGTATAGAAACCATAATCATTTCACTTTTCTGTCACAAAATAGGCTAAATAAGCCAATAAGACAACATAGGCTAAATAAGCCAATAAGACAAAATATCACATCCAAACCATAATCATTTTACTTTTCTCTCACAAAAGTCAAAAAAACTAAACCAAATGAACTTTTTAGTCACAAACTAAAGAGTCCCAACTCAAAAAAACCAATACCAAACGGCGACTTAGCCGCTCTCCACAAACAATATGTTGGGGCTTGGTTCAAGATTAAAGGCAACAACACCTCTGAGAATTGTAGATCTACTGGACGCTATGATATTGTTTGCAAAGGAAATTTCACTGATTCAATTGAAATTGTGTTTATCTTGAAAAATGATCAATTAGAAACTGTTGTAGTAAGGTGATGATATTTGGAATCTTTGTGAAATTTGAAATTAGGTTTTCAATTTTTGCAATTGATGATCAATTTTGAAATGTTTAGCACTCAATTAGTAATTTCGTTGTTTGAAAACCATAAAAAATTTAACTATGCCTGTTCTTCAAATAATGTCAACAATAAATATAATGAAATTGTGGATAGTGTGAGAGTATCTTTTATGTAATGGGTTTCACATCCATATGTGAGATGGAGAGAGGATATATCACAATGGTGTATTTGTTTTACAAAAATATCACCTCAGGGCAAGAACTTGCAATTTAAAATGATTCGCACTTTTGCCCATGTATACACATTAACACACCCGTTTTTGCCTAGTCCACTACATGATGCTAAGAACATTGTTTTGTTAAATGCAAATGAACCCTTGTGAACTGAGTGACACTACAGTTGTATGTAGATTATAAATTTTGGTAGACACTTGAAAAGCGAAACAGAAATCAAATGTCTATAAAATGTAACTATATTCCATTCACATTTCACCTAACTTTTTCCTATATCTTTTTAAATTCTTATCTAAATCCATGAATAAAACACAAAAGAAGGTTGTATTTGAATTATGAATTTTGGTAGGGATTTGAAAAGAAAAACCTTTTCCTTTCCAAAACACCCACATTTTTTTTTTTTAAATTCATATCCAAATTCGTGATCCAAACATAATCTAAAAGAGTAATTCAACATTAGATAGAGACGATATGAGAATTAGACAAGACCAAAACTAAATTAATATATATATATATATATATGAAGAAGAAGAAGCCTTTATAACACGAAGTTTGGCTTGATTCCATACCAAACATTTTTAAAAAATTAGAAAAAAGACACGGGTAAGGCTTAACTTGGTAATTTGCCAATGGAGACAAATAAAAATCTACACAAAACTGAAAACAAAATAATAATATGTTAACAGTAAGTAAATGTGAGGAGAATTGGAAGTCCAAACTGAAAACAAACTGAAAACAAAATTTGAGTAATAATATCCAAACTGAAAACTGAAAACAAATTGAAAACAAACTGAGAAAAACCAGTAATTAAATTTGAGTACAAAATTTTTTAACATTGATTTAGAAAAACCAGTTCTATGAATCATCGTCGCAATCCTGGGAGTCCTCTTCCAATATGGTCTCCAATCGAGGAGAATTGGAAGTCTTGGTTGGTGAAATGAGGAGGGCCGGTGCAACCTCTTTAATCCAATACTTCAAATCTCTGATTGCTTTCGCCATTTGAATCAATGATCGAATAACTTTCTCTATGGCTTTAGAGGAAAGAGAAACACAGACCTCAAGAGAAATTGAAGATGATTATAGTTGAGCTTGACAAGGACCCTTTTTTTTTTCCCTTCAGGACTGGTGTGGGAGTGAAAGATAAGTTGAGAGGTGAGTCATTTGAGTGTTGTTTTTGTTGGACCATTTTAATATCTTTTATTTATCTATTTATTTATTTTTTTAATATGACCTTTTTTCTTGTTCATGTATCTTATTTTGTCTTGTTCATGAATCTCATTTTGTTTGGTGAATGGAGATTCATTATTTTTTGGTGACCTTTTGTTTTGTTCATGAATGGAGATTAATTGGAAGTTCATGGACTTAGTGGTGAGTTAATATCTGGAGACTCTCCCTTGTCTCTAGTTTAATGGTCATTATTATTTTTTGGTGTAATTTGTAAGGTCCTAGTGGCGTATAAATAGTTCCTCTCATCTGCTGTTTTCTATACCAACTATTGTTTATACTTGAGAGATTACTAGCAAAGAAGGGAGTTTTTTCTTGGTGGAGCTTTGGGTTCACCATCTTGTGTAGAGTTGGCCTAAACCATGCAACAAGTGGTCGGGCTGTTGTATCCTGGAGGGGACAAATCATAGTTTCATGACTGCTATATCGGTATTTGGGTTCTTCCTACCGGCAGTGGGCTTGATCTCCTTAAAGAAAACGAGATATCCGTGCCTCAGCTTGATCTCTTTGTATCTAATTTTCTTTTCATTATTTATCAATAAAATATAATTTTTTTGGTATTTTCACCCACAACTTTAAGGAGATCAACCATGGAGCAAGTATCAAAAAAAACCAATGATGGAATTAGAGATCTCAACAAGCCTTTCAAGTTCAAGGGAGTTCATTTTAAAAGGCGGAAAGGAAAAGTTCTTTTTTACCTTAGCCTTTTGAAAGTTGCTTATGTTCATGCCGAGAAGAACCCAAACAAAATCCCAACCGAGAAAATGAATGATGAAGACTACAAGGCACATGAAGCAAAAGTGACTTCTTACAATACAGATGAGTATAAATGTCATTTTTGTCTCTTAAATTGCCTTGCTAATTAATTTTATGATTACTATGACACCACTTACACTTTGTCTTCTATTAATTTTTGGCATGCTCGTTTGTGTCATATTAACAATAAATATGTAGGGGATCATGAGTAATTTAGGATTAATTCCTAAAGTGACAAAAATTTTTGAGAAATATGAAGTTTGCAGTAAAGCAAAAATTACTAAGAGGCCTCATAAAAGTGTTGAGAAAAATACCAAATTACTAGAATTATTTCATACTGATTTGTGTGAGTTTGAAGGAATTTTAGCTTGTGGTGGTAACCGATATTTTATCACTTTTATTGTTGATTTTTCAAAATATACAAACATATATTTATTAAAAAATAAAAGTGGTGCTTTTGAGAAATTTAAAGATTTCCTTCTTGAAGTGGAAAATCAATTCAATAAAAAGATTAAGAGAATTAGAAATGATAGAGGCCGGGAGTCTGAATCTCTAGGATTCAACTCTTTTGTTCAGTCATTGGGAATTATTCATGAGACTACTCCACCATATTCACCTTCATCTAATGGCGTAGCTGAAAAAAAAAAAAAAAAAAATAGAACGTTAATTGACTTGACGAATGCTATGCTTATTGATTCAGGTGCTCCCTCAAATCTTTGGGGCGAGGCTATTTTAACAGCTTGCCGTGTGATAAATAGAGTGTCTCACAAAAAGACAAAAATTATACCTTATGAGTTGTGACGGGGGCATAAACCAAATCTAGGTTATTTGAGGGTTTGGGATTGTTTAACTTTTGTGAGGCTTACAAATCCTAAACAACCTAAATTGGGTGAACGAGCTACCACCTGTACTTTTCTTGGATATGCGTTACACAGTACAGCCTGTAGATTTTTTGATATGGAAAATAATATTATTTTTGAATCAGGTGATGCTATTTTTCATGAAAATAAATTTCCTTTCAAGTCTAGAAATAGTGGGGGTCAAATAATTTCCAAAAATATTTTATCCATGCCAAAAAATTCTCAAATCCAACCAAGGAGGAGTAAACGAGCTAGAGTTGAAAAAGATTTTGGCCCTGACTATTATCTTTACAATGTGGAAGAAATTCCTCTTACGGTGCAAGAAACTTTATCATCATCTGATGCTATTTTCTAGAGAGAAGCTATAAATGATGAGATAGATTCACCACTTTCAAATAAAACATGGAAGCTAATGGATTTACCTCCAGGTTGTAAAACTATTGGATGTAAATGGGTCCTTCGTAAAAAACTTAAGCCGAATGGAACTATAGATAAATATAAAGCGAGACTTGTCGCTAAAGGTTTTAAGCAACAAGTTGATCTTGATTTCTTTGATACTTTTTCTCCGGTTACTAGAGTTACATCCATTAGACTGTTGATAGCAATGGCTGCAATTCATGATTTAAAAATTCATCAAATGGATGTGAAAATAGCATTTTTAAATGGAGATCTAGATGAGGAGATTTACATAGACCAACCCGAAGGCTTAGTGGAGTCTAGCTAAGGAAGCAAGGTATGTAAGCTAACTAAATCCCTTTATGGTTTAAAACAAGTTCCTAAATAGTAGCATGAGAAATTTGATTCATGCATGCTTGAGAATGACTATAAGACTAATGAATGTGATAAGTGCATATATTATAAAACTTGTGAAAATGCACATGTGATTATTAGCTTATATGTGGATGATCTACTTATCTTTGGCTCTAATTTACATAATATAAATGTGACTAAAAATATGCTTAATAACCACTTTGATATGAAAGATCTTGGTGAAATTAATTTTATTTTGGGAATTAAAATTACCAAGACTAATGATTGCATTTTTCTTGATCAGTCGCATTATGTTGAAATTTTTTTAAAGAAATATAATTTTGTAGACTGTAAACATGTTGCTACTCTTTTTGACGCAAGCATACATTTATCTATTGTAACAAATGAAAAAGAAGTAATTAATCAAAAGGAATATGCTAGCATAATTAGTAGTTTGAGATATGCTACTGACTGTACTAGACCTAACATTGCATATGTTGTTGGAGTACTTAACATATTTACTAGCAAGCCAAGTCGAGATCATTGGCTAGCCATAGGAAGAATTATGCGATATTTGTCTGGTACCAAAAATTATAGTTTGTTTTATAACAAGTATCCTGCAGTACTTGAGGGATATAGTGATGCCGATTTGAACACTTTGTCACGTGATTCTCTCTCTACCTCGGGTTTTATTTTTACCTTAGGCGGTGGTGCTATATGTTGGAAGTTTAAAACACAGACTATAATTGCCAATTCAACTATGGAAGCTGAGCTTATAGCGTTAGCTTCAGCATATGAAGAACCAAATTTGTTGAGAGATTTGTTACATAAAATTTCTTTTTGGGAAAAATCAATTCCTCCTGTGTTAATTCGTTGTGATAGCATTGCTGCTATTGGTAAAGTGAATAATCATTTTTATAATGGTAAATCCAGACCTATTCGAAGGAAACATAGTAATGTGAAATCTTATTTGAGTAATGGCATCATAATTGTGATAATCTTACGGATCCGTTAACCAAGGCCTTGGCGAGAGATAGGGTCGGGAGTATATCGAGGAGGATGGGTTTGAAGCCTACAAAATCATAAACCATGTATGAGGACACCCAACCTGGGGACTAGAGATCCTGTAACTAGGTTCAATAGGAAGAACGAATCATATGGTGGTTCTAAAAAATGCACTCCTTAATATTTTATTGTTCATCCTTATGATGTAAGTGCATTTGTCCTGTAATGTTAGAGGGTTGAGTTTTTATACTCTTAATGAAATTCCGTAGCACTTATTGAGTGGGGTGTGTAAATTACAGGAACATCCTTGATAAATTTCACCTATGTGAGCATGAAAGTGGGGTCGCTTTCTATGAAAACAAGGCTTATTCTAAAATATGCTCATGAAAACTGTGATAGGCACAAGGCCGTAATGTGCTAGCTATTAAAAGCTCATGTCAACACCTAGATTATTATGTGTGAGCAGTGATACTTTATTTTCCTTAAGTAGTCATAGTTCAAGTCTGAGACCATTACTGACTCTAGAGTAAAGGTTGATGTTTCACTAATGAAGGTTCAATGCAGAGCACACCTTCATGATGCATATTAGTCTATCTTTGTTTGGTAATCTCTCTTGTCCTTGTTGATATTAAAATGAGTGGGGGATTGTTGGACCATTTTAATATCTTTTATTTATTTTTTTTTTTTAATATGACCTTTTGTTTTGTTCATGAATCTCATTTTGTTTGGTGAATGGAGATTCATTATTTTTTGTTAACCTTTTCTTTTGTTCATGAATGGAGATTAATTGGAAGTTCATGGACTTGGTGGTGAGTTAATATTTGAAGACTCTCCCTTGTCTCTAGTTTAATGGTCATTATTATTTTTTGGTGTAATTTGTAAGGTCCTAGTAGCCTATAAATAGTTCATTTCATCTACTCTTTTCCACACTAACTATTGTTTATACTTGAGAGATTACTAGCAAAGAAGGGTGTTTTCTCTTAGTGGAGCTTTGGGTTTACCATCTTGTGCAGAGTTGGCTTGAACCATACGACAAGTTGTCACGCCCCACTTTTTATTACTCGAAGCCATTACCAAATTCATTAACTTAATTCAATTTCAGAGATAACATGCGGAAATAAACTCATACATTCAATCCATAGAAATGAATATAAATACTCTCATTCGTATGCAAAGTAAATGTTACATGAACATACTCAATAAATTGCCCTTGGGCTTACAACCTTTAAATAAACAAATGAAGGGGTGTAACCCTTTTACACATATGGTGTTCCACCAACAACAAAGAGGCCCCGTGGCCAACAAATAAGAAGATCCAAATCCTATAGCACAACCTACTAAACACCTGAAAAAGATTCAACAACGTGGGATGAACATAAAGTCCAGTAGGGATCTCAACATGATCCTCAACAATAACAACTTACAGATAGCTATGATCATGCACACTCATTCTCATACTAGAATAGTAATATGACAGTTTATACAAAATATATATATATAAACTTTTCTTGAAAACAACCGTTTCATTCAACGCTATAAGCGATTCATCTTTCCTTATTCCTTTCATTAATCCCCATTCCCATTCTTTCATAACATTAACAATTACTTAGGAAAATAATCTCACTAAGCCCGATACTCTCTTCCACTTCCTATACATACACAGATGTACCTTTTCAAAACATGTTTATCGTTAAAACATTCATTCTCCTTCACACTTTCCAAAAGACAAAAAAAAAAAAAAAAAAAAACATTTTGGTTCATTTCCACTACTATCATACCTATACATGCATAACCTTGTAAAAATATAAATTTACAACCCACCCACATGTATACAATCAATCAATGGAGTAACTCGGTTCTCCAAACTGGAACCAATCAAATCTATGATATTTTCAGTTACAACTAAACAACAACAATTCCACCCTGCTCAACTAGCTATGCGCTTAGTAAGCCAAAGATATACTGAAATAACTACAACCAACTTCGCTCTACTAGCTATGTGCGTAGTAAGCCAAAATACCAGTTTACCAGGCGCTAGCTGGAAGGGTATGGTGCCTTCTATTATTAGCGCATACAGTTCTCCAGGCGCTAGCTGGAAGGTAACGGTACCTTTGATTATAAGCGCGGCATATAACGCCAACAACAACCATGCAACAAGGCATATCCAACATGTATAATGCATATACATAACCAACAAGAATCTAACAACGAGTTAAAGTAGATAAACACATAGGTGTAATGTATCCACAATAATTCAACACAACCATGTCATCCTCCACCGATGACCAAGGACAAAACCTCTAGATGCATGTATATTGTACATCTATTAACAGACTCAAATATCATGAGATCATCAACTTATCACTAATACTAACATAGTAGTATAAGATACAACAATCCAACATTCATACTCATTTCAAAGTACCTTTCCCATTTCACAAAACCAACTCTCTTTATTTTTCAAAACCGGTTTTATTCCTTTTGTTTTTCATAAAATCAAATCCAAGGACAATAAAGCCAAAGCTCATTTTAATCTACTACATTCATCTCCAAGCCATTCCAATTTAATTATACAAATTAAATCATAGTCACTAAAATAGGATTTCCCTCCCCTTCTCCCAATATTGATAAAAAGGTTCAATCATCTACAACAAACACCAATGGCTTCATTCAAAACCCAAAATACCCAAGTATTTACCCAATGATCAAAACCCCTCTATTGAGTTATTAAACCAAATAAATATTAGGGTTTCCTCTCCTTACAACAACAACATGCTAACTAACACCCAATTAGCCCCAAAACACATCTAATGATAATAGATCTAAATCCAACAACTAACCCAAAGTTCAACCTCATGAATTTATACAAAAATCCAACATAAAATGGTTTTCATGCAATACAAAAATTACCACATGTCTATCTATAGACGTAGTATTGAAAAAGAACAAGGAGAATCCCTACCTCAAAGGAGAACTCAAAAGGAGATGATGACCCGAAATCAAAGTGCTCCAAATCCACAATTTTTCCGATTACGACGAAGCCCTCGACACCCTCTACCTTTTTAACAAAGGACCTAGGATGGATTCATACTAGAAGGAGATGAAATCTAGAGAGATAATAAGTTTAGAGAGAGAGACTCTCGGCTGCTAGGGTTTCAAGAATGAAAAAGGGAGAAAAATGATCTTTTTCCCCGCTGCTGCCTACTGAAATACGATAGACTCGCTCGAGCGAAGACCTGGTCGCTCGAGCGACCAAACACAGAAAACTCACGCGTGGGCAAACAAACCAGAAGCTCGCTCGAGCCAAGAATTCCAGTGTTCAGGTCCTAGTACCAGACGCAACGCTCGCTCGAGCGAAGCCACCCTGGCTCGACCCACCAGACACAAAACTCCACTCTCGCTCGAGCGACAAACAGCTCGCTCGAGCGAAGGACTAAAAACCTGGGCAGCAACCACCTGCTCCCGATCACACCCAACCTGGAACGAACAAGTCCAAAACATTCTATAACTCAAATTTAAAGAATTGAAGGACAGAAACAAGTTCAAAACAACAACCGGAATCCACGGAACTAAGTCCGGATACTACAATCAAAGGAGAAAGAACCGGGATCGCTATACAAGTGGTCGGACTATTGTATCCTGAAGGGGCCAGCTCATAGTTTTGTGACTGCTGCATCGGTATTTGGGTTCTTTCTACCGCAGTGGGCTTGATCTCCTTAAACAAAACGAGATATCCATGCCTCAACTTGATTTATTTGTATCTCATTTCTTTACATTATTTATGAAAGGTGGGTTTTTGATATGTAATTAGTGAAAATTTGGTGAAGTAGATATCGACCTTATTAAATATTGTGTATTTTATAATTTTAAATTTATAAGAGCTTTAGATTTAAAAGAAACGTGTGTTTTGGTCACACATTTAATTTTTTTTTAAATTAATACTAAATTTGAAATTAGTTTTCTAGTTTTTGCAATTCACAATTAATTTTATAATTTTTATAACCACAATTAGTAATTTCGCTTTTTGAAAACAATAAAAATTTTAGTTGTTTCTATTCTTTAAACAATGAAAATAGTGAATTCTATGGAATTTCACTTTCACATAACAGGGAACACACACACACACACCAAAAAAAAAAAAAAAAAATCATCATGAATTTTATTCAATAAGAGAATTTTAAAAATAAATTTATTATATATAATAATTTTTTTAAAAAAAAAACAAATTCATTTCAAAATTTAAAGACATTAACTTGCTAAATGTGTGACTGGGGTCATTTTGGTTTTTCTAAAATTTCAGGACTGGGGCTAGTAAACCATTTTTGTGTGTTCTGAAACTAATACAATCTCAATGAAGGAACTATGGCCAAATTTCCTCTTAAAAATTGCTCCTATTGAAATTTGAAAATACTTTATAGGAAATTTTATAATAAACACCTTCAAAAAGTGTGAACCATATTTTAATTATGACTTTTGTAGTTTTTTTGGTATAACTTGTCATGACTTATTATTATTGTTATTTTTATTATAATCGAAAATGTCTTTGAACACTCCAATATAAAATTTAAATTTTTGTTTATTTTTTTTGTACACCCCAAATAATACCTATTATACCCCTAAAAACCCTAGAAATATATTAAAAACATACTTTCTCCATCCCATTAGTCTAATAGTCACAACCAAATATTTTTATTTTTATTTTTGATACTTATACCAAACAAAATTTAATTTATTTGGAAACAAGGTATATGAAGAAATACAACATTGGATATATGTAATTTAGTTGGAGATATAACATTGGATAGTTCTTTTTGTTTAGAATTAAATATGAAGAAGTTAGAAAATTAAATGTTTGGAAATAAAAAGCCAATCAAAGGCAATTTATTCGGATATTAAATACTGAACAATGACCATTAATCCAAAAACACATTGCCGAATATATGAATTTTTTTTCATAAAAAGTTTCCGTATAAATGTAATTTGTTTGGTACTAAATTTGCTAACATATTTTATAAACCCATTTAGTCAAAAATGATGAGCCTGTACAGAAACCTACATAAAAAATAATAATAATAAAAAAAATTACTTGAAAATGTCATCTTCATTGTCTATTGTTGACTTCTATTGGCTAGTAATCTCTCAAGTGTAAAATTAGTTGGTAGGAAAAAATGAGTAGATGAGGGAAACAATATATAAGCCACTAGGACCTTATAAAATACACAAAAGATAATGACCATAAAATTAGAAAAAATAGATAGTCCCATAACCTCTAAATATTAATTCACCACCAAGTCCTTGACCTTCCAATTAACCTCTACTCAAGAAGAAGACAAAAGGTCACTAAATAAATTAATTAATAAATAATAAGTAAAAAGTAAAAATATTAAAATGGTCCAACACTATGATCCCTAACGGTGCACTAATGACTAGGCACGGTGATGTGGCGATGATGTAGAATAAAATAATATGTTTTATAGATGACGTGGACTGATCACAATAATAATATTTGAAATTAAAATACAAAATACTGATTATTTAGAAAATAACTTTAAGATTTTGTTTTTCCATGCCCACCTTGCTTCATCTGCTGCAAATAATTTTCAAGTCTTTCAACGAGTAGAAAGTGCAATATCTCACTCTCGGTGAAGCTTACTTCTACTTGACCAACAAGACTAGCCTTTTAGGCAAAATCTTTGCACTCTCTACCTACTTGTAAATGCTATTTCTCTTATATTTATTTATGAATAAAGATCGAGACCACCAATCTAGGCTATGATCGACGAACCTAGTGTACAAGAATCACGTTTACAAGAAAGTTCATATGCATAGATAACAGGTTACAAAACAATAAGTATCCCTACCAATATATCTTCACCAAAAATATTGATTGAAGACCACCAAAGCCTAAAAATGGTTTCTCTTGATAATCTCTCCATGATGTTAAATACAAAATTAATAAAATGAGGATTATCTGGAGAGAAAACTCTTTAGATATTTCAGTAATCATGATATTTTGATTTTTGTAAATATTTAAAATTTCCTGACTCACATCCATTAGACTAATAAATAGTCATGTACATTCAGTTTCACTATTTCTATGATCAAGATGTATACACTTTTTTACATCTATTATATTTTGAATTAAACATTTTATTTTCATGATTAAATTTTTTCCTAGATTTGATTTCTAGGCTCTGATACTAGGATTGAGAGTTTCCCGATGTCTTACAATTGGAAACTAAATTTTATAAAATTGTACTTAAACTTAATAACTTAACCATAGAATTATACTAAAGTTTATGGCCACTTTGTGATTTATGAAATTTGAAATTAGAGAAAAGATAAGTTGGATTGTTTAGTGAGTGGAAATGTGAGGTGGATGATTAGGTGGAATGCCACCGAAGTGGTGCTCTTTTTAGGGATGAAAGATTGGCGTTCTCAAATTATTCTACCATCTAGAGTGTGGCTGAGTCTTCTCGAAGTAGAGTCAAGAAGCTGAGTCTTAAAAATGAGTGTTCTCGCTATCTTTCTTGTAATCTTTGAAGTTTTTCTAGAATTTAAAAAAAAAAAGTTTTTCATTTCCAAATACACTTGGTCTTCTATTTTTTAATTTTATGGAGATCTAAGAATAGTGATACAAGCTGAACTAATATTCACCGAGAGTAAGAAATTACGCTTTCTACTCGTTGAAAGCCTTAAAAAGTATTTGTTGGACAATCTTCACTGTATTTAAAAAGATTAAATTCTGTTGTGTACAAAACAACAACAAGAATATAAAGAAATAAAGAAAAGGAGAGAATTTATTTGATTACAAAAATCAAACTCGAAATAAAAATAAATAAATAAAACCACAGATTTTATTTTGTTACAAAAACAAAATAAAATCTGATTAAATAAACAAATAAAAAACAGAATAAAATTAAACAACTTACTTGGTTAATTTATTTGAATAACTTTTCTGATCAAGTCCGTGTTTAACACTGTGTCCTTAAGACAGATTCGTCCTCTCCACGGTGCTTTCAGAATTTGGACGTCTATCTCCCAGGATGAAATGATCTTACCACAAACAATAGCAGTACTACAAATTGTTTGCCTTACGAACACACTAAGTGTTTACACTCTTTCTTTCAGAAATAAAATGCAGCAAAATGCAGAGATTTAAAGCAGAGGATGGAGTACGAAAATTCGAGTGAAATCCAAATGGGAGGCTAGTCTATTTATAGATGTAAAGGTGACTCTTGGTTTTGAATTGAACAGGTATGAAACCTGTTAGTTTCAAATTTAAACAGATTTCAATCTATTGGGTTAATAAATCAAACAGATAAAAAACGGGAAGGGCTCTATTTGGATGAGCAATAAATCCAAACCAGTTTAATTCTGTTTGAAAATGGGAAGGGCCCTGTTTGGATGTACAGAAAATCCAAATCAGTTTAATTTGAATTCTGGATTTTATTTTACCAAAAAATAAAATTAAATTCAAATGTTTTTGGCCCAAAAAGATTAGAAGCCCAACCCAACCACACACCACGCACCCGCGCCCAAGCCCAGGCCCAGCCCAGCCCGCCCGACCGGACGGACGGCGGTGGCGGCGCACGCGTGTGGTGATTTTTGGGTCCAATGGGTCTAGCCCATTTTGCCCATAACCTCTCCCTCTAAAACACTTGGGTACCCCTTGGGGCACACCCCAAGTATCTCACCCTAAGCCTTATAAACCCTTTCAAAACTTCCCACCAAATCAATGTGGGACAAGCCAATTTACAACCTTAAGGAATTTCCACCATAACTCCATTTCCATGGAGCACACTTTGGCTTCAATTTCCCATTCACTCGGTAATGGTTTTGAGCAACCAAACATACCACGTGAATCACAACGCGGCATAGAACGCGTTACCACTTTGACCCGAGTAAATCGATGCTCGGGGCCCACCTAAAAAATAGACCAAACTTGAGAAAAAATTATGGTTTTACCCAGAATTTTTCTACCATTTCCAACAATCCCCCACATGAATGGAATTTGATGACAACGGAAATGCAACAATATGCAGACTTTTACGAAAAAGTATAAGTCGAAAATATCTTGCATCGGGATAAGTAGTTTTCGGCCTTGAACCTTCCCTAGTGATAACCTATCAGACTTACTGGCTAACCAATGGACGCGATGCCTTGAATTGTTCAGCCGTTTGTGTAAGCCAAGACAATAGATTTCACACAAAATATCTTCTAACACATCGTGGTTCTCACTGTTGTGTTCATTTTGGCCTTGAACGCGCCTGGTTTTCATAAGTGTTTCTAGAGAATTTAGCCTCTTCATTCTCATAGAACCGGCCCCAGTTCAACACTCATATAGGTGATTCTTATTGTGAGTATCTCCTTATACTCGTCTTGATTTTATGCCTTAATCAAGATATAAGTAATCATTAAAAGCAAAACTTATCCTTATACCCCTGCAGACAACATATGTTACAGATATCACTCTCACCATAGGAATGGGTAGGAATTTTAATCCCTTGGTGATTTCTGGCGAGCCATACATAACTTAGTTGTCCCTTTGAACTTAGTTCTTGGGATCTCCAGTCATATAAGTAGGGTTACCATTATAACGACTCTTATGTAATAGGCTTTAATCCCATCCCCTTTGATGAACTATACACTAGCTCTTTTGTCAAACCTTTTGTTAACGGATCCGCAATATTCTCTTTAGATTTTATATAATCTATTGAGATTATTCCGTTTGACAACAATTGCCTTACGGTATTATGTCGACGACGAATATGTCGTGACTTACCGTTATACATGTGATTCTGTGCCCTGCCTATTGTAGATTGACTATCACAATGAATGCAAATAGCTGGCACAGGTTTTGGCCACATTGGAATGTCTTCTAAGAAGTGACGAAGCCATTCTACTTCTTCACCTGCTTTGTCTAAAGCAATGAACTCAGATTCCATTGTGGATCGTGCGATGCAAGTTTGTTTCGTGGACTTCCAAGAAACAGCAGCGCCTCCTAGAGTAAAGACATATCCACTAGTGGATTTTGAATCTTTAGTATCCGATATCCAATTGGCATCACAATAACCTTCGAGTACTGCTGGATATCGAGTAAAGTTCAAACTATGATCACGAGTAAATCTTAGATATCGAAGAACCCGAATGATCGCTTTCCAATGGTCTTCTCCAGGGTTGCTAGTGTACCTACTCAATTTACTGATAGCATAAGCTATATCAGGACGAGTACAATTCATTAGGTACATTAGGCTTCCAATGATTTGGGAGTATTTTAACTGAGACACTGCATCACCTTTATTTTTCGATAAATAAAGACTGATGTCTACAGGTGTTCTAGCTAAATTCTAATCATCCTTGATAAATTTACCAAGAATTTTCTCAATATAATGTGATTGAGATAATGCATATCCGTCAGATGTTTTAGTAATTTTCATTCCTAATATAACATCTGCGACCCCCATATCTTTCATATCAAATCTTTTGTTAAGCATTTGCTTAGTTGATTTGATCATGTCTTGACTGCTTCCAATGATAAGCATGTCATCCACATAAAGACAAACTATGACATATCCTTGGTCAGTGTTTTTAACATAGACGCATTTGTCACATTCGTTTATCTTAAACCCATTAGTAAGCATTGCGTGATCAAATTTTTCATGCCATTGCTTAGGTGCTTGTTTTAATCCATAAAGGGATTTTACAAGTCGACAACCTTTCTTTTCTTGCCCTGATACTACAAACCCTTCAGGTTGTTCCATATAGATCTCTTCATTTAGATCACCGTTTAAGAAAGCTGTCTTAACATCCATTTGATGTATTTCTAAATTAAACAACGCTGCTATAGAAATAAGCATGCGAATGGATGTTATTCTTGTCACAGGGGAATATGTGTCAAAATAATCCCGACCTTCTTTTTGTCTGTAACCTTTAACTACAAGTCTTGCTTTATACTTGTCAATTGAACCATCTGCTTTCATTTTTCTCTTCAATATCCATTTATATCCAAGAGGTTTAGAACCTGGTGGAAGATCCACCAATTCCCAAGTATGATTTTGCATAATGGATTCAATTTCATTATTAACAGCCTCTTTCCACAAAGATGCTTCAGGACCTGTCATTGCTGCCTTAAAGATTTGAGGTTCATTTTCTAACAAGTATGTCAGAAAATCTGGACCAATAGACTTTGATGTTCTCACTCTCTTACTTCGTCTTGGTTCATCATCAGTTAAATCCTGTTGGTCGAGACCATTACTAGTCTCTTGTATTTGATTGTCATTAGTCTCTTGACTTTGTGTACAATCATAAGTTCTCTTCTGTGAACTTAATTCCTGTCCTTTCTTGTAAGGAAAGACATGTTCAAAAAAAACACAGCATTCCTTGACTCTATAATAGTGTTCACATTTATATCAGGTATTTCTGATTTATAAGTCAGAAACCGATATGCACTACTATTCTGAGCATAACCAATAAACACACAGTCTACTGTTTTTGGTCCAATCTTAGTCTTTTTAGGAACAGGAACTTCAACTTTTGCCAAACACCCCCACACTTTGAAGTATTTGTAAGAAGGCGGTCGACCTTTCCACAATTCATAAGGAGTGCTGTTGGTTTTCTTGTGGTGTATTCTATTAAGAACATAATTAGCAGACAATATTGCTTCCCCCCACAAGTTTTGTGGTAAACCTGAACTTAGTAACATGGCAATCATCATTTCTTTGAGGGTTCTATTCTTCCTTTCAGCAATTCCATTTTGCTGTGGAGAATAAGGGGCTATAGTTTGGTGAATAATGCCATGTTGTGCACAAAATTCATTTAATGGTTCATCATATTCACCACCCCTATCACTTCTAATATAAATCAATGAATTTTAAAACAAATTCAAGAAAAAACCAAAATAATTATGACTACTCAAGTCAGAATTAATGTTTTGACAAAATCATATCCTCATAAAAATTTTTGCCTAAGAATCAAACAATTCAAAAACCCATTTGATTGTATACATTCTTGCAACTCAATAACAAATAAATGTCACTGTCATAAAATATTTGTGACAGAAGAAAATTAAATTATCTCAACTAATGTAAGAGATACACCCCCATATTAATAAAATGGTTCATGGTTTAACAAATTCTACTACGCAAGTAAAATAATTATTAATGACATCTTATGTCACATAATTCAATAATCAACATAAAAGATTTCTTAAAATACTCCCAAATCATTGGAAGCCTAATGTACCTAATGAATTGTACTCATCCTGATATAGCTTATGCTATCAGTAAATTGAGTAGGTACACTAGCAACCCTAGAGAAGACCATTGGAAAGCGATCATTCGGGTTCTTAGATATCTAAGATTTACTCGTGATCATGGTTTGAACTTTACTCGATATCCAGCAGTACTCGAAGGTTATTGTGATGCCAATTGGATATCGGATACTAAAGATTCAAAATCCACTAGTGGATATGTCTTTACTCTAGGAGGCGCTGCTGTTTCTTGGAAGTCCACGAAACAAACTTGCATCGCACGATCCACAATGGAATCTGAGTTCATTGCTTTAGACAAAGCAGGTGAAGAAGCAGAATGGCTTCGTCACTTCTTAGAAGACATTCCAATGTGGCCAAAACCTGTGCCAGCTATTTGCATTCATTGTGATAGTCAATCTGCAATAGGCAGGGCACAGAATCACATATATAACGGTAAGTCACGACATATTCGTCGTCGACATAATACCGTAAGGCAATTGTTGTCAAACGGAATAATCTCAATAGATTATATAAAATCTAAAGAGAATATTGCGGATCCGTTAACAAAAGGTTTGACAAAAGAGCTAGTGTATAGTTCATCAAAGGGGATGGGATTAAAGCCTATTACATAAGAGTCGTCATAATGGTAACCCTACTTATATGACTGGAGATCCCAAGAACTAAGTTCAAAGGGACAACTAAGTTATGTATGGCTCGCCAGAAATCACCAAGGGATTAAAATTCCTACCCATTCCTATGGTGAGAGTGATATCTGTAACATATGTTGTCTGCAGGGGTATAAGGATAAGTTTTGCTTTTAATGATTACTTATATCTTGATTAAGGCATAAAATCAAGACGAGTATAAGGAGATACTCACAATAAGAATCACCTATATGAGTGTTGAACTGGGGCCGGTTCTATGAGAATGAAGAGGCTAAATTCTCTAGAAACACTTATGAAAACCAGGCGCGTTCAAGGCCAAAATGAACACAACAGTGATAACCACGATGTGTTAGAAGATATTTTGTGTGAAATCTATTGTCTTGGCTTACACAAACGGCTGAACAATTCAAGGCATCGCGTCCATTGGTTAGCCAGTAAGTCCGATAGGCTATCACTAGGGAAGGTTCAAGGCCGAAAACTACCTATCCCGATGCAAGATATTTTCGACTTATACTCTTTCGTAAAAGTCTGCATATTGTTGCATTTCCGTTGTCATCAAATTCCATTCATGTGGGGGATTGTTGGAAATGGTAGAAAAATTCTGGGTAAAACCAGAATTTTTTCTCAAGTTTGGTCTATTTTTTAGGTGGGCCCCGAGCATCGATTTACTCGGGTCAAAGTGATAACGCGTTCTATGCCGCGTTGTGATTCACGTGGTATGTTTGGTTGCTCAAAACCATTACCGAGTGAATGGGAAATTGAAGCCAAAGTGTGCTCCATGGAAATGGAGTTATGGTGGAAATTCCTTAAGGTTGTAAATTGGCTTGTCCCACATTGATTTGGTGGGAAGTTTTGAAAGGGTTTATAAGGCTTAGGGTGAGATACTTGGGGTGTGCCCCAAGGGGTACCCAGGTGTTTTAGAGGGAGAGGTTATGGGCAAAATGGGCTAGACCCATTGGACCCAAAAATCACCACACGCGCATGCCGCCGCAGGCGTCCGTCCGGTTGGACGGGCTGGGCTGGGCCTGGGCTTGGGCGCGGGTGCGTGGTGTGTGGTTGGGTTGGGCTTCTAATCTTTTTGGGCCAAAAACATTTGAATTTAATTTTATTTTTTGGTAAAATAAAATCCAGAATTCAAATTAAACTGATTTGGATTTTCTGTACATCCAAACAGGGCCCTTCCCGTTTTCAAACAGAATTAAACTGGTTTGTATTTACTGCTCATCCAAACAGAGCCCTTCCCGTTTTTTATCTGTTTGATTTATTAACCCAACAGATTCAAATCTGTTTAAATTTGAAACTAACAGGTTTCATACCTGTTCAATTCAAAACCAAGAGTCACCTTTACATCTATAAATAGACTAGCCTCCCATTTGGATTTCACTCGAATTTTCGTACTCCATCCTCTGCTTTAAATCTCTGTATTTTGCTGCATTTTATTTCTGAAAGAAAGAGTGTAAACACTTACTGTGTTCGTAAGGCAAACAATTTGTAGTGCTGCTATTGTTTGTGGTAAGATCATTTCATCCTGAGAGATAGACGTCCAAATTCTGAAAGCACCGTGGAGAGGATGAATCTGTCTTAAGGACACAGTATTAAGCACTGGACTTGATCAGAAAAGTTATTCAAATAAATTAACCAAGTAAGTTGTTTAATTTTATTCTGTTTTTTATTTGTTTATTTAATCAGATTTTATTTTGTTTTTGTAACAAAATAAAATCTGTGGTTTTATTTATTTATTTTTATTTCGAGTTTGATTTTTGTAATCAAACAAATTCTCTCCTTTTCTTTATTTCTTTATATTCTTGTTGTTGTTTTGTACACAACAGAATTTAATCTTTTTAAATACAGTGAAGATTGTCCAACAATATTCGCACCAGACGAAGCAAGGTGTGCATGGAAAAACAAAATCTTAAGGTAATTTTCTAAATAATAAATATTTTGTAGATCTAAGAATAGTGATACAAGCTGAACTAATATTCACCGAGAGTACGAAATTACGCTTTCTACTCGTTAAAAGGCTTAAAAAGTATTCGCACCAGACGAAGCAAGGTGTGCATGGAAAAACAAAATCTTATGGTAATTTTCTAAATAATAAATATTTTGTATTTTAATTTCAAATATTACTATTGTGATTAATCCATGTCATCTACAAGAAATATTATTTTATTCCACATCATCGTGCCTAGTCATTAGTGCACCATTAGGGGTCCTAGAAATATTGGGAAGTAGTCACCCTTCAAGAATAAAGGTTGAGACTACCAATATGGGCTATCATCGATGAATCTAGTGTACAAAAATCTTGTGTACAAAAAAGTTCTGATGAGGAGATAATAGGATACAAAATGATAAGTATCCCTATTGCCAATAAATTTTCATTAAAAATATTGATCGCAGACCACCAAAGCCTAAAAATGATTTATCTTGATAATCTCTCCATGACATTAAATACGAAATTAGTGGAACGAGGATTATTCGGAGAGAAACTACAAAAAGCAATAGAAGAAATAATCCAAAAAATAAATGAAGATATGAGTAAACAATCTCATGAAATTTTTGACTCATAAATATTTTGATAAAACTTTCTTTTGATTTTTAAGAAATTTCTTTTATTTTTCTTAACTCTTTAGATATTTCCTTACTCACATCCATTAGACTATTTAATAGTCATGTGATTTCAGTTTTACTATTTCCGTGATCAAGATGTATACAATTTTTTACGTCTATTATATCTTGCATTAAATAATGAATTTCCATGTTTAAGATTTTTTGCAGATTTTGATTTCTAGGCTCTAATACCAAGATTGAGAATCTCACAATGTCTTTCAAGTGAAAACTAAATTTTACAAAATTTTACTTAAACTTAAAAACTTAACTATAAAGTTGTACTAAATTTTAAATTATACTAAATTTAGGGCCACTTTGTGATTTATGAAATTTAAAGTTAGTGAAAAGATGAGTTGGATTGTTTGGTGAATGGAAAGATGAGGTGGATGATTACGTGGAATCCCACCCAAGTGGTTCTCTTTTAGGTATGAAAGACTGGCGGTCTCAATTTTTATTCTACCATCTAGAGTGTGGCTAGGTCTTGTAAAACTAAAGTCAAGAAGCTAAGTCTTATAAGTGAGCAAGAGTGTTCTTTTTACCCTTCTTGTAATCTCTGTAGTTTTTCTAGTATTCAATAAAAGTTTTCCATTTCCAAATACACTTTGTCTGTTGTCTTTTAATTTTCTGGAGGTCTGAGAGTAGTGATACAAGTTGAACTAATATTCACCGAGAGTGAGAAATTACACTTTCTACTTGTTGAAAGGTTTGAAAAGTATTCTCAGCAGACGAAGTAAAGAGGGTATGGAAAAGTAAAATCTTAAGGTAGTTTTCTAAATAATCAATATTTTGTATTTTAATTTCAAATACTATTACTGTGATTAATCCATTTCATCTACAAGAAATATTATTTTATTCTACATCATCGTGCCTAGTCATTAGTGCACCATTAGAGGTCATAGAAATACTGGGATGTGGCATCACCCTTCAAGAATAAAGATTGAGACCACCAATCTGGGCTATCATCGACAAATCTAGTGTAGAAGAATCTCATGTATGAGAAAGCATTGATGAGAGATAATAGGATACAAAAAATAAGTATCCCTATTACCAATAGATATTCACCAAAAATATTGATCACCGACCACCAAAGCCTAAAAATGGTTTCTCTTGATAATCTCTCCATGCAATTAAATACAAAATTAATGGAACCTACTAGATTATCTGGAGAAGAACTCCAAAACGGAGTCGAAGAAATAATCCCCCCCCCCCCTCCCCAAAAAAAAAATAATAATAATGAAGATATGCATAAACAATCTCATGAAATTTTTGACTCATAAATCTTTAAAAAAAACTTTCTTTTTGATTTTTAAGAGATTTTTTTATTTATTTATTTCTCTTAACTCTTCAGATATTTAAAAAATCATGATTTTTTATTTTTGCAAATATTTATAGTTTCCTTACTCACATCCATTAGACTACTTAATAGTCACGTGGTTTTAGTTTTACTATTTCTGTGATCAAGATGTATACAATTTTTTACATCTATTATATTTTGTATTAAACATTTTATTTTCATGTTTCAAATTTTCCTAGATTCGAATTCTAGGCTCTAATACCAAGATTAAGAGCTCACAGTGTGTTACAATTGAAAACTAAATTTTACAAAATTATACTAAAACTTAAAAACTTAACTATAAAATTATACTAAAGTTTAGGGCCATTTTGTGGTTTATGAAATTTGAAATTAGTGGAAAGATGAGTTGGATTGTTTAGTGAATGGAAATGTGAGGTGGATTATTAGGTGGCATGCCACCCAAGTGGTGCTCTTTTTAAGGATGAAAGATTGGCGATTTCAAAATTATTCTACCATATAGAGTGTGGCTATGTCTTCTAGAAGTAGACTCAAGAAATTGAGTCTTAGAAGTGAGAAAGAGTGTTCTCGCTATCTTTATTGTGATCTCTGTAATTTTTAGAGTATTCAAAAAAGTTTTTCATTTTTAAACACACTTTGCCTTCTGTTTTTACTTTTATATAGATCTGATAATAGTGATACAGGCTGAAGTAATATTCATCGAGAGTAAGAAATTATACTTTTTACACGTTGAAAGGCTTAAAAAATATTTGTATCAGCTGAAACACGGTGTGCATGAAAAAGTAAAATCTTAAGGTAATTTTCTAAATAATCAATCTTTTGTATTTTAATTTCAAATATTATTATTGTGATTAATCCATGTCATCTACAAGAAATATTATTTTATTCACATCATCGTGCCTAGTCATTAGTGCGCCATTAGGAGTGATAGAAATTGTAATTCCCCAAAAATAAATACAATACCCTAACCACAACATTAATAAGTAATAATAATGATAAAATAATTATCTTTCATTAGTTTCTAGGTAAGTTTACAAAAGAGTAACATATGCAAATATACATTCACAAGCTTATCCTTGAATCTATAGCATATGTTAAAATATAGAATGAACATCAAGTAAATAAGAAATGCCCTAAAGGCTTACTACTTTCCAAAATGATGCTTGGTTACAACAAAAGTAAATTTATATCTAATACAGTTAAAGGCCTTTGGCCAGTTCAAAACATGCACAATAATCAAACAAAATGAAGCTCTTGTTCTAAGTTCCCCCAAGCTATTGCCTTGGCGGAGGCATATCATCAGCATTTGAAAATGTTTTTCCCATATAGGGTGAGCCAAAGCCCAGTAGAAATAATCCAACACAGTATATGAATCTTAACAAAGATATAAGGTGATATGCATATGCAATGCTCATGCCAAAATATTTTATATTTTTTTCCAAAACCATGTAATGTTAGGTTAGTATTACAATTCATAAATCACTTTTTTTACGATAGAAAACAGGGCGGTGAATCACAAATCTCAAAGCAAATACAACTTTTTACGAAAATTTCGTCCGCAGAAAATCGTAAACCGGCACCTATATAAACGTAGGTTATACATGCACTACTATTGCCATTTCACGAAAATTTTGTTCGCGGGATCAGCACCCATGTAGACACGCGATTTTTAGGACTTTCACTATGGACAATCAAGCCAACTTATTTCAACGAAACAATACATACCTCCCAGATTCACCCATTTTTCTCAAAACAATGCCCATTTTCAATGTAGTAAATATGCACCAATGCTCAATGCAAAAAGATGAGACATTAGTTTTAATTCGCCTAATTATCATGCAATTTCTACATCAATCATAGCTATCTTCCACTGATAGCCACAAAACATATATTTTTAAATAGATAAACAATTTTCAATAAAGATAAACTTTCCAAATTTCAATATGTGACTGATAATATATATCCAACTCTACCATATTCATCAATAACAACCCAATTCCACATTTCCAACATCAATTTCATTATTTATATAAAATCAACATTTGAGACATTTTTAGAGACAAAATCCCTTTTTCTTCCAAACTCAATCACAAGTATCAAAATCAGCCATTTCATCACAAATCAACTTTATTTCCAACACCACAATCATTTCCAAGAATCCATTTCAAAACCCCGCTTTTGATTTTTAACCTAAAACCCTACGTTTGTCCAAAATTTCCAAAATCATAATGTCATTTTAGAAATAGCAAATATCTAAGTTAAAATTCATATTAGAGTGCCTAGAAATCCCGACCTCAAGCTTAGAAGATGAGAGAAAGAGTGAAGATACTCCAAAAAAACCCAAACCCAACTTCATTCGGATCAAAAGGAAGCCCACAACGTGCTCTACCTTTTTTAACAAAAGGGACACGGGTGAAGAACTCGATGGATCCAGATATGTTTGTGGAGAGAAGTAGAGTTTTAGGGAGAGAGAGGGTGTAGATCTAGGGTTTTGAAAACTTTAGAGAGAGAAAGAGGCAAAAAAGTGACTTAGAAAAGTGACCTTACAAATTGATATACACACAAATCGGATGAGCATCACTTGAGCGCCCAGACACAAAAATATTGGACCACTTGAGTGCAGGAATCACCGCTCAAGCTAAGAATACAAACTCCTAGAAGTTTTGCAGACAGAAGACCACTGCTCGAGCTCAACAAAGATAGCTCAAGCCAACACCGCTTGCGCGCAAGAAAGACTGCTTGAGCAAAAAATGCCAACTTCCAATATCTGTATAGGCCTGCAAAAGTACTGGAAGTTCACAAAGACCGCTCGAGCGAAGAAGCAGAATTCTAGGCAGCAACAGTTTGAAAAACAAGCAACCGACCTGTTTCAAACACAACCAACACATTCCAATAACCAATTCAAAAAGAAATAAGGGAAAACATGACAAGAATAGATATATAAGACAATGAAACAGAGATCCAAAATCTCGAATAGGTTGGGTCTAAACTAGAATCGCTATAACCTCCCCCTTAAGGAATTTCGTCCTTGAAATTTTAAACCAAACATTAAAACCATGTTTAAACCAATTATAACAATGATAGTAAATCAAATTCATCACCATAACCCATCCACCGGTCAGTCCTTTTATAACCATGATAAACAAGTTCCCAATACTGAATATACAATTCACATTTCCAAATATATATACAATGTTTATATTACATTAACAAGACAAGATTCTCAATACATATTCAAACATCAACAAACAAGTCTGGATACTTCTCACAAACTTCTGTCTCACGCTCCCAAGTGGCCTCTTCAACCCCGTGGGGTCGCCACAACACTTTTACCAAAGGAATCATCTTGCCTCACAAGACTTGGTCTTGAGTATCTAAAACTCTAACCGGTCTCTCCTCATACGAGGCATCCTCGTCTAACGCGTGTGATGGACCCAGCTCATACTTTCGAAGCATACAGATATGAAACACGTCATGAACCCCGGAAAGCTGTGGCGGCAAGGCCAAATGATAAGCTACCTCTTCAATCTACTCTAGGATCTCACATGGCCCAATAAATATAGGAGACAACTTCCTACTCTTCCAAAACCTTCAAGAAGACATGATCTTTCACCTCATAGGATAACGGTCTCCTCCTACTGTTGGTGTAGCTCTTTTGACAACTATGAGCCGTAATCAACCTCTTATAGATAAGTGCAACTTTCTTCGTGGTTTTCTAGACTAACTCTGGACCTATCATAGGTGCATTACCCACCTCTGTCCAATACACAGGAGATCTACATGGTCGGTCGTACAAGACCTTAAAAGGTGCCATACCAATACTTGATTGGAAGCTATTGTTATAGGCAAACTCCACTAAAAGAAAATGCCTCTCCCACGACCCATTAAATTCAAGAACACTACCCTGAAGCATATCTTCAAGGATCTAAATGGTACGCTCTGATTGTCCGTCAGTCTGAGGATGATAGGAGGTGCTAAAATTCAATCTAGTGGCCAAGGCATTCTGTAGGCTCTGCCACAACCAAGCCGTGAAACGCAGATCTCTATCCGAAATGATAGTCATAGGGACCCCATGAAGTCAAACTACATCCCTAATGTATAGATCAGCAAGGTAATCTATTGAGTCACTCGTGCGGATAGGTACAAAGTGCGTTGACTTGGTCAACAGATAAACTACCACCCATATGACATCATTACCCCCATTGAGTCCTCGGAAGACTCACAACAAAATCCACTGTGACATGGTCTCACTTCCATTCAGCCATAGGCAAGGGTTGCAACAAACCCGCTGGCCTCTGATGTTTGGCCTTCACTTGTTGACAAGGCACCTTGACATAAACACAGCTACATTCTTCTTCATCCCCTTCCATCAAAACTGGTGACTAAGGTCATGATAGATTTTTGTGCCTTCCGAATGCACCACAAGGCGCGAATGGTGAAACTCTCAGAATGTCTCCTCTCGGCAAGACTCCGGTACGAAAAGATGGTCAATATGTCTAACACTCGAGTCAGAATACACGTTCAAGCTCTTCTCTACCTTCCCATTAGATATCTTCTCCCAGAGGGTTTCTACCTCGTGGTCACCCCTTTTTTACTTCTATAACTCTATTCACCAATGTAGGTTGTGCAACTATCGAAAACAAAGCCGCCGACTCAACAGACTCACCAAGGTGCCAGTCAAACTCGTCAATAGTACCCAACATCTCCCATTCTCAGATGGTAATACTTGCCACACTGCTAAAGGACTTTCTACTCAAGGCATCGGCTACTACATTGGCCTTTCCTGGATAATAGTGTAACTCAAAATCATAGTCCTCCATGAATTCCATCCATCTTCTCTACCTCAAATTCCAATCTTTCTATGAAAACAGATATTTTAAACTCTTATGATCGGAAAAGACCTCAAATCTCTCACCATACAAGTAATGCCTCCAAATCGTCAGAGCAAAGATCACAGCTGCTAATTCTTAGTCATGGATAAGATAGTTCCTCTCATGTGTTTTTCAACTGACGTGAGCCATACGCTACTTTTTTCCCCTCTTGCATCAAGACACATCCCAAACCTTCTCGTGATGCGTCACAATACACAGAATAATCAAAACCCCTCTCTAGAATAATCAACACTAGAGCAGTGGTAAGTCTAATCTTAGGTTCTTGGAACGACTTCTCACAAGTCTCATTCCACACAAACTTATTTCCCTTCCTCGTCAATCTCGTCAAAGGTGAGGCTAGTCTAGAGAAGTCCTTCACAAATCAACGGCAATACCCGGCCAACCCTAAGAAACTATGAATCTCAAAGGCTTTCTTAGGTTGTTCCCAATCTTGCACTGCTTCTATCTTAGAAAAGTCTACGGTCACTCATTCGTCAGATACCACATGGCCTAAGAACTTCATTTCTTTCAACCAGAATTCACACTTTCCGAACTTAGCATACAGTTTGTGGGCTCTAAGCAACTCAAGTACAATTCGCAAGTGTTTCTCGTGTTCCTCTTTTGAAGGTGAGTAAATCAAAATGTCATTAACAAAGACAAATACAAAACGGTTTAGGAACTCTCGAAAGATTCGATTTGTCAAGTCCATTAACAAAGCCGGTGCATTTGTTAGCCCAAAAGGAATCACTAGAAACTCATAATGGTCTTACCATGTACGGAATGCCATTTTCTAGATATCCTCATCCCCCACTCTCAACTGATGATGGCCCGATCTCAAGTCTATCTTAGAGAAACAACAAAACTCCTTCAACTGATCAAACAAATCATCTATATGAGGCAATGAGTACTTGTTCTTAATAATTATCCAGTTCAACTTCCAATAATCAATACAAAGTCACAATGCACCACCTTTCTTCTTGGCAAAAAAAATCCCAAGGCGAAGTACTAGGGCAGATAACACTTTTATTTAACAATTCTTGGAGTTGAATCTTCAACTCACTCAGCTCAGCGGGTGCAAATCTATACGGAGCCATAGAAATCGATGCCATGCTGGACACTAAATCAATATAGAACTCAATCTCATGGTGAGGAGGCAAATGAGTGAGATCCTCGGGAAAGACATCCGGATATTCACAAACTATCCTTGGCAAATCAACTCAGACTTCATCATACTCACTACCCAAGAATGTTGCAAGAAGACAACTAAGCTCACTCTGACCTTGCAAATCATACATTGGCAACAAAACTCTATCAGTTGGGTTCCCTAGAAAATAAAAACAATCACCACTCGAGGTGCATACAGTAACCCTATTCTAGTAACAGTCTATAATGGCCCAGTACATGGACAACCAATCGACAGAATGGCATCAAAACTCGACATATCAGTTAATACAAATGAAAAAGGAAGTCGGCGTCCAGCAACCTCTATATCACAACCCCGACACCCCTGGTCCAAAACAACTTTACCGCTAACAGGTGACTCTACCCTGAGTGGAGATGCCAACCGAGCCACTTCTAATCCCAATGTCAATGCAAATGTAGACGAAATAAAAAAATGGGATGAAACCGTATCAATCAACATATTGGCAATAGAATTGCATAACAAGAAAGTATCTCTCACAACTGAAGGCGATAGCACTAAGTCTGGCGTGACAACAGCATACACATGCCCCATAGGTCTCTACTCCACCTGCTCACCCCTCGGCGCATAAGTATAATACACTAACTAAGCCGAAGAGTCTCCCTAATTGGCCCTTGAGGCCTGTGCTAACTGTGCAGACTGGTGGCTCTGTGTCTGCCTCGAGCCAGATGCACCAGGTGTAACACACCTGACTGAAAAAAAAAATCTCATCACGTGCCCTAACTACCCACACTGATAACAGGTAGATGACTGCCATCTCCCTTTACTCTGGCTTTGAGAATGAACTGTAGATGATGCAGATTATTGCCTTCTTTTTCTCTATGGGCAAGCTGGAGACTTGTGACCCAACTTGCCACACTTAAAACAAGAGAAACCTCCATGATTACCTCTCCCTGAACCTGAACTCGATACAGGAAAGGTGGATCTAGACTGTTCAGCCTGGGATTGCTGTGGGTTAAAACTCTTCTGCCTCTTACTGTCTCGGTTCTCCCCCTAAACCTCCTAATTCTTCTGCCTAGAGCCCTTTATCGTCTCCTCCTCAGTCTGAATCACGGTCTCTAAGTGAGCCGCCGTCTTCACAAGATGACCGTAATCCCTAATCATAGATGCGGCCACATTGAAAAAGAGTCCAGTCCTCAACCTCCTCTCGAATTTTAAGCAACGGCGTTCCTCCGTTGCTACTAATTCTGGTGCAAACCTCGAACAGTGGGAGGCAAAAACTTATCCTGGAAGGTGTTGACAAAGGCTTCTCAGGTCACCTTAATGCGCTCATGCTCATATTTCCACCATTCACCCACATCTCCCTTTAGCTGGAAGGATGCCAAGGTCACTCTCAGCCCATTGTCCTCGATGCCAACCATTTCAAACGTCTACACCATCTGTTCTAGCCACTTATCCACTTTCAATGGCTCCTTAGGATCACCTAAAAAATCATCCAGATTTGACCGGAAAAACTCCCTCTTCAAGAATAACAACTCTGCTTCAGCAACTTAGGCCTAGACTTGATTCTTAGCCTTGAGAATATCCATAGATTCCCGCAAAGCTCCGGCCATTTCACGAGCCAAAGCGCCCATAGCCTGTTGACCCATTGGTTCGGCCATATTGGCCTAACCGACCTCTTCTTCTTACACCGGAATCTCATTCAGTAACGATACTTCCGGCCATCTGGGCCTACTACGCCCACCACCACACCCACGTCTTAACACCCTAATGAAGGTAACACAAGAGATTAGCACATTTACAAATATGTCAAAACTAACTCACTTGCGTTCTATGGCAATGAACAACAGTAATTCACTTCACATAGGCACGTAGTCACATAAACACATACAAATTTCCTTCCCAGATAATGATCGTCCCACAACATTGCCAGAGTTTTAATTAGAAATAGTAGTGATCAAGTGCTCTTCTAACAGGACTTCTAGAAAACTCGTAGACCCAATCAATATCTTAGAAATTAAATCACATAACCATAGAATCACATAAACATGTTATCACATAGCATACCATACATACAAATATCTCTATCAAACGAGATAAACCCATTGTGGTAAAAACCACTTCTCACGTACCCAAAGTATTCAAACCCAGTACGCTCTGATACCAAGTTGTAATGCCCAATAATAAATATAATACCCCATCCACAACATTAATAAGTAACAACAATGATAAAGTAATTATCTTCCATTAGTTTCCAAGTAAGTTAACAAAAAAATAATATAAAGTCTATCCCTGAATCTATAGCATATGTCACATTATAGAATGAACATCAAGCAAATAAGAAATGCCCTAAAAGCTTACAACTTTCCAAGATGATGCTTGATTACAACAAAAGTGGAATTATATCCAATACAGTTAAAGACCTTTGGCCAGTTCAAAACATATACAACAATCAAACAAAATGAAGATCTTTCTCCAAGTTCCCCCAAGCTATTGCCTTGGCGGAGGCATATCATCAGCACCTAAAAATGTTTTTCCCACATAGGGAGAGTCAAAACCCAATAGAAATAATCCAACACAGTATATGAATCGTAACAAAGATATAAGGTGATATGCATATGTAATGCTTGTGCCAAAACATTTTATATCTTTTTCTAAAACCATGTAATGTCAGGTTAGTATCATAATTCATAAATCACTTCCTTTACGATAGAAAACAGGGCGGTGAATCACACTCTAGGAATCTCAAAACAAATACAACATTTCACGAAAATTTCGTTTGCGGGATTGGCATCCATGTAAACGTGCCATTTTTAAGACTTTCACTATGGACACTCAAGCTAACTTATTTCAACAAGACAACACATACTTCCCAGATTCACCCAATTTTCTCAAAACAATGCCCATTTTCAATGTACTAAATATTCAACAATGCTCAATGCAAAACGATGACAAATTACCATTAATTCTCCTAATTCTCATGCAATTTCTACAACAATCATAGTTATCCTCCACCGATAGCCTCAAAATAGATATTTCTAAACAGATAAACAATTTTCAATAGAGATAAACTTTTCAAATTTCAAGATGTGAGTGATAATACATATCAAACTCCACCATCCTCATCAATAACAACCCAATTCCATATTTCCAACATCAATTTCATTATTTATATAAAATCAACATTTGAGACATTTAGGGAAAAATCCATTTTTCTTCCAAAATCAATCCCAAGTATCAAAACCAACCATTTCATCACAACTTAACTTTATTTTCAACACCACAATCATTTCCAAGAATCCATTTGAAAATTCCTCTTTTGATTTTTAACCCAAAAGCCTAGGTTTGTCCAAAAATTCCAAAATCATAATGTCATTTTAGAAATAGTAAATATCTAAGTTAAAAATCATACTAGAGTGCGGAGAAATCTCGACCTCAAGCTTAGAAGATGAGAGAAAGAGTGAAGGGACTCCAACAATGCCCAAACCCAACTTTGTTCGAATCAAAAGGAAGTGCACAACATGCTCTACCTTTTTAACAAAGGGACACAGGTGAAGAACTTGACGGATCTAGGTGTATTTGTGGAGAGAAATAGAGTTTTAGAGAGAGAGAGAGAGAGAGAGAGAATGTGTGTAGATCTAAGGTTTTGAAAAATTTAGAGAGAGGCGAAAAAGTGACTCAAAGAAGTGGCCTTACGAATTGATATACGCACAAATCGCTCAAGCGCATGAAGTGTTGCTCGAAATACTGGGATGTAGAATCACTCTTCAAGAATAAAGATTGAGACCCCCAATATGGGCTATCATCGACGAATCTCGTGTGCAAGAACCTCATGTACAAGAAAGTTAATAAGATACAAAATAATAAGTATCTCAATTGCCAATAGATCTTCATCAAAAATATTGATCGCAGACCACCAAAGCCTAAAAATGGTTTCTCTTGATAATATTTCCATGACGCTAAATACGAAATTAATGGAACGAGGATTATCCGGAGAGGAACTCCAAAAAGGAGCAAAAGAAATAATCCAAAAAATAAATGAAGATATGAGTAAAAAATCTCATGAAATTTTTGACTCATAAATCTTTTAATAAAACTTTCTTTGATTTTTAAGAGAAATTTTTTTATTTCTCTTAACTCTTTAGATATTTCAGTAATCATGATATTTTGATTTCTATAAATATTTAAAGTTTCTTTATTCACATCCATTAGACTATTTAATAGTCCTGTGATTTCAGTTTACTATTTCCGTGATCAAGATGTATAAAAAAAAAAATTATCTATTACATCTTGCATTAAAATTGAATTTCCATGCTTAAAATTTTTCCTAAATTCGATTTCTAGGTTTTGATACAAAGATTGAGGGCCTCACAATGTCTGACAATTGAAAATTAAATTTTACAAAATTTTACTTAAACTTAGAAACTTAACTTTAAAATTATATTAAAGTTTAGTGCCACTTTGTAATTAATGAAACTTGTAGTTAGTGGAAAGATGAGTTGGATTGTTTGATGAGTGGAAAGGTGACGTGGATGATTAGGTGGAATGCACCTACGTGGTGCTCTTTTTAGCGATGAAAGATTGGTGGTCTCAATTTTTATTCTCCCATGTAGGGTGTGGCTATATCTTGTGGAAGTAAAATCAAGAAACAGAGTCTTATAAGTGAGTAAGAGTATTCTCTCTATCTTTCTTGTAATCTTTGTAGTTTTTCAAGTATTCAATTAAAGTTTTTCTTTTCCAAATACACTTTGTCTGCTATCATTTAATTTTCTAGAGGTCTAACAAGAGTGATGATATAAGTAGAAGTTATATTCACCTGAGTGCGAAATTATGTTTTCTACTCATTGAAAGGCTTGAAAAGTATTCACAACAGACGAAACAAGACGGATATGGAAAAGTAAAATCTTAAGGTAATTTTCTAAATAATCAGTATTTTTTTCAAATATTATTATTATGATTAATCCATGTTATTTATAAAAAAATATTATTTTATTCCACGCCGTCACCACATTATCATGCCTAGCCTAGCCATCAGTGCACAATTAGGGATTATAGAAATGATGGGATGTAGCATCTCCCTCAAATAATACTACTTGAGTCATTATCAAAAAATGAACCCTATTAAATTAAGTCATCAGAACCCACGCTACAACTCTAAGGTGGCTTTGGAAGAGCCAATTTATGTGTTATGGTGACATTTCATGTTCAAATTTATGGAGAGGTGTGGACTTGTGTAATAATCTAAATACTAAATCACTAACATAACATTACGCCCAAAAAGGAAAAAGAAAAAAAATGAAAGAAAAAAAAAAGAAGTCATTGACAGAGTACTGAACATTGAGAGAGAGAGAGAGAGAGAGAGAGAGAGAGAGAGAGAGAGAGCTCATTTGGGATTCACTAGATTTAGCATGAGTTCAGATACACCAAACAACACATTTTTCAGTCACAGACGCACAATTGGATAAGATTGAACTAAATTGAGAAAAAAAAAAGCTTTACAACATTCCACACCCAAAATTATTATTTTTAAGAAAAAATGAAGGGGGGAAAAGAAAAAAAAAAAGAGAGGCCTAAATTGGTAATTTGTCAATGAGACAAATAAAACTCTGCAAAGAACTCGAAACAAAAATGTTACAGTAATTTGGGTACTAAATTTTGAATATCATCTGATACATATTAACAATGAATTGATTTGTAGATAAAACCAGTTTTTTACAAATCATCGTCGCAGTCATTGGAGTCCTCTTCTTCTGGTATGGTCTCCAAAAGAGGAGACCTGGAAGTCTTTGTAGGGAAAATGATGAGGAGTGCTGGTGCAGCCTCTTCAGTTCAATACTTCAAATCTCTGATTGCTCTTGCCATTTGAATCGATGATCGAATAGCTTTGTATTTGGATTAGAGGAAAGAGACATATAGAGAGACAAAGAGAGATTGAAGATATGACAATTAGTTGAGCTGTTGAAGAAGAAGACCCTTCTTTTCTGAGGAGTTTTATTCTCAGATGTGGTGTCGGGAGTGAAAGATAAGTTGAGAGGTGAGTCCTCTTTTATAAATGCAGTGTGTGGGGTATGGAAAACGTGAGGGGGAAATACAGAGGGAAGAAGCAATCATGAAACCTTCGACAACGCCAAAAAAATGTAGAGGCATGTGCTAAATGTGTTTTTGATAAGTGGCCATTTGAGGTTCAATAATTTTGGTAACTAGATATTTTGTATCAGGATCTTTTGGAGTGGAATCCTGAAGTGATCTCTTAAAGTGAAAGATTCGACAGTTGAAAATAAACTTCACCAAAATCACATTATTTTGGTGAGTAATTTCAAAAAAAAATTCAGCTTTAATTTAAAACATCGACGTTCTACAAATATGAAACATTACACAGAGAGAGAGAAAGAGGACTGAGGAGGAGCTCTTCTCACCCACCTTGAGTCAATGACTTCCTATTGTAAAAACATAGGAATGAATATATTGTTTTATTGTAACAAAATCTACATTATTTCAACACAAAATCTATATTATTTCAACAACATTTGAATCAAAATTCAACGCCATTTCATCAACATGTTTGAGTAATATTTCACCAAAAAATCCAGCAACAATTCAACTAAAATTTCAGAAAAAAATCTGCAAAATTCCATCAACATTCAGTGAAAATTTCAGCAACAAAATCTGCATTATTTCTGTTAGTATATTATTTTAATGTTAGTGTAATGCATAACTTTAATACACCTTTACAGAAAGCTTGCTCCTTTCGGCCACTTTCGGTTTGCTTTCATAATGTATTCATAATGTATGTCTGTAATCCTCTCTGTATGGGTGATTTTCTGACCACACTGCCCGCCTAGTAATCAGCTGGAGAGCATCGGCAGAATAGATGGTTTCAGCTAACCTGCAACAGAAAGAAAAGGCTCCGGCGGTGGCTCTTCCACCCGGGGGCACTCTGACGATCAAGTCAGTATATCTCTCAAAGATAATCAAGTGCTAAACTCACTACTCAAAGCATAAAACTGCGTACCTTAGACCCACGGGGGTGCCTCTCTTTTATAGCCAACTTAATTCTGATCCCACTAGAAGCCTGACTTCTATGGACTCCCATTCAGTGCTTACTTAGGATTTCACAAGAGATAAAAATAAACTCCCTAAGAGCTTTATCTTTATCTTAGCAAAGTTTCCTCTTTACTCTAGGACTCTTGCCCTTTATCCATTTATCTCGAATTCCGATATCTTCGGAGATAACCTCGGCTTTTTCGAGATAACCTCGGCGTCATAACCAAAACACGTGGCACCTCGGCTGACACGTCGGCGTCACCTTGCCACGTGTTGGTATTCAGAAAATACATCCCCACAACTGCCCCCTAGGTTCTATTACCTCGGCATTCTGAGGTGATGGAACCTATATTTGTATTTTCTTCTAGTAAATTGGCTTAAAATTTAATAGCCGAGATCATTCATTTCAGGTCGACATGCTTTCCCTAAAAAATCAAGATTTTTAAGGGCCTTCTTACGCGCATGCGCTGTCATGCACTTCAACCCAACCGTTTTAGCCACGCGTTTCCCTCTTACTGATCCGTACACATGACGCGCCTGTTAGCCGCCTCGTTCTTTATGTGCGCCGTCTGACGCCCTCGTTCTTCTAGGGGTATTGATTGCTTTTGCCGCCGTTTCTGTTTAATCAAAAACTTTTTCCCTTTTTTCCGTCTCTTCACTTTTTCATTCGAATCTCCTACTATCTCTTTCTAGCTTTCGAAACCCTCCACTGCTCAAGCTTCCAAAGCTCTGCAACCTTCTCCGTTCACCCCTTCCAGCGAGATTTCCACCGATCTTCTGCTCCTGCAACCGTCATAGTACATCGGCAAATCCCTTTCTGGCTTCCCTTTTTTTGGTAAGCGCCTGTTCTTTTCGTTTTCAGTTTCCTGATGTTTCTTCTTCTTTTTTTGCTGTCGCCATTACTGTACTGTTTCAAACTTTTTTAATTCATAAATCATACATCTGAATGCATTCATCCATGATTTTGCTTTTGCCCATATTTTGAACACACGCACTGTTTCGCCACTTCTTTGCACTTTTGCCACTGTTCTTGGCCATATACTCTTGTATTCTTCATGTTCTTGATAGCCCATCTCAATTCTTGTTTCTGAAACTTTTTTTTTGTTTTCTGTTTTTTGTATCTTTTCTAGATTCTTGCTTTCAATCCATGTTTCCATAGATTTAGGTCTGGGATTTGTCTGTAGAACCCATAACTTAGGAAAAAACTAAAACTTGCCCCTACCTTATTGTTTGCCGAGGTCCCAATAACCTTTCAAAAATATCTTCTGAGACCCACCTTCTAAGATTAAGCTGATATCATGGGTATGTGGAAACATAGGGTAAATACCCCCTCCAAACTAGATTACTTTAGATAGGAGTTTGAGATCCCAGCCGACGTCCATTTGAGGTTGGCTGGGGATGATAACTCCATGATGCCCACTGCCGACTCCATGCCTTTTCCCGTAGTCGCCTTTATCAAGTGTGGACTTCGGCTTCCATTGAACATTCTGTTTCGTGAGGTTCTCCATTACTATAAGTGTAACCCTGTGCAACTGGCCATTAATTCTTACCGAGTGATTAATGGTGTTATAGCCCTAGCTAAACAAGAAAACGCTAGGATCACCCTTGCCGACATCCAATACTGCTATACCATGTGTGGCCTTAACTTGAAAGAAAAAGGCTACATTTATTACCTTAAGCCGAGGTCCACAGCATTCAAAATTGTAGCCGACCTCCCAGACTCCAACAAGGGAGCTGGTGACGATTATTTCATTACCTCGGGGAACTGGGAGTTCGCCCCAGATGAAGACCTCCATCTCTTCCCTCTCCCACGATCAATCTTTATAGAGGGTAATGGTAAGAGCCCTGCATTCATACTTGTTTTACTTTTAAAGTCTTGTATACTTTATCTGTTTCTTAATGTCTGCTTTTGTCTTTGCTTTTGTAGTTCTTCCTCAGCCGTCAAAAAACTTTCGCCAATCCTTTGTTCCCAGTATTTAAAGAAATTACTGGACCTGCCAATTCAGAAGCGAAAGGCACCCCTGCTTCTCAACTTCATCCCAACATACAAATCAGCTCTCCCCGACGTCCCCAGGAAAAAGAAGAAGAAGAGCTTATCTCCTCTCTCTGCTACAACTCTTCCAGCTACATCAACATCGCGAACAGACCAAGGATCAACCTTTGACCCAGCAGAACAGCCGTCGACCTCGGCTCCATACCTCATTCCACCATCCCAAAGAAAGCGTCACCGATGTCTTGTTCTTACAGCCGAGATGGGTCGCGCAAAACCAATTGCTAAAGACCTCCTAGCCAACATTCCATCATCTATTGACGAACAACCAACACAAATCCAACCTCCAGCAAAACCAAAAAGAATAAAAAAGGCTCAACCAAAGGCCAAGGTAGCTCAGGTTGAGTCTGAAGACACTCTGCCTATCTCAAAGTTGGCTGAGAGTGATAAATCTCAGCCTTCTGCTGGGAAGAGGCGCTCTGAATCTCAACCATTAGAATCCCAACAACCAAAAAAGCCGAGGTCTTCCTCCGCCATAACTTCGGGATCAAAAAAGCCCGATGCCCCCTGGGCCCCCACAATTACTTTGAAAGACAAGCCTGTCATGGCCAGTGATAGTGCTGATGATATAAACGTCGGCGTCGCACTCAGTACCACCCTGCTTCTTCCAGGCGACCTGGAGCGAAACGCCCAGTATAGTGAATATGAGAACTATGCTTTAATGCTTCAACACTCTGTTCAGGTAAATGTCTTCTACTTGGTAAATTTTTCTCTCTCTTTATTTCACACTTGGAATATTCTTTAATACCTCTATTTTCTTTCAGGCCATCCAACATGCCCACTCTTTCTCAATGCAGTCTTTTGAGAACAGGGAGAGGCTTGCCGAGATGAAGAGGGAGGTCTCCAGCCTCCAAAAGACCAACAAAGGCCTCCAGTCAAAAATGAAGAAACTGGAAGACCAAGCTGAGGAAGCTATCAAGGCTCAGACCGAAGTCGAAGAAAAGGCTGAGGCTGCTGAGGCCATTAGGAAAGTGGCCGAATCGCAAAGGAGAGAGGCCGAGGAAAAAATGGCCCAAGCTGAAAAAGAGCTTCAGGAGGCCCTGGCCACCAAAGAAGCTGAAATCAAAGACGCTGACGAAAAGGCGTACTCACAGGGTATGGCCGACGTTACTGAGGCCTACGAAAAACAAGTGAAGGAGGCATGCAACAAGGGTTTCACCCTTGGTTGGATGTCCCTTCTTAAAAAGCTTAATGTTCCTGATGATTCTCCATTACAGAAGGCCGACGCCATTCCTTTGCCATTTCCTCCAGCCCCAACTCCGAGTGAAGATGTCGGCGAATCTGATGCCGAGGATGAAGCCGAGGAGGAAGAGGACGAGGCTTTGATTAGAAAATCAAAAGATGTTGATGGGGCCAAGTCCCCTCTTCAGAGTAAGCAAGTCCTAGACTTGACTCATGATGAAGAAGGCGATGAGGTTGTCCAAGAAGCTGTTCCCGACATCGCACCAGCCGACATCCCTTCTGAGGTCAAGACTGTTGAAGAAACTTTGCAAGAAGTTGACGCCGAGATAACGGCAAAGAAGGAGGCCGAGGTGGTATCTGATCTTCAAATTCAACAATCTGGAGGAGAGGAGCCTTAGTTTTATGTTCTTTTTTTTACTTGTATTTTGTTGCTTCTTTATCTTTTGGAACAATGTATGTTTTTTGTGTGGTCGATGTGCCCTTTGGTGAATGAATATAACTTTTCTTTTCTAAGTGCTTGCACTCCTGTCTTTTCTTTTTTGTCTTTGCATGATTCTATACTTAGTATATTCTGCACATGTACACTCTTCCTCCTTTGTGTAACTTTCTCGGGGTGACACATCTCGGTTATGCCTACCGATGATATACCTCGGCAAGTCTCTTGTCTTTGATTTATCTTCATCTTGTAAATTGCTACAAATTTCAACAAGTGAAAATAAACAATTATCTCGGTTTAACTTTAACTTGTAAATTGCTACAAATTTCAACAAGTAAAGATAAACAATTAACTCGGCTTAACTTCAACTTGTAAATTGCTACAAATTTCAACAAGCGTTAAGCATTACTTTGGTTTAACTTCAACTTGTAAATTGCTACAAATTTCAACAAGTGAAGATAAACAATTATCTCGGCTTAACTTCAACTTGTAAATTGCTACAAATTTCAACAAGCGTTAAGCATTACTTTGGTTTAACTTCAACTTGTAAATTGCTACAAATTTCAACAAGCGAAGATAAACAATTATTTCGGCTTAACTTCAACTTGTAAATTGCTACAAATTTCAATAAGTGTTAAGCATTACTTCGGTTTAACTTCAACTTTGAAGTAAATTGTCACAAATTTCAACAAGCGTTAAACATTACTTCAGTTTAACTTCAACTTGTAAATTGCTACAAATTTCAACAAGTGAAGATAAACAATTATCTCAGCTTAACTTCAACTTGTAAATTACTACAAATTTCAACAAGCATTAAGCATTACTGTCTTCTCTCTGCCCCCAATGTGAACCTGAGTTCCACTTGGGTTCTCATTATTTCAAAAACAATCATTATGCATCTTTTATCAATTTACAAGTCTTTGGAGAACTCTGCTAAAATTTTATTGATGATGTTGGTAATGAATAACAAGGAACATGTAATGATAAAAAAATTTCAAATTACAAGTGTTCCAGGGTCTTGGCAATGCTTTGCCCTCATTATCTTCAAGTCTGTATGCCCCATTGCCCAATACCGAAGTGATTCTGTAGGGCCCTTCCCAGTTTGGGCCAAGCTTGCCCTCTCTGGGATCCTTCTTGTTGCCAACAACTTTTCATAGAACTAGGTCGCCGACTTGAAAATCCCTTGGATTGACCTTCTTATTGTAAGCTCTAGCAAGCTGCTGCTGGTACGTTGCGAGCTGAATTGCAGCTTTTTTCCTTCTTTCTTCTAAGAGATCCAGATCTCAGGCTAGAAGTATGTCATTAGTTCCATTCTCTACTCCCCGGGTTCTGATTCCTGGGATGCCGACCTCCAGTGGAATGACTGCTTCTGTGCCGTAGGCCATGGCAAAGGGGGTTTCCCCTGTTGATCTTCTCGGCGTAGTTCGATATGCCCAGAGTACATTGGGCAACTCGTCTACCCATTTTCCTTTTGCTGCCTGCAGTCTCTTCTTTATTCCGTCCAAAATTACTTTGTTGGATGCTTCGGCTTGCCCATTACTTTGGGGAAAACTTGGTGTTGAAAAGTAATTCTTTATCTTGAATTTCGCACATAAGTTCTTGATAAGTTTGCTGTCAAACTACATTCCGTTGTCGGCAACTATTGCTCTTGGAATACCAAATCTGGTGATGATGTTTCTCTATATGAAATTCTTAACGTCCACATCTCGGATTTTGGCAAGAGGTTCCGCTTCTATCCACTTCGTGAAGTAATCTGTTGCTACCAGTAAGTACTTCCTTTGCCCAGTTGCTTGGGGTAACTGCCCAATGAGATCCATGCCCCATTGGGCAAATGGCCATGGACTGGATACAGGGTTCAGGTCAGCAGCTGGCTGGTGTATCAAACGTGCGAACCTTTGGCATTGTTCACACTTCTTCATGTAGGCTTCTGCATTTTTTTGCATGTAGGGCCACCAATACCCGTAGGTAATGGCCCTGTGAGCTAGTGATCTGCCCCTAGCGTGGCTTCCACAAATCCCTTCATGAATTTCGTATAGAAAATCTTCCACCTACAAAGGGTGTACGCACCTTAAAAGGATTCCAGTGATGGACCTTCTGTAGAGATGTCCGTCCGCTGTCAGACTGAATCTTGCCGACTTCAATCTGACCTTGTGTGCCTCCTTATGGTCTTCTGGCAGCTTTCCCTTTTTCAGGAATGCAACAATTGCATCCATCCAGCTTGGTCCCAAGTCCACACACATTGCTTCTTGCTCCGTGATTGGTTGTTCTATGCTCGGGCTTGACAGATAGTCAATCATTATTGTTCTTGTTTTTCTAGTTTGTATTGAGCTCGCCAAGTTGGCCAATGCGTCGGCGTGGTTGTTATCATCTCGGCTGACTTGAAGAAGTCGGCAGTTGCGAAACAAGGCTGCTAGCCTGATGACTTTCTTGGCGTATGCCGACATTCTCTCATCTCGGGTTGCAAACTCTCCTGTTGTTTGATTTACTATAAGTTGTGAATCACAAAAAATTATTACCTCATCTGCTTCTGTTGCTACTGCTAGCTTTAGTCCTACAATTAGTGCTTCGTATTCTGCCTCATTGTTTGAGGCCTTGAACCCCAATCGAATAGACTATTCCAATATCTCCCCATCAGGAGATATTATCACTACTCCTGCCCTTGCTCCTTGTCGGTTTGAACTCCCATCGACAAATAGGCAAAAGGAGTCGCTGATGTAAATGCTGCAGGGTCTGAGTTTTTCCTTTTCTTGTTCTTTTGCCTTTGGCTGGGCTTCTCCTTGTTTGCTTGGACCTTGTTCATCTTGGCTCAACGGAGCCTGATGTTTGATGGATTCTGGTGTGAATTCGGCCACGAAGTCGGCCAAAACTTGGCCCTTAATTGCTGTTCTTAGTCTGAACTCCAGGTCGTACTGGCCCAAGGCCACTGCCCATCTTGCTATTCTTCCAATTAAGTCTCCTTGTTGTAGCAAGGACTTTAGTGGGTGCTCTGTTAACACTATAATCTTGTGCGCTTGAAAGTAATGGTTTAGCTTCTTTGAAGCCATTACTAAGGCCAGCATTAGTTTCTCTAGTGGTAGGTACCTTGTTTCTGCGTCGGCCAAGGTTTTGCTTACATAATAAATAGCCTTTTGCTTCCCTTTTTCCTCTCGAATTAGCACGGCACTTATCGCGTGTTCTGAAACTGCTAAGTACAAAAACAGTTCTTTCCCAGGTTCAGGTGTGGAGAGGACTGGAGCCGTGGTCAGATATTTCTTTATGTCGGCCAAGGTGGCCTCACATTCTTCAGTCCATAGGAAGTCCGTAGCCTTCTTCACCAGGTTGAAGAAAGGTTTACATTTGTCTGAGCTTCGGCTTATGAACCTGTTTAGGGCTGCTGCCCTTCCAGTAAGCATCTAAACCTATTTTGCCGACGTCGGGCTTTTCAGCTCTAGGATGGCCTTGATTTGATCTGGGCTGGCCTCAATGCCCTTTCTTGTTACCAGGTACCCCAAAAATTTACCTGATCCAACTCCAAATGCGCACTTTGATGCGTTGAGTCGGAGCCGGTATGTTTTGAGTATATCAAAGACCTTTTTTAGGTCGGCAAGATGGCCCTTTGGTTCCTTGGTCTTTACGACCATGTCGTCAATGTAGACTTCTACTGTCTGGCCAATCAGGTTTTTGAACATCTTGGTTACCAACCTTTGGTAAGTTGCTCCTGCGTTTTTCAACCCAAAAGGCATTACCTTGTAACAATACAGCCCTTTCGGGGTGATAAACGCTGTCTTCTCCTCGTCTGGGGGGTACATGGCTATCTGGTGGTATTCTCTGTAAGCATCCAGGAAGCTCATCCTTCCATGTCCAGATGTGGCATCTACTAACTGGTCAATCTTAGGTAGAGGAATTCTGTCTTTGGGACAGGCTTTGTTCAGGCTTGTAAAATCTACGCAGACCCTCCATTTACTATTCTTCTTCTTTACCACTACTGTGTTGGATAGCCATGTCGGGTAATGAACTTCTCGGATGGCCCTGGCCTCCAGAAGTCTGTCCACTTCTTCCTCTACTGCTTTGACGTGCATCAACGTTGGTCTTCTGGCTCGTTGAATCACAGGTTTTGCCGACCTATCGACATTCAGTCTGTGGCAAGTGACCTCGGGGTCGATGCCAGGCATTTCGTAAGGTGTCCAGGCGAACACCTCAATGTTGGCTCTTAGAAAAGTCCCAACTCTTTTTCCTCTTCTTCGGCTAAGCCCGAGCCGAGAAGAAAGAAACGTTCTTCATCCCCATCCTGGACGAAGATTTTCTTCAATGCCTCTTCGCTTTTCTCGGCTGGTTCTTTGCTGACGTCTTCTAGGACTTCCACGTCCTCATCTTCAATTTCTGCCTTTTCTGGTTCTCGAATATTGCAGGTGGATTTCATTGCTGCTATGCAGCAATTCTTTGCCTGCAGTTGATCTCCTCTGACTTCTTCAATCCCATGCTCTGTTGGGAACCGCAGTAGTTGATGCAATGTTGAGGGAACTACCCCCATTGTATGCAACCATAGCCTTCCCAAGATGATGTTGTATGGCGAAGGTGTGTTAATCACCATGAATTCTGTTTTGATCTTCTTAGTGCCAGCCTGTACTTCCAAGCTTGTTGCGCCCAGCGGCCACGTCGGCTTTCCATTGAAGCCAATCATCGGGCCATTGGATTGCTCCAAGTCATCAGGATGAAGGCCCAGCTCTTTGTAACATCTAAGATACATGATGTCGCAAGAGCTGCCTTGATCAATCAGGATGCGTTTCACTTGGCACTCCCCAACCTGGAGGGATACTACCAAGGCATCATTATGTGGATGCTGGACCATCTCTAGGTCGGCTTCAGTGAAGGCTATCGTCGGTCCCTGGCATTCTTCAGGCTGAGGTCTTTTATGACGACACTGGTTTCCCCTCGTATGTCGTTTTCATTCACCTTTGAGTGAATTACGTTAACCACCCGCGGTGCTTGACGCGGAGCTGCTGGTGCTTGAGGCAATCTTGCTTGTTCTTCTCTAGTCCTGGCCTCATCAACAAGGTCCCTCAGATGTCCTTCCCTTACCAAGTCTTCTAAGTGTGCTTTTAGGGCTCTGCAGCCCTGAGTTGGGTGCCCTTCTTCATTGTGGTAGGCACAATGCCTACCGACGTTTCTCCTTATGAATTCCCCTGGTGTTCTTGTCAGTCCTCTAAAATGGGGTTGGTTTCGTATTTGATCCAAGACTTTGTGGATCGGGACTCGGAATATAGTTGTTACTTCCTGTTTAGCCTTAAATTCTGTTTCTTGTTTGGTCGGTCCGTTGTTACCTCGGCTTCGCTTTGGCGAGCCGTTTCCTTTCTCCTGCTTTGTTTCTTTATTTTCCGACGCATCCTCCTCGGCTCTGGCGTACTTCTCGATTCTCGCCATGAGTTCTTCCATGCTTTTTGGCAATGTCTTTGCCAAGGATTTTCGTAGTGGGCAGTCATCTTTCAGGCCGTTGTTGAAAGATACGACCGCCACCTCTTGGTTGGAATCAGGTATTCGATTGAAAACCTCGTAGTACCTTTTTGCGTAGGCCCTAAGGCCTTCATCCTTGGCGATTTTTAAAGCCATCAGTGCGTCGACCCTCAAGGGCTGTAGTTTATTTGTCACAAACCTGGCCACAAACATCTCGGCCAGGCCTTCCCAAGTCTTTACGCTTCCCTTTGGTAGTTTATGGAACCAATCTGATGCAATTTCTCCGAAGGATGAGGGGAATACTTTGCAGAGCAACGGCTCGTTCCCACTAGATAATGCCATTGAATTCAGGTATAGTCCAACGTGAAAGTTGGGATCTGACTTACCATCATATATTTGGAACCTCGGCATACTGAATCTCTTTGGTGTTTCAAATTTGCCCAATTCCACTGAGAATAGTGTCTTCGGCTTAATCGGGGATGTTACCTCGGCTTCAGCATTTTGTTGTTTCCTCTTGAGGTAATCTCTCAAGTCTTCTTTACTCCTCCCTGGAGCTCGGCTATCTTTGGACTTTAATCTTTTTGGCACACTACTTTCAGCCTCGTGGTGAGCTCGTTTTGATCTCTCTCCATGTGTTGTGTCAAAGCAGAGCGCCTGCCCTTGAACATGCCGATGTTCTTTAGGCTCTGTGTCCTTCATGTGATACATTCTTCGGGACTCCTCTCGTCTCGGCTCCTCTCGTCCGACTTCCCTGGAAGGTCGGTGAGAGTGTCTTCCGCTCCTGGCGTGCTGAGGGACTTCGGGAATTGTTCTTCCTCCTCCCTTCTGGGTATTAGTTGCTGGCATCGACGTATCCTGCAGCGAGTATGGTGGCTGCATGATATTGTTTTGCATCATGAAGTTGACGACCGACTGTAGGTCTGCCAACTTGTTCGCCAATTCTTTTACTTCATCATCCCTTCGTAGGTACCTATCCCTCTATACCTGAAGGTTGTCTTCGTGATAGTACTTGCCTTGGTCTGTCCTCTTCGAAGTGTCGCCCTCCTGGCCGACGTCTTTCTCTCCGTGGCCCTGGTGATGAGTTTCTGCATTATGATTGTCTCCTTCAATGTCAAGGTCAATTGGTCTGCCACTCCCAGCGGGAGTGTCGCCCCCAGTGTTTTCTTTCTGTCTGTTACTGGCCATCTATTCTTCTAAGTTTCCCACAGACGGGGCCAAATTGTGTGGGTGATTTTCTGACCACACTGCCCGCCTAGTAATCAGCTGGAGAGCACCGGCAGAATAGATGGTTTCAGCTAACCTGCAACAGAAAGAAAAGGCTCCAGCGGTGGCTTTTCCACCCGGGGGCACTCCGACGATCAAGTCAGTATATCTCTCAAAGATAATCAAGTGCTAAACTCACTACTCAAAGCATAAAACTGCGTACCTTAGACCCACGGGGGTGCCTCTCTTTTATAGCCAATTCAATCCTGATCCCACTAGAAGCCTGACTTCTATGGACTCCCATTCAGTGCTTACTTAGGATTTCACAAGAGATAAAGATAAACTCCCTAAGAGCTTTATCCTTATCTTAGCAAAGTTCCCTCTTTACTCCAGGACTCTTGCCCCTTATCCATTTATCTCGGATTCCGATATCTTCGGAGATAACCTCGGCTTTTTCGAGATAACCTCGGCGTCATAACCAAAACACGTGGCACCTTGGCTGACACGTCGGCGTCACCTTACTACGTGTTGGTATTCAGAAAATACATCCCCACACTCTCCTATATAAAGGAGCTCCTAAACATTGTTAGAAATATCAATATATACATAATTTATTCTCTCCCTTTCTCTATACAATTATTCTAACATAGTATTAGAGCTATAAGATTTAGGCCTGTATTTCTTTCTCACTGGCGGGCAGCTGGCCGACAACTTTGCCTTCGCTGCCCGCTGGAGATTTCTACGCATACCTTCACTCCGCTGCATCTTCCAACAAGATCCTCTGTGTGTTCAGATTTTTGTATGCAACACCATGGTCGTTCATGAACTTCATCCCTTCTGCCACGTCCGCAGCAATCCTTATAATTTCTTTAGTCTGGAGCTTCTTGGTCTTCAGCATAATATCATGAATTGACCCACCTTCCATGCTCATCGAACTCTCCAAATCTCAAGACATCGTGGCCGGCGATGGCACCACCACCGTCGTCGTGATCGCCGGAGTTGAGGAGCACTCACGCTACAACCAAAACTTCTTTCTCTCTCTACCCCATCTAGGTCTCTCACTGAGTCAAGATGGACTTTTTCTCCTGCGAGTCAAACTCGGTCTGCCAGATCCCAACGGTGCCCTCACCGACTGGAACGACCGCGACGCCACTCCATGCAACTGCACTGGCATCACCTGCGACCCGGCCACCGGTTCAGTCAGCTCGGTCGACCTCTCCAACGCCGGCCTCGCCGGTCCACTCCTTCCTCTGCCAAATCTCTTCTTGTTGCCTCCGTACCAAATCTGTGTGGGTTGTGAAATATTCAAGAGAAATCGCTCTGAAATCTTCTATTGATAAACATTCTTCCTTCATCATTTGCGCAATATTCATCACTTTTGCAAGCGCAATAGGATTGTTGGTAGTGGGTGGTCATGGGTACCGCTCTTGATGATGGGATTTCACACCTTTCGTGTGATACTGTTCAATTCAAACCCATTCTTCTTTCCTTTTTATTCATTTATTTCTTTAATCACACCCATATTTCCCACTATCCAAACTTCCAGTCGGTGCCTCTCTCCTAACCTCTCACAGTCCACACTCATTCTTCTTTTACTTATTTAATCACATCCACTAAGATTGTTTCACTCTCATTATAACATCCATACACACCGCTATCATGTTGTCTTCAACTTTCTTTTATTTATCATTTTAAGATACACACTTATCATGTTGTTCCCAATTTTATTTTATTTTATATCTTTTTTTTTTCCATCAACATATCCATTATTTTCTTTTTCTTCCACCGCCCACATACCATTTCTTATCTTATTTTATCTTTCTTCATTAACCAACCAACCAAAAAACAAAAAAACAAAACAAACAAAAAAACCCTTTCTACCATTTTTTTTTTCACATCTCCACTCTGTGTTGAGCCGTTCCACTCTACTTTGTCAATCCTTTTGTTTCAACCTCCAATAGATTTCTATCTTCAAACCTATTTGAGTTTGAGGGGGGGGTATTATCCATATATCATGGTGAGCGTGGTTACACACCATGTGAACCACCTAAGCTGGTAAGCAAGGTTATACATCATGCGAACCACCCAAGCCACCCCATGGTGCACTTCCTAAGTCGCCCCCTTGGTGCACCACCAAAGTCTTCTCCAACGGTCCGGCATGACCCCGTAAACTGTCCCGGCATTGATTCCGGTTAGCTCCTACAACAGTCAGACACGACCACACAGTGTCTGCTACATCAGTCCGGCATGACCCTGTAAACTGTCCCGACATTGATTCCGGTTAGCTCCTACAACGGTCTGACATGACCACACAGTGTCTGCTACATTGGTCCGACATGACCTCATAAACTGTCCCGACATTGATTCCGATTAGCTCCTACAACGGTCTGACACGACCACACAGTGTCTGCTACATCGGTTCGGCATGACCCCGTAAACTGTCCCTACATTGATTTCGGTTAGCTCCTACAACAGTCCGACACGACCATACAGTTTTTGCTACATCGGTCCAGCATGACCCGTAAACTGTCCCGACATTGATTTCGGTTAGCTACTACAACGGTCCGACACGACCATACGGTGTCTCCTATCTTATTTTATTTTATTTATCAGTTTATTTTCATGTTTTGTTACTCTCTCCAAACTCAAGTTGGTTTGTGTCTATCCTCCTTGAGTTTGAGGGGGGCTGTTAGTATATTATTATAATGCTAGTGTAATGCATAACTTTAATATAGCTTTACAGAAAGCTTGTTCCTTTCGGCCACTTTCGGTTTGCTTTCATAATGTATGTCTATAATCTTCTCCTATATAAAGGAGCTCCTGAACATTGTTAGAAATATCAATATATACATAATTTATTCTCTCCCTTTCTCTATACAATTATTCTAACAATTTCAACCAAAATTCAGCACCATTTCAACATGTTTGAGCAGCATTTCACCAAAAATTCCAGAAACAATTTAACCAAAATTTCAGGAAAAAAAAATCTGCAAAATTCCATCAACATTCAACAGAAATTTTAGCAACAAAATCTGCATTATTTCAGCCAAAATTTAGCACCATTTCAGCAACATGTTTGAGTAACATTTCACCAAAAATTCAGCACCATTTCAGCAGTTGTAGTAGAAGATGAGGGTCCAAACAAGCTATTGCTTTTTGTTTAGAAGATGACTGTAAATTCCTATATTTTATTTCAATCGGCTGGAGCAAGGGCTCGGTGGAGGCAGGACGGCGGCAACGGCGGGGTGACGGCTGGATAGCGGCACTTCTGCCTCTATTCTCTCTCCCTCTCTCTCACACTCCCACCTTCTGCTTTTATTATACCTTCGAGTATATGGAAGGAATTTTGAATTAAAGCTGATTTTTTTTTTTTTTTTGATGAAATTACTAACCAAAACAACGTTTTGGTTAGTTTTATTTTCAGCCGTTGAATTCTTTCACTTTAGGAGATCACTTTAGGTTCCACTTAGGAAATCCTGATACATATATTTTGATCAAAAGCTTTACTTAATATTAGATCCATGTGCGACTCAGATTGAAAAAATTATTTTAAAAGTAGTTAGATTCTCTTTATCTAGTGTATTTTGATCAAACTGTAGTTTATCCGATTTTGTATTTTGGTTCCCATTATTTTATTTTGATCAATTTTATCCCTTAATTTTACATATTGTGTCATATTAGTTCAATAAATAACGGCAGCTAAGTTTGACGGACGAAAAATCAAATGATGTTTCAATTTGGTCCCTGTAGTTTATAGGATGTGTCAATTTAGCCCCTATAGTTTACAGGAAAGTCAAAACAATATGGACCAAATTGACACATCCTGTAAACTACAGGGACCAAATTGAAACATCATATGATTATCCGTCCATCAAACCTAACTGCCATTATTTATTCGACTAATATAACACAATCCGTAAAATTAAGGGATAATATTGATCAAATTAAAACAACGGAGATCAAAATAAAATAATAAAAAGCAAAAAAGGGGTAAATTACAGAGATTACCACTGTAATTTGCCCATTTAACAACGTATTGGTTCACATAAAACCATTTTTCTACAAATCGTCACTGTGGCAGTCATTGGAGTCCTCTTCTTATGGTATGGTCTCCAATGGAGGAGAATTGGAAGTCTTAGTGGGTGCAATGAGGAGGGCTGGTGCAACCTCCTCAATCCAATACTTTAATTCCCTGATTGCTTTTGCCATTGAATAGGTGATAGAATGGGTTTCTTTGGCTTTAGAGGAAAGAGAAATACAGACACAAGAGATTGAAGATATGACTAGTTGAGATAGTTGACGGCCCTTTTTTCCTCCAGGAGTTTCTTCTCAGGTCTGGTGTGATGAGAGATGAGAGGTGAGTCATTGGAGTGGTGTTGTAGTAAGTCCTTTTTACAAGGTAGTGTAGGTATGGGGTATGGAAAAACATGATTGGAATATACAGTCAGAAATAAGCATCATGAATAATTTGACACATCACTAAAAATATACAGACAGTCAGAATTAAGCATCACAAATAATTTGACACACCACTAAAAATATACAGGCAGGTGCAAAATGCCTAAGAAAGTAAATAAATAAATAAATATGTGACAAATTCTAACTTATTATTCAATAGGTCTTATGATAATTAATGATATTTTTCATCAAATATTATTAAAAAAATCATTAATTATTAATTTTTAACAACAATTTCAAAATTTTGTCCTAAAAAATGTTACTAATTATAAGTTTTAGCGATAGCTTAAAAAAACATGACGGGTAGATTATACTTTGCACCTCTACACTTTGCAACAAATCTCACTTTGGCCCTACACATGAAATCATAACAGTTAACCCCCTACACTTCTGGTCAAATCCCATTTTAGTCCTTATACATGAAATCGTGACAGTCAACCCTTACACTTTTACTCAAATCTCACTTTGATTCCTACACAAGTGTCAATGACCCTCTTTTGTTACTTCATTTTTAAATATTTAACAAAATCCAGTCATATGACAAAAATGTGATTACAAAATAAGGGTAAAAGACAAAAATCATCCATGATTCCTACCAATACATTTTGTTCTACGTGATAAGCACAAGAAAATAGAGTTTTTGAAATTAAAAAATAAAATAAAAATGTGACAAAAAAATTAAAAAGAAAGAAAGATGAATAGACAGAAGACTGTGTTCCCGTAAAAAACCAGAGTTTCGTGATTCCAATTTATGCAAAACCCTAATTCATTTTCTTAATTGTTTATAATTTACATTTTGTTTTAGCCTAATACAATCATATTTTGATATAAATTTTAGGATAAAGTGTGTATTGGTGAAAAATATGGATGATTTTTCTTTCTTACCCTCATGTCGTAGTCATATTCTTATCACATGAGTAGATTTTGTTATAGATTTAAACAATTGAGTAATGAAAATAGGACACTAACACTATGTATAGGGACCAAAGTGAGATTTGAGAAAAGTACAAGGGGTTGATTATCACAATTTCATGTAGAGAGGCCAAAGTGGGATTTGACCAGAAGTACAGGGAGTTGACTGTCATGATTTCATGTGCAGAGGTCAAATCGAGATTTGGTGCAAAATACAGGGGTGCAAAGTGTAATTTATCCAAAAGTGACTAATTTTTAATTTTCAACGATAGTTTGAAAAAATTATCACAAAAAAATATCACTAATTGTAAGTTTTAGTGATAATTTATTAAACCGATACAAAAAAAAGTCACTAATTCTCAAGTTTTAGCGACATATGTAAAAAATCGTCACAGAAAATTATTTTTAGTGACAATTTTATTAAAAATTATTTTCAATAGGACTTTCAAAATTAACGCCAACTATTAGGACCTATTTGTAATTTACTCTAAATACATATGGAACGTGGGTTTTGAAAGGATTAAGGGTGGATGTTGTCACATCACATTTTTTTCTAGTATATTTTGACAATTCAAATTATTCATATTATAATATTCATCAAATATATCATTTTTTTAAAAAAATTAAGTTAACTGAATATGCTTAGTATCATGATAAGATCTTCATTATTTTTTAAAAAATTATTAAAATTATGTGGTTTTTTTTTAAACAAAAATATAGTTTTGTTATGAGGTTACATAAGTTCAATTAATTTGAGTTTTTTCTATAAATAATGTACTTGAGAAACCTGACTGTGGGGACATATTTTAAGAATGACAACACGTGGCTAAGGTGACGCCGTAGTGTCAACCAAGGTGCCACGTGGCCTAGTCCTGGCGCCAAGGTGATCTCAGCTAGGTCGAGGTTACCTGCGGAGATATCGAAATTCGAGATAAGCGGATAAGGGACAAGAGTCCTGGAACTGGGGAGGATCTCGGTCTGGATAAAGATAAAGCTCTTGAGAAGGTTATCCATATCTAGCTGGGAGTCCAAGATGAACATTGAGCCTGAGTCCATTAAGGTTAGGCTTCCACAGGAATCAGGTCAGTGTTGGCTATAAAAGCAAGGCACCCCCGTGGGTCTCAGGTATGTGTGATATATTGTAAGCAGTAAGTTCTTTCTTGTGATTTAAGCACAATTGGCTATCTTTGAGAGATAATTACTAACTTGATCATCGGAGTGCCCCCGGGTGGACAAACCACCGCCGAATTCTTATCTTTTTGTGATAGGTTGTTCGGGCTTAATCTATTCTGCTGGTGCTCTCCTACTAAGTTTTCCTATTTGGTTGTGTGGTCAAAAATCAACACCCACAATTTGGCGTCGTCTATGGAAACGTAAGGAGAATAGATGGCCAACGACGAACAGAAAGAAAAGATTGAAGATGACATCTCTAGTGGGAGTGGTAAGTATGCCGATCCTAACATAGAGGAGGAAAACCCTAATGAAGGTGTGACAACCCTCACCACTGTTTACTGATAACCCTACTGATTACTGCTAAGCTGAGACTGATTATGATATTCACGCCAGAATGGCGATCAGAAGTGCTCTCCCGGAGTACCAATCCCTGCCAGAGGCATCTTGGTTGTGTTTGCAATAAGTTCCTAGGAGATCAATCGTGACGGTGGAAACTACAGTTCAAATGGTTGTTGCCTAGAACACAAAGGTTTGGAATTTCCGAGACTAAAGTCTGATTTGAATATAGGGGTGTATCCCCGGCTTGAAATCTATATGGAAGCCCCATAGGTTGAGGTAGCGGGTATGCACCTCAATTATGGATACTGATCCAACCTAGTCCGTCACCCCATTGAAGAATAGGGAAAGTTGTGAGTATGATCAGGAAGAAAAGCGGCATCCGTGGCTTCACTAGCAGATGTTGCTCCTTGTCAGCATTTCAGAACCTTTGAACTGTGAGTTGAAGGTAAGAGTTCGAAAAACACAAGGGGAGATCTCCGTCAGAGTAAAGCAGTTCACCGCCCCTCACCTCTTGAGGTGCTTTCTAAAGTGCCGCTTTGTCTGTTTATTGCATTCCTTTAGTATCATGCATTGTATTGCATGGTACCTATCTAGTTTCTTTCTCATTTATGCATAGTATTGTATGTACTGTTCATTCAGAGAAGTTCCGGTTCAGTTTGACTGATACCTTTTTTTCCTCCCGCGCTTAGCACGCGTTCGGATGACCGCGCTTTCTTGCACAATCCTTTCCTCTCTTGCATATGATACGCTGAGAGATGCTTTCTTTCCTCTCTCACGTGTGCTACACTGAGCGGTTTTAGTTTTCCTCTCTTGCGTGTGCTACGCTGAGAGGTTTTCCCTTTTCCTCTCTTGCGTGTGATACGTAGAGAAATGCTTCTTTTCCTCTCTCGCGTGTGCTACACTGAGAGATTTTCCTTTCTTCTCTCGTGTGTGCTACGCTGAGAGATTTTCTTTTCCCCTCTCGCGTGTGCTATGCTGAGAGGTTTTCCCTTTTTTTCCCTTTCACGTGTGCTACGCTAAAAGGTTTTCCCTTTCCTCTCTTCACGTGTTCTCACGTGTGATACGCTGAGAGATTTTCTCTTTTTTCCTCTCTTGCATGTGCTATGCTGAGAGGTTTTCCTTCTTTTCAAAAACACGGGGGTACGTCCCTATGTTTCCCCTTCTCTGGTCAACAGCATTTGGAATACGTTCCAATGCTCGCACCATTTCCAAGACACGGGGATACGTTCCTATGTTTCTTCTTCTTTTCAGAAACACTGGGATACATCCCTATGTTTCTCCTTTTCTGGTTTAGAGCATTTGGAATATGTTCCAATGCTCATACCATTTCGAAACACAAGGATACGTCCCAATGTTTCTCCCTCTCTCCCGTTCTTTACACGATTTCACCGTGTTTGGAATTTATCTCAGGCTGCGTTGTATACGCCTGGGCGGGTTGTTTTTTGGACCTCCTCTCACGATTTCAGCGTGGTTTGAGTGTCCCATTCCTCACACGATTTCAGCGTGTTTGGAATTTATCTCAAGTTGCGTTGTATACGCGCCTGGGCGGTTTGTTTTCGGACCTTCTCTCATGATTTCAGCGTAGTTTGAGTGTCCCATTCCTTACATGATTTCAGCGTGTTTGGAATTTATCTCAGGTTGCGTTGTATACGCACCTGGGCGGTTTATTTTCGGACCTCCTCTCACGATTTCAGCGTGGTTTGAGTGTCCCATTCCTCACATGATTTCAGTGTGTTTGGAATTTATCTCAGGTTGCGTTGTATACGCGCCTGGGCAGTTTGTTTTCGGACCTCCTCTCACGATTTCAGCGTGGTTTGAGTGTCCCATTCCTCACACAATTTCAGCGTGTTTGGAATTTATCTCAGGTTGCGTTGTGTACGCACCTAGACGGTTTGTTTTCGGACCTCCTCTCACGATTTCAGCACGGTTTGAGTGTCCCATTCCTCACACGATTTTAGCGTGTTTGGAATTTATCTCAAGTTGTGTTGTATACGCGCCTGGGCAATTTGTTTTCGGACCTCCTCTTACGATTTCAGCGTGGTTTGAGTGTCCCATTCCTCTCACGATTTCAACGTGTTTGGAATTTATCTCGGGTTGCGTCGTGTACGCGCCTGATTGGGGTTTGTTTTTCCTCCTCTCATGACTCCAGCATGGTTAGAGTATGTCACCCTTTGCATCTATTGTACTATCTATTGCATCACATCTGTTATGTCTATTGCATTGCACATAGAATATATCGCATGCATTTACTGCACATCCATTGTATCGCTTGCGCCTTTCCATGTTAAGCTTAGTCTGGCATGTGCTCATACTTTTCGCGTTAAAGCATGGTTATGTGATTATGTGTACGCGCCTATTCCACTAAGGGAATTGTGGTTTGAGGGCGACAGCACCATTTCTGTGTTAGACGTGGTTTGTTTGTGTCCATGCCTTTTCTAGGCAAAATGTGGTTTGGCCGCGCGCCTTTTCCACTTCATCCATTGCATCCATTACATCATATTTTAGTTTGTTGCATTCAGCATGTAGGATCACGATCTTTCCTCAGCAGATCATTCCTCACTTGTATCATACCACCCAATTACTTGTACTTTGTGGTCTCTCTGCGAAACACATAGTTTTGCATGTGCTTGCACCCCTTTCACGTTGAAAAACAGTTCTGTTATGTGTAAGCATCCATGCTGGGTTGAGGCCAGTACTGAGGATGTAGGCACTTAGCCTGTGTTAGGCGTCGTTCGGCTTGTGCCCACTGCATTTTCTGTGTTAAAAGTAGTCTGATGTTGCATTTTCATCCCTTTATGATATCTGTGTGGTTTTGTACTACTTATGGTTTGATCATTTCAAATACATTGCATATCATTTGCATTGTTTCGTTACATTGTATATCATTTACACTGTTTTATTACATTGTGCATGCATTTTGCGCATCGCGCCGTTTTGCGTTGTGCCCATTCCTTATTTCACACATTATACACGTTGTCGTGTGTGCTTTACTTACATGTGTTCAAGTTCCTCTTATTTCACACATTGTACACGTTGTCGCGTGTGCTTTACTTACATGCGTTCAAGTTCCTCTTATTTCACACATTGTACACGTTATCGCGTGTGCTTTACTTACATGTGTTCAAGTTCCCTTATTTCACACATTGTATGCGTTGTCGCGTATGCTTTACTTACATGTGTTCAAGTTCCCTTATTTCACACATTATATGTGTTGTCGCGTATGCTTTACTTACATGTGTTCAAGTTTCTCTTATTTCACACATTGTACACGTTGTCGCGTGTGCTTTACTTACATGTGTTCAAGTTTCTCTTATTTCACACATTGTACATGTCGTCGTGTGTGCTTTACTTACATGTGTTCATGCCTTTCTTGCTATACACACATTGTACACGTTGTCTCGTATGCTTTACTTACATGTGTACATTTTATTCCTTGCTCAACCCATTACTTGCGTTGTCACGCGTGCTTTACTTACATGAGTTGTCATGCATCCTTCCGCATTGTTATACGTCACACCTAAGTTACATTGTTATGCGCCTCGCACTCCCTGCATTATTATGCACACTTCACACGCGTTGTCACGCAGTTTTAAATTGCATTGTTATGCATGTTTCTAACAATATTATACCTGTTAAGTTTTTTTTCTTTTTCAGGCACGATATTGTATGTATGGTTCATTTGAAGCTGGCACGACCAGACGAACTGGACAGGTATTGTATTCTCCATGTGAGACGTAGCGAGAATTGTATAATTCTCTTACATCCTTTCTGCATGTAATGTAGTTAGATTTGTATATGCCTACTTAAAACTGTTGCATTTTTTTGCTTCGTTACAGCTTTCTTTGCATGATCATGAGTTATGTTCGGCACCGTGCATGTTTCTTGCATTTTGCCCCCGCCCGCAGGCACATATCTTGCTATCTTGTATGTTTGTCTAAGTCTTCGGCCTTGTCAAAAATGGGTCGTCTCTGGGCTTTGACATTCACTCCCGTCAGTTTATGACTTTCGAGTTCTATCAAAGAGGGGCAACTATAGACACCCCATTTTTGACCGACCTCAAGACTTGGACGTCATCGCTTGAACACTCGGTGATCTTCCATGTTCGTGTTCGTTTTGAGTTCTCGGAGGTCTCGGTCGCACGCCTTGTCTCAAGATCTCTCAACTTGACTGTTTTGTGCTTGGTTGTGGACCAACCACTTGTGTTTTAGCTTCTGGGGAAAGAGGGTGGCTTGTTTGCCATCCCCTCAACCCACCGGCCAAGGCTTGAGGCCATCGGCCCTTATTCTTTGCCATTGGCCAAGAGTATTGGCCGGTCGGCACTGTATTTGGTCGGTCGGCACTGTATTTGGTCGGCCGGCACTTGTGCTCGTCTATCGGCCATTTTTGGCTGGCCGAACCCTGTTCATCTACTTTATGCAGATATTTTGTGCCAGCTAGCACCCACAATTCACCCCCTCCATACACGTGTATGGATGGATTGCCCCCTTTGCTTAGCTTCTCTTAGAAGCTTTAAAATTGAACCTCTATAAAGAGGGAGCTTCTCCTCCCTCCTCCAGGGTTCAAAAAATTCATTCTTGGGAGGATAGATATAGCATTGTATCTATTTTTCTTTGTTTAGCCTTGTTTTGTGTCCAAAAGTGTAGTATTGTCTCACTATTATACACAAACACACACTAGAACACCATCCTTGGTTGCTGAGGTGATAGGAGGTTGATTTCAATGTTCTTAGGTTGCTTTGAACTCAGAAAACCAGCTGGAGCTTTGTTCCTGAAGAGGTTCTACAAGGGTGAGCTTCTTACCTTTAGATATCCCTTTCTTGCTTAAGCTTTTAGCCTATCTTGCATCTGTTTTTAAGTTTAACTTATAACTGATAAAAGTTCTGTTTTTAAGTGCTTAAAATAGTTGTTTAAGATCACTTTGGTGTTTGGGGTTGTTTACCCCCTCTTAGGCCTTGTTTGGCCTCATTTTTTGTGCCTTTTTTGTGAGCTTCAGGACCACCTTGTATTGGCCTTCTCACCACTGAAATCTAGAGGGATTTCAGTGGTGGGGATGGTGTTTTAAGGTCCTAAGAAGGAGAGAGCCATCCCCTCCCCTTTGTGTCTTCAATACATGCTTCATATGCCTCATGTTTAGCACCTTTACTAAGAGTCTGTTGGCCATGTCTTAGCTTGTATTTGTGGTTATTTTGCTGAGGCATGCCACTGTTTTTACTTAGTTTGGTCACCCCTTGCATGGTTAATACACTTGTAGTGTAAATCACCCAATCTAGTCTTGTATGCCTCATGTTTAAGCATGTGTTTCTAGCTTGTTTTCGAGCCATCTCAGTGGGTTTTTGGTGATGTTTTAACATGCCTTAGATCTTTTTTGGCTTGGTTTGGTTCGTTCTTGTATGCCTTATACACTTGTAGTGTAAATCCCTTAAACTAGCTTTGTATGCCTCATACCTTGACATGTCATTCTAGCTTGTTTTCTTTCCATTTCAGTGTGTATTTGGTGTTGATTTATCATGTCATACCTTTGTTTAGGTTTGGTTTGATTAGCCTTTGCATGCCTTATACACTTGCCATGCAATCTCATGAAATAACCTAACACGCATCGTATTGTCGAATGTCTTTTAAGCATGCTTTTGGCTTGACTTCAAGAAGCTTTTACCAATGTTTTGGTATGCTTGAGGTCTGATTTTGGTTGTCTTGGTCATTCATGACTTGCTTTGTATAGCTACCATGCAATCTAGCTTGTAGACTTCGAGTATTGAATCCTCTAGCATGCTCTACTTGGGTCATTTCAGTGGTTTGGCATCACTTGTAATGTTATTTCAGTCCGTATAGCATGCTTGAATACTTGCACTTATCGTTCCTTTAATGCTTTAAAGGGTTTGTGCTTTATGCCTCATGAATGTGTCATTGCGTATGCCACCATGCTTAGGCCTTTGGGATGCCATCTATGTGAGTTTTTGGGCTTATTTTGACATATCATAGCTCTGATTTTATTGGTTTGCACCTTGCCTTGTTTGGTTGTAATAAGTGTAGTGCAATTGCCCCTTTTGGCCTTGTATGCGTCTTGTTTTGTGCTCACCTTTCTAGCATGGTTTGGCCGCATCCTATGCATGTTCTAGCCTTGTTTTGGCCTGCCTTGGGACTGTTTTCAGTCACCTTGGCCCTTTGGGACTTGGTTAATATGGCCATGGTTCAAGTCCCTTGGCTAGCTTTGAGCTTTAAGTCCATGAGCATGCCTTGCTTGTGTTATATGGTTGATTTGGCATCACTCTTAACATGATTTCAGAGCTTATTGCATCGTCATATTCTCATGTTCGTCACACCTTCCTCATGCTTGATGATTGTGCGTTGTTGCATAGTTTATGGGCCTATATGTGCGCATGTGTGTTTTTCCCTTTCGGTGCCTTAACCCATCACTTTGGCCACTGATTTTGGCATGGCTGAGGCCTACCCATGTTAGTTTAAGTCCATCTCGGCATGTTGTTGCATGCTTGTCTTGTATGATTGTTGCATACTTGCTTCACTTTGCATGTTGTTACATGCTACATATGTTTGCATATTTGGGTTGTATGCCTATCACATATTGTGTGCTTGCATGTTCATGTTAAATTTTGCATGCTTGCTAATTTGCATCTTGTCATATTGCTAGCTTAGGTTGCATTGCATTTGGTATGTTTGTTGCCTTAGCCTTATGCGCATACTTGAAGCCTTGTTGCATTTGGCATGCTTAGGTTGCATAACATTGCTTTTACATGTTGCATTGTATTTGGCATACATGCATTGCATTGTGTTTGGTTTGGGGTGTCAAACCAAACACGAGGAGCGAGGGACGTTTCGTACTCGAAGTGACGAAACGTGCCTCAATCCTTAGTCGCCAACACTCTTGATCCAATATGATAGAGTCTGAGGCATTCATGTGTTTTTTGTGCATTCATTCCATAGTGAAGTTGCACACTTGGCTTCTTTGACCATCATGCATTGAAATGCGTGATTGATGGTCCGAGGGTCGAGAACCATACTTCTTTGAGTCTTAAACATGATAAGGAGGGTGGTTGTGCACACATTGCCTTGAAAATGCATTGCCATGCTCTGTTTGTCCTTTGCTGCAGCAAAACAGGATTCTGCAGGAAAAGATGGCCTGTCGGCCATCTTCGGTGCCGGTCGGCTACAAATTTATGGCCGAGAGCCCCATTATTGGTCGATGACCAGTTCCCCATGGCCGATGGCCTTTCCACTTGGCCGATGGCCTTTCCACTTGGCCGATGGCCTCTCACAACACCCAGAAGGTGATTCAGGAGCATCCTTGAGACTTGTGAAGTTTTCAGAGGTGCAGAGCAGTGTAAATAGAGGCAGCATGAGCATGGCGACGGATTTCCGAGCGGAGCCAAGCATGCATGCATTTGTCCCTCTTCCCGAGGCCTCTTTACCGCTTTAATAGCTTAATTAAGTTGTTTAATTAGTTAAGTATTGTGTAATATTTAATTAGCTAGTTAGTTAGTTACTCAGTCAATTTGTATTATTTATTCGGACCCTCCCTCGAGAGGGCCAATTGTTGTAATAAGCATGCGTGTGTGTGATGCATGTCTTCCAACCCCACTTCTTTCTCCCTTTTACTTAAACCGCTTATGATGGTTAGTCTTAGGGCATATTTCATTTAGCATACCTTATGCTTGCATGCATGCATCATTCATCTGTATGGCATACACCGGACTCAGCGCATCATACAAACTGCATCGTATTTCAATTCCAAGTTGAATACATGTATCAATTGTCACATCTCATATGCCATCTTAGATTAACCGAGCCTATTCTAGTCGCATTTTGCATGCGTTGCATTAGCCATTCTAACATGAACTAGGATCATGCATTGATTACTAACTTGTTTCTTGTTTTGGCTCGGAGTACACTGTAAGTGTTTATGCTTTAGCATCTTGCATGTGTGTGAGTGTTAACATGACAGCATGCTTGCCATGAGGCTAATTGCTTATGTGATATAACTGCCTGAATGCCTATGGCGATGGTTGGATTACTTGAATTGGAACAATTCATTGAAATCTGTGTTTTAGCCTACTTACAAGTAGCAAACTTCAAACCGTTTTCCAAACAAATGGATATGCGATGCTTTGTTCCAAATTAGGCGATCTAGTCTATACTTGTGTGTTGTGCACATCACATAGTAAGACTAGCTAATTAATCGGAATAAGAACGCATGTGTTTTTCAAAAAACAAGATATCATGTTTAGTACAGGCCGATCTTTGATCAGGCGAGCAGGGGTGCTCATACATGACCTTCCCCAATCGTACCCAAGTTCCAGAGCCGAGGCAACTTTGGTGATGACGGACACGTGGCCTTAGGCAACGAGCCAGGGTTTCCTAAATTTACCAAAATAAAACATTTAGGTGGCGACTCTGTATCTGGCAAAGCAGTCCATGTTTGGCACTTCTTTCTTAAAAATCAGTTTTCCAAAACGATTTGTCGGATTTGGACTCTTTGGCGATTTATCGATCTTGCATTGCACTTTGCGAGACTAGATTCAGAACCGTGACATTTGAGTCCGAACTGTAGCATGAAGCCCTTCGGGCACGTCTATAGTACCAAGTGGATCTTTAAAAATAAATCTGATGAGAATGGTACTGTGGTTAAGAATAAAGCTAGGTTGGTTGCTCAAGGTTACACTCAAGTAGAAGGTGTTGACTATGATGAGACGTTTGCCCCAGTTGCACGTCTCGAATCTATTCGTATTTTACTTGGTGTTGCATGTTTTCTTGGTTTCAAATTGTTTCAAATGGATGTGAAAAGTGCCTTTCTGAATGGGTACTTGAAAGAAGAGGCTTATGTTGAGCAATCAAAAGGGTTTGAGGACCCTAAATGTCCAAACCATGTCTACAAGTTGGACAAGGCTTTGTATGGGTTGAAACAAGCCCCTCGGGCTTGGTATGATAGATTTACTTCCTTTCTTCTTGGTAATAATTTTCAAAAGGGTAGTGTGGATAAGACTTTATTTGTGAAACATACTGTAGACGTCTCCGAACGTCCCGGGAGGGGATCCCCCGTTTTGTTCGTTTGGGGCTCACTACAGTTCAGACTTAAATTGTCACGGTTCTTAATCTGATCTTGCAAAATGCAGTGCAAGACTGATAAATCACCAAAGAGTCCAAATCTGGCAAATCATTTTGGAAAACTGATTTTTAGAAAGAAGTGCCAAACATAGACTGCTTTACCAGATACAGAGTCGCCACCTAAATATTTTATTTTGGAGAATTTAGGAAACCCTGACTCGTTTGCCGAAGGCCACGTGTCCGTCATCACCAAAGTTGCCTCGGCTCGGGAACTTGGGTACGATTGGGGAAGGTCAGCTATGAGCACCCCCGCTCGCCCGATCAAATATCAGCCTCTACTAACCATGATATCTAGTTTTGAAAACATTATGCATTCTTATTCCGATTAATTAGTTAATCTTACTATGTGATGCGCACAACACAAAAGTATAGACTAGATCGCCTAATTTAGAACAAAGCATCGCATATCCGTTTGTTTGGAAATCGGTTTGAAATTTGCTACTCGCAAGTAGACTAAAACATGGATTTCAACGAGTTGTTCCAACTCAAACAATTTAACCTTCACCTACAGGCATTTAGGCAGATATATCACATAAGCATATAGCCACATGGTAAGCATGTTGTCATGTTAACATTCACACTCATGCGAGATGCTAAAGCATAAAACACTTACAGTGTACTCCAAGCCAAAACAATGAACATGTTAACAATCAAATGTATGATCCAAGTCCATGTTAAATGGCTAATGCATCGCATACAAAATGCAATCTAGAATAGGCTCGGCTAATCTAAGAGTGGCATGTGGAATGCAACAAGTAACACGTATACAAGTTAGATTTGAAATACTATGCAGTTAGTATGATGCGTTGAGCCCGTTGCATGCAATACAAATGAATGGATGCACGCATGCATAGCATAAGGATGCTAAATTAAATATGTCCTAATACTAACCATCAAAAACAGGTAAGTAAAAGGGAGAAAGAAGCGGGGGTTGGAAGACATGCACACACGCACCCACACTTATTACAAAATCGCCCTCGCTCGGAGGGACCGAATGAATAATACAAATTAATTAACCTACAAGTTAA